>NC_091993.1:60878259-61203201 GCF_044704955.1 Pristiophorus japonicus
TCAGTGTTGGGGGTTCATTTTTGAGACTGGTCAGTGTTGGGGTTCAGTTATGGGGTTCAGTGTTGGGGTTCAGTATTGGGGTTCAATTTTGGGGATTCAGTGTTGGGGGGTCAGTGTTGGGGTTCAGTGTTGGGTGTTCAGTGTTGGGGTTCAGTGTTGGGCGTTTGTCAGCGTTGGGGGTCAGTGTTGATGTGTTCAGTGTTGGGGGTTCAGTGTCGGGGCTGGTCAGTGTTGGGGGTTCATTGTTTGGGGGTTCAGTGTTGGGGTTCAGTGTTGTGGTTTCAGTGTTGGGGTTTAATGTTGGGGTTTAGTGTTGGGCTGGTCAGTTTTGGGGGTGTCAGTGTTGGGTGTTCATTGTTGGGCGTTCAGTGTTGGGGGATTCAGTGTTGGGATTCAATGTTGGGTTTAGTGTTGGGGGTTAGTGTTGGGGTGTTCAGTGTTGGGGGTTCGGTGTTGTGGGTTCAACTTTGGGGTTCAGTTTTAGGGCTCAGTGCTGGGGTTCGGTGTTGGGGTTCAGTGGTGGGATTTCGGTGTTGGGGTTCAGTGTTGTGGTTCAGTGTTAGGGTTCAGTGTTGGGCGTTTGTCAGCGTTGGGGGGTCAGTGTTGATGTGTTCAGTGTTGGGGGTTCAGTGTCGGTGCTGGTCAGTGTTGGGGGTTCATTGTTTGAGGTTCAGTGTTGGGTTTCAGTGTTGTGGTTTCAGTGTTGGGGTTTAATGTTGGGGTTTAGTGTTGGGCTGGTCAGTTTTGGGGGTGTCATTGTTGGGTGTTCATTGTTGGGCGTTCAGTGTTGGGGGATTCAGTGTTGGGATTCAATGTTGGGTTTAGTGTTTGGGGTTAGTGTTGGGGTGTTCAGTGTTGGGGGTTCGGTGTTGTGGGTTCAACTTTGGGGTTCAGTTTTAGGGTTCAGTGCTGGGGTTCGGTGTTGGGGTTCAGTGGTGGGATTTCGGTGTTGGGGTTCAGTGTTGTGGTTCAGTGTTAGGGTTCAGTGTTGGGGTTCAGCGTTAGGGGCTCAGTGTTGGGGTTCAATTTCGGGGTTCTGTGTTGGGGGTCCAGTGTTGGGTTTCAGTATTAGGGTTCAGTGCTGGGATCCAGTGCTGGTGTTCAGTGCTATGGCTCGGTGTTGGGGGTTCAGTGTTGGGGTTCAGTGATGGGGGTTCAGTGTTGGGAATCAGTGTTGGTGGTTCAGTGTTGGGGGTTTTGTGTTGGTGGTTCAGTGTTGGGGGTTCTGTGCTGGGGTCCAGTGTGGGGGTTCAGTGTTGGGGTTCAGCACGGGAGTTCAGTGCTGGGGTTCAGTGTTGGGGTTCAGTGTTGGTGTTCAGCATTGGGAGTTCAGTGGTGGGGTTGAGTGTTGGGAGGTCAGTGCTGGGGTTCAGTGTTGGGTGTTCAGCGGTGGGGTTCAGTGTTGGGGTTCAGCAATGGGAGTTCAGTGTTGGGGTTCAGTGTTGTATGTTCAGTGTTGGGGTTCAGTGTTGGGGTCCATTGGTGGGGGTTCGGTGTTGGGGGCCAGTGTTGGGGTTCGCTGTTGGGGTTCAGTGCTAGGGGCTCGGTGTTGCAGGTTCAGTGTTGTGGTTCAGTGGCAGTGTTCAGTGTTGGGGGTTCAGTGTTGGGGTTCAGTGTCAGGGTTTTGTGCTGGGGTCAGTATTGGGGGTTCAGCGTTAGGGTTCAGTGTTCAAGGTTTAGCGTTGGGGTTGAGTGCTATGACTCGGTGTTGGGGTTCAGTGGGGGGTTCAGTGTTGGGGTTCAGTGTTGTGTGTTCAGTGCTGGGGTGCATTGGTGGGGGTTCGGTGTTGGGGGTCAGTGTTGGGGGTCAGTGTTGGGGTTCACCGTTTGGGTTCAGCTTTAGGGGTTCAGTGATGGGGGTTCAGTGTTGGAAATCAGTGTTGGTGGTTCAGTGTTGGGGGTTTTATATTGGTGGTTCAGTGTTGGGGGTTCAGTGCTGGGGTTCAGTGTTGGGGTCCAGTGTGGGGTTCAGTGTCGGGGTTCAGTGCTGGGGTCCAGTGCTGGTGTTCAGTGCTGTGGCTCGGTGTTGGGTGTTCAGTGTTGGGGTTCAGTGTTGGGCGTTCAGTGTTGGGGTTCAGTGTTGGTGCTCAGCATTGGGAGTTCAGTGTTGGGGTTCAGTGTTGTGTGTCCAGTGTTGGGGTTCATTGGTGGGGTTCGGTGTTGGGGTTCAGTGTTGGGGGCCAGTGTTGGGGTTCACTGTTGGGGGTCAGTGTTAGGGGTTCGGTGTTGGGGGTTCAGTGTTGGTGTTCAGTGTCAGGGTTCAGTGCTGGTGGTCAGGATTGGTGGTTCAGCGTTAGGTTCAGTGTTCAAGGTTTAGGGTTGGGGTTCAGTGCTATGACTCGGTGTTGGGGTTCAGTGGGGGTTCAGTGTTGGTGATACAGCGTTGGTGGGTTCACTGTCGGGGTTCAGTGTTGGGGTCCAGTGTGGGGGTTCAATGTTGGGTTCAGTGCTGGGGTTCACTCTTGCGGGTTCAGTGTTGGGGTTCAATGCTGGGAGGACAGTGATGGGGTTCAATGTTGGGGTCCAGTGTGGGGGTCCAGTGTTGGGGTTCAGTGCGGGAGTTCAGTGCTGGGGTTCAGTGTTGGGGTTCAGTGATGGGAGGTCAGTGATTGGGTTCAGTGTTGGGGTCCAGTGTGGTGGTCCAGTTTTGGGGTTCAGTGCGGGAGTTCAGTGCTGGGGTTCAGTGTTGGTGTTCAGTGTTGGTGTTCAGCATTGGGAGTTCAGTGTTGGGGTTCAGTGGCAGTGTTCAGTGTTGTGGGGTTCAGTGTTGAGAATATGTGTTGTGGTTTCAGTGTTGGGGTTTAATGTTGGGGTTCAGTGTTGGGCTGGTCAGTTTTGGGGGGGTCAGTGTTGGGTGTTCATTGTTGGGCGTTCAGTGTTTGGGGATTCAGTGTTGGGGTTCAATGTTGGGGTTAGTGTTGGGGTGTTCAGTGTTGGGGGTTCGGTGTTGTGGGTTCAACTTTGCGGTTCAGTTTTAGGGTTCAGTGCTGGGGTTCGGTGTTGGGGTTCAGTGGTGGGATTTCGGTGTTGGGGTTCAGTGTTGGGGTTCAGTGTTAGGGTTTAGTGTTGGGGTTCAGCGTTAGGGGCTCAATGTTGGGGTTCCATTTCGGGGTTCTGTGTTGGGGGTCCAGTGTTGGGTTTCAGTATTAGGGTTCAGTGCTGGAGTCCAGTGCTGGTGTTCAGTGCTATGGTTCGGTGTTGGGGGTTCAGTGTTGGGGTACAGTGTTAGGGTTCAGTGATGGGGGGTTCAGTGTTGGGAATCAGTGTTGGTGGTTCAGTGTTGGGGGTTTTGTGTTGGTGGTTCAGTGTTGGGATTTCAGTGCTGGTGTCCAGTGTGGGGGTTCAGTGTTGGGGTTCAGTGCGGGCGTTCAGTGCTGGGGTTCATTGTTGGGGTTCAGTGTTGGTGTTCAGCATTGGGAGTTCAGTGGTGGGGTTCAGTGTTGGGAGGTCAGTGCTGGGGTTCAGTGTTGGGTGTTCAGCGGTGGGGTTCAGTGTTGGGGTTCAGCAATGGGAGTTCAGTGTTGGGGTTCAGTGTTGTATGTTCAGTGTTGGGGTCCATTGGTGGGGGTTCGGTGTTGGGGACCAGTGTTGGGGTTCACTGTTGGGGTTCAGTGCTAGGGGCTCGGTGTTGCGGGTTCAGTGTTGTGGTTCAGTGGCAGTGTTCAGTGTTGGGGGTTCAGTGTTGGGGTTCAGTGGCAGGGTTTTGTGATGGGGTCAGTATTGGGGGTTCAGCGTTAGGGTTCAGTGTTCAAGGTTTAGTGTTGGGGTTCAGTGCTATGCCTCGGTGTTGGGGTTCAGTGTGGGGTTCAGTGTTGGGGGTTCATTTTTGAGACTGGTCAGTGTTGGGGTTCAGTTATGGGGTTCAGTGTTGGGGTTCAGTATTGGGGTTCGATTTTGGGGATTCAGTGTTGGGGGGTCAGTGTTGGGGTTCAGTGTTGGGTGTTCAGTGTTGGGGTTCAGTGTTGGGCGTTTGTCAGCGTTGGGGGTCAGTGTTGATGTGTTCAGTGTTGGGGGTTCAGTGTCGGGGCTGGTCAGTGTTGGGGGTTCATTGTTTGGGGGTTCAGTGTTGGGGTTCAGTGTTGTGGTTTCAGTGTTGGGGTTTAATGTTGGGGTTTAGTGTTGGGCTGGTCAGTTTTGGGGGTGTCAGTGTTGGGTGTTCATTGTTGGGCGTTCAGTGTTGGGGGATTCAGTGTTGGGATTCAATGTTGGGTTTAGTGTTGGGGGTTAGTGTTGGGGTGTTCAGTGTTGGGGGTTCGGTGTTGTGGGTTCAACTTTGGGGTTCAGTTTTAGGGCTCAGTGCTGGGGTTCAGTGGTGGGATTTCGGTGTTGGGGTTCAGTGTTGTGGTTCAGTGTTAGGGTTCAGTGTTGGGGTTCAGCGTTAGGGGCTCAGTGTTGGGGTTCAATTTCGGGGTTCTGTGTTGGGGGTCCAGTGTTGGGTTTCAGTATTAGGGTTCAGTGCTGGGGTCCAGTGCTGGTGTTCAGTGCTATGGCTCGGTGTTGGGGGTTCAGTGTTGGGGTTCAGTGATGGGGGTTCAGTGTTGGGAATCAGTGTTGGTGGTTCAGTGTTGGGGGTTTTGTGTTGGTGGTTCAGTGTTGGGGGTTCTGTGCTGGGGTCCAGTGTGGGGGTTCAGTGTTGGGGTTCAGCACGGGAGTTCAGTGGTGGGGTTCAGTGTTGGGGTTCAGTGTTGGGGGGTTCAGTGTTGGGAATCATTGTTGGGCTTCATTGTTGGGGGTTGTGTGGTGGTGGTCCAGTGTTGGGGGTTCAGTGTTGGGGTTCAGTGTTGGGGTCCAGTGTGGGGGGTCAGTGAGGGGGTTCAGTGCTGGGATTCACTCTTGTGGGTTCAGTGGTGGGGTTCAGTGCTGGGAGGTCAGTGCTGGGGTTCAGTGTTGGGTGTTCAGTGTTGGGGGTCAGTGTTGGTGCTCAGCATTGGGAGTTCAGTGTTGGGGTTCAGTGATGTGCGTTCAGTGTTGGGGTTCATTGGTGGAGTTCATTGGTGAGGGTTCGGTGTTGGGCTTCAGTGGTGGGGGTCAGTGTTGGGGTTCACTGTTTGCGTTCAGCGTTAGGGACTCAGTGTTGGGGGTTCAGTGTTGGGGTTCAGTGGCAGTGTTCAGTGTTGTGGGGTTCAGTGTTGTGGGGTTCAGTGTTGGTGGTTCTGTGTTGGGGGTTTTGTGTTGGTGGTTCAGTGCTGGGGTTCAGGTTGGGGTCCAGTGCTGGGGGTTCCGTGCGGGAGTTCAGTGCTGGGGGTCAGTATTGGGGGTTCAGTGTTAGGGTTCAGTGTTCAGGGTTAGTGTTGGGGATCAGTGCTATGGTTCAATGTCGGGGTTCAGTGGTGGGGGATTCAGTGTTGAGAATCAGTGTTGGGGTTCAGTGTGGGGGTTCAGTGTTGGGGTTCAGTGTTGGGTTCAGTGCTGGGGTTCACTCTTGTCGGTTCAGTGCTGGGGTTCAGTGATGGGAGGTCAGTGCTGGGGTTCAGTGTTGGCGTCCAGTGTGGGGGTTCAATGTTGGGTTCAGTGCTGGGGTTCACTCTTGCGGGTTCAGTGTTGGGGTTCAGTGCTGGGAGGACAGTGATGGGGTTCAGTGTTGGGGTCCAGTGTGGGGGTCCAGTGTTCGGGTTCAGTGCGGGGGTTCAGCGCTGGGGTTCAGTGTTGGAGTTCAGTGATGGGAGGTCAGTGATTGGGTTCAGTGTTGGGGTCCAGTGTGGTGGTCCAGTTTTGGGGTTCAGTGCGGGAGTTCAGTGCTGGGGTTCAGTGTTGGGGTTCTGTGTTGGTGTTCAGCATTGGGAGTTCAGTGTTGGGGTTCAGTGGCAGTGTTCAGTGTTGTGGGGTTCAGTGTTGAGAATATGTGTTGTGGTTTCAGTGTTGGGGTTTAATGTTGGGGTTCAGTGTTGGGCTGGTCAGTTTTGGGGGGTCAGTGTTGGGTGTTCATTGTTGGGCGTTCAGTGTTTGGGGATTCAGTGTTGGGGTTCAATGTTGGGTTTAGTGTTGGGGTTAGTGTTGGGGTGTTCAGTGTTGGGGGTTCGGTGTTGTGGGTTCAACTTTGGGGTTCAGTTTTAGGGTTCAGTGCTGGGGTTCGGTGTTGGGGTTCAGTGGTGGGATTTCGGTGTTGGGGTTCAGTGGTGGGGTTCAGTGTTAGGGTTCAGTGTTGGGGTTCAGCGTTAGGGGCTCAGTGTTGGGCTTCCATTTCGGGGTTCTGTGTTGGGGGTCCAGTGTTGGGTTTCAGTATTAGGGTTCAGTGCTGGGGTCCAGTGCTGGTGTTCAGTGCTATGGTTCGGTGTTGGGGGTTCAGTGTTGGCGTACAGTGTTGGGGTTCAGTGATGGGGGGTTCAGTGTTGGGCATCAGTGTTGGTGGTTCAGTGTTGGGGGTTTTGTGTTGGTGGTTCAGTGTTGGGGTTTCAGTGCTGGTGTCCAGTGTGGGGGTTCAGTGTTGGGGTTCAGTGCGGCAGTTCAGTGCTGGGGTTCATTGTTGGGGTTCAGTGTTGGTGTTCAGCATTGGGAGTTCAGTGGTGGGGTTCAGTGTTGGGAGGTCAGTGCTGGGGTTCAGTGTTGGGTGTTCAGCGGTGGGGTTCAGTGTTGGGGTTCAGCAATGGGAGTTCAGTGTTGGGGTTCAGTGTTGTATGTTCAGTGTTGGGGTCCATTGGTGGGGGTTCGGTGTTGGGGGCCAGTGTTGGGGTTCACTGTTGAGGTTCAGTGCTAGGGGCTCGGTGTTGCGGGTTCAGTGTTGTGGTTCAGTGGCAGTGTTCAGTGTTGGGGGTTCAGTGTTGGGGTTCAGTGACAGGGTTTTGTGATGGGGTCAGTATTGGGGGTTCAGCGTTAGGGTTCAGTGTTCAAGGTTTAGTGTTGGGGTCCAGTGCTATGACTCGGTGTTGGGGTTCAGTGGGGGTTCAGTGTTGGGGTTCAGTGTGGGGGTTCAGTGTTGGAGGGTTCACTGTTGGGGTTTATGTGTTGGTGGTTCAGTGTTGGGGTCCAGTGTGGGGTTCAGTGTTGGGGGTTCATTTTTGAGACTGGTCAGTGTTGGGGTTCAGTTTTGGGGTTCAGTGTTGGGGTTCAGTATTGGGGTTCAATTTTGGGGATTCAGTGTTGGGGGTCAGTGTTGAGGTGCAGTGTTGGGTGTTCAGTGTTGGGGTTCAGTGTTGGGCGTTTGTCAGCGTTGGGGGGTCAGTGTTGATGTGTTCAGTGTTGGGGGTTCAGTGTCGGTGCTGGTCAGTGTTGGGGGTTCATTGTTTGAGGTTCAGTGTTGGGTTTCAGTGTTGTGGTTTCAGTGTTGGGGTTTAATGTTGGGGTTTAGTGTTGGGCTGGTCAGTTTTGGGGGTGTCATTGTTGGGTGTTCATTGTTGGGCGTTCAGTGTTGGGGGATTCAGTGTTGGGATTCAATGTTGGGTTTAGTGTTGGGGGTTAGTGTTGGGGTGTTCAGTGTTGGGGGTTCGGTGTTGTGGGTTCAACTTTGGGGTTCAGTTTTAGGGTTCAGTGCTGGGGTTCGGTGTTGGGGTTCAGTGGTGGGATTTCGGTGTTGGGGTTCAGTGTTGTGGTTCAGTGTTAGGGTTCAGTGTTGGGGTTCAGCGTTAGGGGCTCAGTGTTGGGGTTCAATTTCGGGGTTCTGTGTTGGGGGTCCAGTGTTGGGTTTCAGTATTAGGGTTCAGTGCTGGGGTCCAGTGCTGGTGTTCAGTGCTATGGCTCGGTGTTGGGGGTTCAGTGTTGGGGTTCAGTGATGGGGGTTCAGTGTTGGGAATCAGTGTTGGTGGTTCAGTGTTGGGGGTTTTGTGTTGGTGGTTCAGTGTTGGGGGTTCTGTGCTGGGGTCCAGTGTGGGGGTTCAGTGTTGGGGTTCAGCACGGGAGTTCAGTGCTGGGGTTCAGTGTTGGGGTTCAGTGTTGGTGTTCAGCATTGGGAGTTCAGTGGTGGGGTTGAGTGTTGGGAGGTCAGTGCTGGGGTTCAGTGTTGGGTGTTCAGCGGTGGGGTTCAGTGTTGGGGTTCAGCAATGGGAGTTCAGTGTTGGGGTTCAGTGTTGTATGTTCAGTGTTGGGGTTCAGTGTTGGGGTCCATTGGTGGGGGTTCGGTGTTGGGGGCCAGTGTTGGGGTTCGCTGTTGGGGTTCAGTGCTAGGGGCTCGGTGTTGCAGGTTCAGTGTTGTGGTTCAGTGGCAGTGTTCAGTGTTGGGGGTTCAGTGTTGGGGTTCAGTGTCAGGGTTTTGTGCTGGGGTCAGTATTGGGGGTTCAGCGTTAGGGTTCAGTGTTCAAGGTTTAGCGTTGGGGTTGAGTGCTATGACTCGGTGTTGGGGTTCAGTGGGGGTTCAGTGTTGGGGTTCAGTGTTGTGTGTTCAGTGCTGGGGTTCATTGGTGGGGGTTCGGTGTTGGGATTCAGTGTTGGGGGTCAGTGTTGGGGTTCACCGTTTGGGTTCAGCTTTAGGGGTTCAGTGATGGGGGTTCAGTGTTGGAAATCAGTTTTGGTGGTTCAGTGTTGGGGGTTTTATATTGGTGGTTCAGTGTTGGGGGTTCAGTGCTGGGGTTCAGTGTTGGGGTCCAGTGTGGGGTTCAGTGTTGGGGTTCAGTGCTGGGGTCCAGTGCTGGTGTTCAGTGCTGTGGCACGGTGTTGGGTGTTCAGTGTTGGGGTTCAGTGTTGGGCGTTCAGTGTTGGGGTTCAGTGTTGGTGCTCAACATTGGGAGTTCAGTGTTGGGGTTCAGTGTTGTGTGTCCAGTGTTGGGGTTCATTGGTGGGGGGTCGGTGTTGGGGTTCAGTGTTGGGGGCCAGTGTTGGGGTTCACTGTTGGGGGTCAGTGTTAGGGGTTCGGTGTTGGGGGTTCAGTGTTGGTGTTCAGTGTCAGGGTTCAGTGCTGGGGGTCAGGATTGGTGGTTCAGCGTTAGGTTCAGTGTTCAAGGTTTAGGGTTGGGGTTCAGTGCTATGACTCGGTGTTGGGGTTCAGTGGGGGTTCAGTGTTGGTGATACAGCGTTGGTGGGTTCACTGTCGGGGTTCAGTCTTGGGGTCCAGTGTGGGGGTTCAATGTTGGGTTCAGTGCTGGGGTTCACTCTTGCGGGTTCAGTGTTGGGGTTCAATGCTGGGAGGACAGTGATGGGGTTCAATGTCGGGGTCCAGTGTGGGGGTCCAGTGTTGGGGTTCAGTGCGGGAGTTCAGTGCTGGGGTTCAGTGTTGGGGTTCAGTGATGGGAGGTCAGTGATTGGGTTCAGTGTTGGGGTCCAGTGTGGTGGTCCAGTTTTGGGGTTCAGTGCGGGAGTTCAGTGCTGGGGTTCAGTGTTGGTGTTCAGTGTTGGTGTTCAGCATTGGGAGTTCAGTGTTGGGGTTCAGTGGCAGTGTTCAGTGTTGTGGGGTTCAGTGTTGAGAATATGTGTTGTGGTTTCAGTGTTGGGGTTTAATGTTGGGGTTCAGTGTTGGGCTGGTCAGTTTTGGGGGGGTCAGTGTTGGGTGTTCATTGTTGGGCGTTCAGTGTTTGGGGATTCAGTGTTGGGGTTCAATGTTGGGTTTAGTGTTGGGGTTAGTGTTGGGGTGTTCAGTGTTGGGGGTTCGGTGTTGTGGGTTCAACTTTGCGGTTCAGTTTTAGGGTTCAGTGCTGGGGTTCGGTGTTGGGGTTCAGTGGTGGGATTTCGGTGTTGGGGTTCAGTGTTGGGGTTCAGTGTTAGGGTTTAGTGTTGGGGTTCAACGTTAGGGGCTCAGTGTTGGGGTTCCATTTCGGGGTTCTGTGTTGGGGGTCCAGTGTTGGGTTTCAGTATTAGGGTTCAGTGCTGGAGTCCAGTGCTATGGTTCGGTGTTGGGGGTTCAGTGTTGGGGTACAGTGTTAGGGTTCAGTGATGGGGGGTTCAGTGTTGGGAATCAGTGTTGGTGGTTCAGTGTTGGGGGTTTTGTGTTGGTGGTTCAGTGTTGGGATTTCAGTGCTGGTGTCCAGTGTGGGGGTTCAGTGTTGGGGTTCAGTGCGGGCGTTCAGTGCTGGGGTTCATTGTTGGGGTTCAGTGTTGGTGTTCAGCATTGGGAGTTCAGTGGTGGGGTTCAGTGTTGGGAGGTCAGTGCTGGGGTTCAGTGTTGGGTGTTCAGCGGTGGGGTTCAGTGTTGGGGTTCAGCAATGAGAGTTCAGTGTTGGGGTTCAGTGTTGTATGTTCAGTGTTGGGGTCCATTGGTGGGGGTTCGGTGTTGGGGACCAGTGTTGGGGTTCACTGTTGGGGTTCAGTGCTAGGGGCTCGGTGTTGCGGGTTCAGTGTTGTGGTTCAGTGGCAGTGTTCAGTGTTGGGGGTTCAGTGTTGGGGTTCAGTGGCAGGGTTTTGTGATGGGGTCAGTATTGGGGGTTCAGCGTTAGGGTTCAGTGTTCAAGGTTTAGTGTTGGGGTTCAGTGCTATGCCTCGGTGTTGGGGTTCAGTGTGGGGTTCAGTGTTGGGGGTTCATTTTTGAGACTGGTCAGTGTTGGGGTTCAGTTTTGGGGTTCAGTGTTGGGGTTCAGTATTGGGGTTCAATTTTGGGGATTCAGTGTTGGGGGGTCAGTGTTGGGGTTCAGTGTTGGGTGTTCAGTGTTGGGGTTCAGTGTTGGGCGTTTGTCAGCGTTGGGGGTCAGTGTTGATGTGTTCAGTGTTGGGGGTTCAGTGTCGGGGCTGGTCAGTGTTGGGGGTTCATTGTTTGGGGGTTCAGTGTTGGGGTTCAGTGTTGTGGTTTCAGTGTTGGGGTTTAATGTTGGGGTTTAGTGTTGGGCTGGTCAGTTTTGGGGGTGTCAGTGTTGGTTGTTCATTGTTGGACGTTCAGTGTTGGGGGATTCAGTGTTGGGATTCAATGTTGGGTTTAGTGTTGGGGGTTAGTGTTGGGGTGTTCAGTGTTGGGGGTTCGGTGTTGTGGGTTCAACTTTGCGGTTCAGTTTTAGGGTTCAGTGCTGGGGTTCGGTGTTGGGGTTCAGTGGTGGGATTTCGGTGTTGGGGTTCAGTGTTGTGGTTCAGTGTTAGGGTTCAGTGTTGGGGTTCAGCGTTAGGGGCTCAGTGTTGGGGTTCAATTTCGGGGTTCTGTGTTGGGGGTCCAGTGTTGGGTTTCAGTATTAGGGTTCAGTGCTGGGGTCCAGTGCTGGTGTTCAGTGCTATGGCTCGGTGTTGGGGGTTCAGTGTTGGGGTTCAGTGATGGGGGTTCAGTGTTGGGAATCAGTGTTGGTGGTTCAGTGTTGGGGGTTTTGTGTTGGTGGTTCAGTGTTGGGGGTTCTGTGCTGGGGTCCAGTGTGGGGGTTCAGTGTTGGGGTTCAGCACGGGAGTTCAGTGCTGGGGTTCAGTGTTGGGGTTCAGTGTTGGTGTTCAGCATTGGGAGTTCAGTGGTGGGGTTGAGTGTTGGGAGGTCAGTGCTGGGGTTCAGTGTTGGGTGTTCAGCGGTGGGGTTCAGTGTTGGGGTTCAGCAATGGGAGTTCAGTGTTGGGGTTCAGTGTTGTATGTTCAGTGTTGGGGTTCAGTGTTGGGGTCCATTGGTGGGGGTTCGGTGTTGGGGGCCAGTGTTGGGGTTCGCTGTTGGGGTTCAGTGCTAGGGGCTCGGTGTTGCAGGTTCAGTGTTGTGGTTCAGTGGCAGTGTTCAGTGTTGGGGGTTCAGTGTTGGGGTTCAGTGTCAGGGTTTTGTGCTGGGGTCAGTATTGGGGGTTCAGCGTTAGGGTTCAGTGTTCAAGGTTTAGCGTTGGGGTTGAGTGCTATGACTCGGTGTTGGGGTTCAGTGGGGGGTTCAGTGTTGGGGTTCAGTGTTGTGTGTTCAGTGCTGGGGTTCATTGGTGGGGGTTCGGTGTTGGGATTCAGTGTTGGGGGTCAGTGTTGGGGTTCACCGTTTGGGTTCAGCTTTAGGGGTTCAGTGATGGGGGTTCAGTGTTGGAAATCAGTGTTGGTGGTTCAGTGTTGGGGGTTTTATATTGGTGGTTCAGTGTTGGGGGTTCAGTGCTGGGGTTCAGTGTTGGGGTCCAGTGTGGGGTTCAGTGTTGGGGTTCAGTGCTGGGGTCCAGTGCTGGGGTTCAGTGCTGTGGCTCGGTGTTGGGTGTTCAGTGTTGGGGTTCAGTGTTGGGCGTTCAGTGTTGGGGTTCAGTGTTGGTGCTCAGCACTGGGAGTTCAGTGTTGGGGTTCAGTGTTGTGTGTCCAGTGTTGGGGTTCATTGGTGGGGGTTCGGTGTTGGGGTTCAGTGTTGGGGGCCAGTGTTGGGGTTCACTGTTGGGGGTCAGTGTTAGGGGTTCGGTGTTGGGGGTTCAGTGTTGGTGTTCAGTGTCAGGGTTCAGTGCTGGGGGTCAGGATTGGTGGTTCAGCGTTAGGTTCAGTGTTCAAGGTTTAGGGTTGGGGTTCAGTGCTATGACTCGGTGTTGGGGTTCAGTGGGGGTTCAGTGTTGGTGATACAGCGTTGGTGGGTTCACTGTCGGGGTTCAGTGTTGGGGTCCAGTGTGGGGGTTCAATGTTGGGTTCAGTGCTGGGGTTCACTCTTGCGGGTTCAGTGTTGGGGTTCAATGCTGGGAGGACAGTGATGGGGTTCAATGTTGGGGTCCAGTGTGGGGGTCCAGTGTTGGGGTTCAGTGCGGGAGTTCAGTGCTGGGGTTCAGTGTTGGGGTTCAGTGATGGGAGGTCAGTGATTGGGTTCAGTGTTGGGGTCCAGTGTGGTGGTCTAGTTTTGGGGTTCAGTGCGGGAGTTCAGTGCTGGGGTTCAGTGTTGGTGTTCAGTGTTGGTGTTCAGCATTGGGAGTTCAGTGTTGGGGTTCAGTGGCAGTGTTCAGTGTTGTGGGGTTCAGTGTTGAGAATATGTGTTGTGGTTTCAGTGTTGGGGTTTAATGTTGGGGTTCAGTGTTGGGCTGGTCAGTTTTGGGGGGGTCAGTGTTGGGTGTTCATTGTTGGGCGTTCAGTGTTTGGGGATTCAGTGTTGGGGTTCAATGTTGGGTTTAGTGTTGGGGTTAGTGTTGGGGTGTTCAGTGTTGGGGGTTCGGTGTTGTGGGTTCAACTTTGCGGTTCAGTTTTAGGGTTCAGTGCTGGGGTTCGGTGTTGGGGTTCAGTGGTGGGATTTCGGTGTTGGGGTTCAGTGTTGGGGTTCAGTGTTAGGGTTTAGTGTTGGGGTTCAGCGTTAGGGACTCAGTGTTGGGGTTCCATTTCGGGGTTCTGTGTTGGGGGTCCAGTGTTGGGTTTCAGTATTAGGGTTCAGTGCTGGAGTCCAGTGCTGGTGTTCAGTGCTATGGTTCGGTGTTGGGGGTTCAGTGTTGGGGTACAGTGTTAGGGTTCAGTGATGGGGGGTTCAGTGTTGGGAATCAGTGTTGGTGGTTCAGTGTTGGGGGTTTTGTGTTGGTGGTTCAGTGTTGGGATTTCAGTGCTGGTGTCCAGTGTGGGGGTTCAGTGTTGGGGTTCAGTGCGGGAGTTCAGTGCTGGGGTTCATTGTTGGGGTTCAGTGTTGGTGTTCAGCATTGGGAGTTCAGTGGTGGGGTTCAGTGTTGGGAGGTCAGTGCTGGGGTTCAGTGTTGGGTGTTCAGCGGTGGGGTTCAGTGTTGGGGTTCAGCAATGGGAGTTCAGTGTTGGGGTTCAGTGTTGTATGTTCAGTGTTGGGGTCCATTGGTGGGGGTTCGGTGTTGGGGACCAGTGTTGGGGTTCACTGTTGGGGTTCAGTGCTAGGGGCTCGGTGTTGCGGGTTCAGTGTTGTGGTTCAGTGGCAGTGTTCAGTGTTGGGGGTTCAGTGTTGGGGTTCAGTGGCAGGGTTTTGTGATGGGGTCAGTATTGGGGGTTCAGCGTTAGGGTTCAGTGTTCAAGGTTTAGTGTTGGGGTTCAGTGCTATGCCTCGGTGTTGGGGTTCAGTGTGGGGTTCAGTGTTGGGGGTTCATTTTTGAGACTGGTCAGTGTTGGGGTTCAGTTTTGGGGTTCAGTGTTGGGGTTCAGTATTGGGGTTCAATTTTGGGGATTCAGTGTTGGGGGGTCAGTGTTGGGGTTCAGTGTTGGGTGTTCAGTGTTGGGGTTCAGTGTTGGGCGTT
The DNA here is from genome assembly GCF_044704955.1 of Pristiophorus japonicus. NCBI lineage: Eukaryota > Metazoa > Chordata > Chondrichthyes > Pristiophoridae > Pristiophorus > Pristiophorus japonicus. Next base: position 60,892,191 of record NC_091993.1, read on the forward strand.
TGTCAGCGTTGGGGGTCAGTGTTGATGTGTTCAGTGTTGGGGGTTCAGTGTCGGGGCTGGTCAGTGTTGGGGGTTCATTGTTTGGGGGTTCAGTGTAGGGGTTCAGTGTTGTGGTTTCAGTGTTGGGGTTTAATGTTGGGGTTTAGTGTTGGGCTGGTCAGTTTTGGGGGTGTCAGTGTTGGGTGTTCATTGTTGGGCGTTCAGTGTTGGGGGATTCAGTGTTGGGATTCAATGTTGGGTTTAGTGTTGGGGGTTAATGTTGGGGTGTTCAGTGTTGGGGGTTCGGTGTTGTGGGTTCAACTTTGCGGTTCAGTTTTAGGGTTCAGTGCTGGGGTTCGGTGTTGGGGTTCAGTGGTGGGATTTCGGTGTTGGGGTTCAGTGTTGTGGTTCAGTGTTAGGGTTCAGTGTTGGGGTTCAGCGTTAGGGGCTCAGTGTTGGGGTTCAATTTCGGGGTTCTGTGTTGGGGGTCCAGTGTTGGGTTTCAGTATTAGGGTTCAGTGCTGGGGTCCAGTGCTGGTGTTCAGTGCTATGGCTCGGTGTTGGGGGTTCAGTGTTGGGGTTCAGTGATGGGGGTTCAGTGTTGGGAATCAGTGTTGGTGGTTCAGTGTTGGGGGTTTTGTGTTGGTGGTTCAGTGTTGGGGGTTCTGTGCTGGGGTCCAGTGTGGGGGTTCAGTGTTGGGGTTCAGCACGGGAGTTCAGTGCTGGGGTTCAGTGTTGGGGTTCAGTGTTGGTGTTCAGCATTGGGAGTTCAGTGGTGGGGTTGAGTGTTGGGAGGTCAGTGCTGGGGTTCAGTGTTGGGTGTTCAGCGGTGGGGTTCAGTGTTGGGGTTCAGCAATGGGAGTTCAGTGTTGGGGTTCAGTGTTGTATGTTCAGTGTTGGGGTTCAGTGTTGGGGTCCATTGGTGGGGGTTCGGTGTTGGGGGCCAGTGTTGGGGTTCGCTGTTGGGGTTCAGTGCTAGGGGCTCGGTGTTGCAGGTTCAGTGTTGTGGTTCAGTGGCAGTGTTCAGTGTTGGGGGTTCAGTGTTGGGGTTCAGTGTCAGGGTTTTGTGCTGGGGTCAGTATTGGGGGTTCAGCGTTAGGGTTCAGTGTTCAAGGTTTAGCGTTGGGGTTGAGTGCTATGACTCGGTGTTGGGGTTCAGTGGGGGGTTCAGTGTTGGGGTTCAGTGTTGTGTGTTCAGTGCTGGGGTTCATTGGTGGGGGTTCGGTGTTGGGATTCAGTGTTGGGGGTCAGTGTTGGGGTTCACCGTTTGGGTTCAGCTTTAGGGGTTCAGTGATGGGGGTTCAGTGTTGGAAATCAGTGTTGGTGGTTCAGTGTTGGGGGTTTTATATTGGTGGTTCAGTGTTGGGGGTTCAGTGCTGGGGTTCAGTGTTGGGGTCCAGTGTGGGGTTCAGTGTTGGGGTTCAGTGCTGGGGTCCAGTGCTGGGGTTCAGTGCTGTGGCTCGGTGTTGGGTGTTCAGTGTTGGGGTTCAGTGTTGGGCGTTCAGTGTTGGGGTTCAGTGTTGGTGCTCAGCACTGGGAGTTCAGTGTTGGGGTTCAGTGTTGTGTGTCCAGTGTTGGGGTTCATTGGTGGGGGTTCGGTGTTGGGGTTCAGTGTTGGGGGCCAGTGTTGGGGTTCACTGTTGGGGGTCAGTGTTAGGGGTTCGGTGTTGGGGGTTCAGTGTTGGTGTTCAGTGTCAGGGTTCAGTGCTGGGGGTCAGGATTGGTGGTTCAGCGTTAGGTTCAGTGTTCAAGGTTTAGGGTTGGGGTTCAGTGCTATGACTCGGTGTTGGGGTTCAGTGGGGGTTCAGTGTTGGTGATACAGCGTTGGTGGGTTCACTGTCGGGGTTCAGTGTTGGGGTCCAGTGTGGGGGTTCAATGTTGGGTTCAGTGCTGGGGTTCACTCTTGCGGGTTCAGTGTTGGGGTTCAATGCTGGGAGGACAGTGATGGGGTTCAATGTTGGGGTCCAGTGTGGGGGTCCAGTGTTGGGGTTCAGTGCGGGAGTTCAGTGCTGGGGTTCAGTGTTGGGGTTCAGTGATGGGAGGTCAGTGATTGGGTTCAGTGTTGGGGTCCAGTGTGGTGGTCTAGTTTTGGGGTTCAGTGCGGGAGTTCAGTGCTGGGGTTCAGTGTTGGTGTTCAGTGTTGGTGTTCAGCATTGGGAGTTCAGTGTTGGGGTTCAGTGGCAGTGTTCAGTGTTGTGGGGTTCAGTGTTGAGAATATGTGTTGTGGTTTCAGTGTTGGGGTTTAATGTTGGGGTTCAGTGTTGGGCTGGTCAGTTTTGGGGGGGTCAGTGTTGGGTGTTCATTGTTGGGCGTTCAGTGTTTGGGGATTCAGTGTTGGGGTTCAATGTTGGGTTTAGTGTTGGGGTTAGTGTTGGGGTGTTCAGTGTTGGGGGTTCGGTGTTGTGGGTTCAACTTTGCGGTTCAGTTTTAGGGTTCAGTGCTGGGGTTCGGTGTTGGGGTTCAGTGGTGGGATTTCGGTGTTGGGGTTCAGTGTTGGGGTTCAGTGTTAGGGTTTAGTGTTGGGGTTCAGCGTTAGGGACTCAGTGTTGGGGTTCCATTTCGGGGTTCTGTGTTGGGGGTCCAGTGTTGGGTTTCAGTATTAGGGTTCAGTGCTGGAGTCCAGTGCTGGTGTTCAGTGCTATGGTTCGGTGTTGGGGGTTCAGTGTTGGGGTACAGTGTTAGGGTTCAGTGATGGGGGGTTCAGTGTTGGGAATCAGTGTTGGTGGTTCAGTGTTGGGGGTTTTGTGTTGGTGGTTCAGTGTTGGGATTTCAGTGCTGGTGTCCAGTGTGGGGGTTCAGTGTTGGGGTTCAGTGCGGGAGTTCAGTGCTGGGGTTCATTGTTGGGGTTCAGTGTTGGTGTTCAGCATTGGGAGTTCAGTGGTGGGGTTCAGTGTTGGGAGGTCAGTGCTGGGGTTCAGTGTTGGGTGTTCAGCGGTGGGGTTCAGTGTTGGGGTTCAGCAATGGGAGTTCAGTGTTGGGGTTCAGTGTTGTATGTTCAGTGTTGGGGTCCATTGGTGGGGGTTCGGTGTTGGGGACCAGTGTTGGGGTTCACTGTTGGGGTTCAGTGCTAGGGGCTCGGTGTTGCGGGTTCAGTGTTGTGGTTCAGTGGCAGTGTTCAGTGTTGGGGGTTCAGTGTTGGGGTTCAGTGGCAGGGTTTTGTGATGGGGTCAGTATTGGGGGTTCAGCGTTAGGGTTCAGTGTTCAAGGTTTAGTGTTGGGGTTCAGTGCTATGCCTCGGTGTTGGGGTTCAGTGTGGGGTTCAGTGTTGGGGGTTCATTTTTGAGACTGGTCAGTGTTGGGGTTCAGTTTTGGGGTTCAGTGTTGGGGTTCAGTATTGGGGTTCAATTTTGGGGATTCAGTGTTGGGGGGTCAGTGTTGGGGTTCAGTGTTGGGTGTTCAGTGTTGGGGTTCAGTGTTGGGCGTTTGTCAGCGTTGGGGGTCAGTGTTGATGTGTTCAGTGTTGGGGGTTCAGTGTCGGGGCTGGTCAGTGTTGGGGGTTCATTGTTTGGGGGTTCAGTGTAGGGGTTCAGTGTTGTGGTTTCAGTGTTGGGGTTTAATGTTGGGGTTTAGTGTTGGGCTGGTCAGTTTTGGGGGTGTCAGTGTTGGGTGTTCATTGTTGGGCGTTCAGTGTTGGGGGATTCAGTGTTGGGATTCAATGTTGGGTTTAGTGTTGGGGGTTAATGTTGGGGTGTTCAGTGTTGGGGGTTCGGTGTTGTGGGTTCAACTTTGGGGTTCAGTTTTAGGGTTCAGTGCTGGGGTTCGGTGTTGGGGTTCAGTGGTGGGATTTCGGTGTTGGGGTTCAGTGTTGGGGTTCAGTGTTAGGGTTCAGTGTTGGGGTTCAGCGTTAGGGGCTCAGTGTTGGGGTTCAATTTCGGGGTTCTGTGTTGGGGGTCCAGTGTTGGGTTTCAGTATTAGGGTTCAGTGCTGGGGTCCAGTGCTGGTGTTCAGTGCTATGGCTCGGTGTTGGGGGTTTAGTGTTGGGGTTCAGTGATGGGGGTTCAGTGTTGGGAATCAGTGTTGGTGGTTCAGTGTTGGGGGTTTTGTGTTGGTGGTTCAGTGTTGGGGGTTCTGTGCTGGGGTCCAGTGTGGGGGTTCAGTGTTGGGGTTCAGCACGGGAGTTCAGTGCTGGGGTTCAGTGTTGGGGTTCAGTGTTGGTGTTCAGCATTGGGAGTTCAGTGTTGGTGTTCAGCATTGGGAGTTCAGTGGCGGGGTTCAGTGTTGGGAGGTCAGTGCTGGGGTTCAGTGTTGGGTGTTCAGCGGTGGGGTTCAGTGTTGGGGTTCAGCAATGGGAGTTCAGTGTTGGGGTTCAGTGTTGTATGTTCAGTGTTGGGGTTCAGTGTTGGGGTCCATTGGTGGGGGTTCGGTATTGGGGGCCAGTGTTGGGGTTCGCTGTTGGGGTTCAGTGCTAGGGGCTCGGTGTTGCAGGTTCAGTGTTGTGGTTCAGTGGCAGTGTTCAGTGTTGGGGGTTCAGTGTTGGGGTTCAGTGTCAGGGTTTTGTGCTGGGGTCAGTATTGGGGGTTCAGCGTTAGGGTTCAGTGTTCAAGGTTTAGCGTTGGGGTTGAGTGCTATGACTCGGTGTTGCGGTTCAGTGGGGGGTTCAGTGTTGGGGTTCAGTGTTGTGTGTTCAGTGCTGGGGTTCATTGGTGGGGGTTCGGTGTTGGGATTCAGTGTTGGGGGTCAGTGTTGGGGTTCACCGTTTGGGTTCAGCTTTAGGGGTTCAGTGATGTGGTTCAGTGTTGGAAATCAGTGTTGGTGGTTCAGTGTTGGGGGTTTTATATTGGTGGTTCAGTGTTGGGGGTTCAGTGCTGGGGTTCAGTGTTGGGGTCCAGTGTGGGGTTCAGTGTTGGGGTTCAGTGCTGGGGTCCAGTGCTGGTGTTCAGTGCTGTGGCTCGGTGTTGGGTGTTCAGTGTTGGGGTTCAGTGTTGGGCGTTCAGTGTTGGGGTTCAGTGTTGGCGCTCAGCATTGGGAGTTCAGTGTTGGGGTTCAGTGTTGTGTGTCCAGTGTTGGGGTTCATTGGTGGGGGTTCGGTGTTGGGGTTCAGTGTTGGGGGCCAGTGTTGGGGTTCACTGTTGGGGGTCAGTGTTAGGGGTTCGGTGTTGGGGGTTCAGTGTTGGTGTTCAGTGTCAGGGTTCAGTGCTGGGGGTCAGGATTGGTGGTTCAGCGTTAGGTTCAGTGTTCAAGGTTTAGGGTTGGGGTTCAGTGCTATGACTCGGTGTTGGGGTTCAGTGGGGGTTCAGTGTTGGTGATACAGCGTTGGTGGGTTCACTGTCGGGGTTCAGTGTTGGGGTCCAGTGTGGGGGTTCAATGTTGGGTTCAGTGCTGGGGTTCACTCTTGCGGGTTCAGTGTTGGGGTTCAATGCTGGGAGGACAGTGATGGGGTTCAATGTTGGGGTCCAGTGTGGAGGTCCAGTGTTGGGGTTCAGTGCGGGAGTTCAGTGCTGGGGTTCAGTGTTGGGGTTCAGTGATGGGAGGTCAGTGATTGGGTTCAGTGTTGGGGTCCAGTGTGGTGGTCCAGTTTTGGGGTTCAGTGCGGGAGTTCAGTGCTGGGGTTCAGTGTTGGTGTTCAGTGTTGGTGTTCAGCATTGGGAGTTCAGTGTTGGGGTTCAGTGGCAGTGTTCAGTGTTGTGGGGTTCAGTGTTGAGAATATGTGTTGTGGTTTCAGTGTTGGGGTTTAATGTTGGGGTTCAGTGTTGGGCTGGTCAGTTTTGGGGGGGTCAGTGTTGGGTGTTCATTGTTGGGCGTTCAGTGTTTGGGGATTCAGTGTTGGGGTTCAATGTTGGGTTTAGTGTTGGGGTTAGTGTTGGGGTGTTCAGTGTTGGGGGTTCGGTGTTGTGGGTTCAACTTTGCGGTTCAGTTTTAGGGTTCAGTGCTGGGGTTCGGTGTTGGGGTTCAGTGGTGGGATTTCGGTGTTGGGGTTCAGTGTTGGGGTTCAGTGTTAGGGTTTAGTGTTGGGGTTCAGCGTTAGGGGCTCAGTGTTGGGGTTCCATTTCGGGGTTCTGTGTTGGGGGTCCAGTGTTGGGTTTCAGTATTAGGGTTCAGTGCTGGAGTCCAGTGCTGGTGTTCAGTGCTATGGTTCGGTGTTGGGGGTTCAGTGTTGGGGTACAGTGTTAGGGTTCAGTGATGGGGGGTTCAGTGTTGGGAATCAGTGTTGGTGGTTCAGTGTTGGGGGTTTTGTGTTGGTGGTTCAGTGTTGGGATTTCAGTGCTGGTGTCCAGTGTGGGGGTTCAGTGTTGGGGTTCAGTGCGGGCGTTCAGTGCTGGGGTTCATTGTTGGGGTTCAGTGTTGGTGTTCAGCATTGGGAGTTCAGTGGTGGGGTTCAGTGTTGGGAGGTCAGTGCTGGGGTTCAGTGTTGGGTGTTCAGCGGTGGGGTTCAGTGTTGGGGTTCAGCAATGGGAGTTCAGTGTTGGGGTTCAGTGTTGTATGTTCAGTGTTGGGGTCCATTGGTGGGGGTTCGGTGTTGGGGACCAGTGTTGGGGTTCACTGTTGGGGTTCAGTGCTAGGGGCTCGGTGTTGCGGGTTCAGTGTTGTGGTTCAGTGACAGTGTTCAGTGTTGGGGGTTCAGTGTTGGGGTTCAGTGGCAGGGTTTTGTGATGGGGTCAGTATTGGGGGTTCAGCGTTAGGGTTCAGTGTTCAAGGTTTAGTGTTGGGGTTCAGTGCTATGCCTCGGTGTTGGGGTTCAGTGTGGGGTTCAGTGTTGGGGGTTCATTTTTGAGACTGGTCAGTGTTGGGGTTCAGTTTTGGGGTTCAGTGTTGGGGTTCAGTATTGGGGTTCAATTTTGGGGATTCAGTGTTGGGGGGGTCAGTGTTGGGGTTCAGTGCTGGGTGTTCAGTGTTGGGGTTCAGTGTTGGGCGTTTGTCAGCGTTGGGGGTCAGTGTCGATGTGTTCAGTGTTGGGGGTTCAGTGTCGGGGCTGGTCAGTGTTGGGGGTTCATTGTTTGGGGGTTCAGTGTTGGGGTTCAGTGTTGTGGTTTCAGTGTTGGGGTTTAATGTTGGGGTTTAGTGTTGGGCTGGTCAGTTTTGGGGGTGTCAGTGTTGGGTGTTCATTGTTGGGCGTTCAGTGTTGGGATTCAATGTTGGGTTTAGTGTTGGGGGTTAATGTTGGGGTGTTCAGTGTTGGGGGTTCGGTGTTGTGGGTTCAACTTTGGGCTTCAGTTTTAGGGTTCAGTGCTGGGGTTCGGTGTTGGGGTTCAGTGGTGGGATTTCGGTGTTGGGGTTCAGTGTTGGGGTTCAGTGTTAGGGTTCAGTGTTGGGGTTCAGCGTTAGGGGCTCAGTGTTGGGGTTCAATTTCGGGGTTCTGTGTTGGGGGTCCAGTGTTGGGTTTCAGTATTAGGGTTCAGTGCTGGGGTCCAGTGCTGGTGTTCAGTGCTATGGCTCGGTGTTGGGGGTTTAGTGTTGGGGTTCAGTGATGGGGGTTCAGTGTTGGGAATCAGTGTTGGTGGTTCAGTGTTGGGGGTTTTGTGTTGGTGGTTCAGTGTTGGGGGTTCTGTGCTGGGGTCCAGTGTGGGGGTTCAGTGTTGGGGTTCAGCACGGGAGTTCAGTGCTGGGGTTCAGTGTTGGGGTTCAGTGTTGGTGTTCAGCATTGGGAGTTCAGTGTTGGTGTTCAGCATTGGGAGTTCAGTGGCGGGGTTCAGTGTTGGGACGTCAGTGCTGGGGTTCAGTGTTGGGTGTTCAGCGGTGGGGTTCAGTGTTGGGGTTCAGCAATGGGTGTTCAGTGTTGGGGTTCAGTGTTGTATGTTCAGTGTTGGGGTCCATTGGTGGGGGTTCGGTGTTGGGGGCCAGTGTTGGGGTTCACTGTTGGGGTTCAGTGCTAGGGGCTCGGTGTTGCAGGTTCAGAGTTGTGGTTCAGTGGCAGCGTTCAGTGTTGGGGGTTCAGTGTCAGGGTTTTGTGCTGGGGTCAGTATTGGGGGTTCAGCGTTAGGGTTCAGTGTTCAAGGTTTAGCGTTGGAGTTCAGTGCTATGACTCGGTGTTGGGGTTCAGTGGGGGGTTCAGTGTTGGGTTTCAGTGCTGGGGTTCAGTGTTGGGGTTCAGCTTTGGTGTTCAGCATTGGGAGTTCAGTGCTGGGGTTCAATGTTGTGTGTTCAGTGTTGTGGTTCAGTGCTGGGGTTCATTGGTGGGGGTTTCGGTGTTGGGGTTCAGTGTTGGGGGTCAGTGTTGGTGTTCACTGTTGGGTTCAGTGTTAGGGGCTCGGTGTTGGGGGTTCAGTGTTGGGGTACAGTAGCAGTGTTCAGTGTTGCGTGTTCAGTGTTGGGGTTCAGTGTCAGGGTTCAGTGCTGGGTCAGTATTGGTAGTTCAGCGTTAGGTTGAGTGTTCAAGGTTTAGTATTGGGGTTCAGTGCTATGACTCGGTGTTGGGGTTCAGTGTTAGGGTTCAGTGTTGGGGTTCAGCGTTAGGGGCTCAGTGTTGGGGTTCCATTTCGGGGTTCTGTGTCGGGGGTCCAGTGTTGGGTTTCAGTATTAGGGTTCAGTGCTGGGGTCCAGTGCTGGTGTTCAGTGCTATGGCTCGGTGTTGGGGGTTCAGTGTTGGGGTTCAGTGTTGGGAGGTCAGTGCTGGGGTTCAGTGTTGGGTGTTCAGCGGTGTGGTTCAGTGTTGGGGTTCAGCAATGGGAGTTCAGTGTTGGGGTTCAGTGTTGTATGTTCAGTGTTGGGGTCCATTGGTGGGGGTTCGGTGTTGGGGACCAGTGTTGGGGTTCACTGTTGGGGTTCAGTGCTAGGGGCTCGGTGTTGCGGGTTCAGTGTTGTGGTTCAGTGGCAGTGTTCAGTGTTGGGGGTTCAGTGTTGGGGTTCAGTGGCAGGGTTTTGTGATGGGGTCAGTATTGGGGGTTCAGCGTTAGGGTTCAGTGTTCAAGGTTTAGTGTTGGGGTTCAGTGCTATGCCTCGGTGTTGGGGTTCAGTGTGGGGTTCAGTGTTGGGGGTTCATTTTTGAGACTGGTCAGTGTTGGGGTTCAGTTTTGGGGTTCAGTGTTGGGGTTCAGTATTGGGGTTCAATTTTGGGGATTCAGTGTTGGGGGTCAGTGTTGGGGTTCAGTGTTGGGTGTTCAGTGTTGGGGTTCAGTGTTGGGCGTTTGTCAGCGTTGGGGGTCAGTGTTGATGTGTTCAGTGTTGGGGGTTCAGTGTCGGGGCTGGTCAGTGTTGGGGGTTCATTGTTTGGGGGTTCAGTGTTGGGGTTCAGTGTTGTGGTTTCAGTGTTGGGGTTTAATGTTGGGGTTTAGTGTTGGGCTGGTCAGTTTTGGGGGTGTCAGTGTTGGGTGTTCATTGTTGGGCGTTCAGTGTTGGTGGATTCAGTGTTGGGATTCAATGTTGGGTTTAGTGTTGGGGGTTAATGTTGGGGTGTTCAGTGTTGGGGGTTCGGTGTTGTGGGTTCAACTTTGGGGTTCAGTTTTAGGGTTCAGTGCTGGGGTTCGGTGTTGGGGTTCAGTGGTGGGATTTCGGTGTTGGGGTTCAGTGTTGGGGTTCAGTGTTAGGGTTCAGTGTTGGGGTTCAGCGTTAGGGGCTCAGTGTTGGGGTTCAATTTCGGGGTTCTGTGTTGGGGGTCCAGTGTTGGGTTTCAGTATTAGGGTTCAGTGCTGGGGTCCAGTGCTGGTGTTCAGTGCTATGGCTCGGTGTTGGGGGTTTAGTGTTGGGGTTCAGTGATGGGGGTTCAGTGTTGGGAATCAGTGTTGTTGGTTCAGTGTTGGGGGTTTTGTGTTGGTGGTTCAGTGTTGGGGGTTCTGTGCTGGGGTCCAGTGTGGGGGTTCAGTGTTGGGGTTCAGCACGGGAGTTCAGTGCTGGGGTTCAGTGTTGGGGTTCAGTGTTGGTGTTCAGCATTGGGAGTTCAGTGTTGGTGTTCAGCATTGGGAGTTCAGTGGCGGGGTTCAGTGTTGGGAGGTCAGTGCTGGGGTTCAGTGTTGGGTGTTCAACGGTGGGGTTCAGTGTTGGGGTTCAGCAATGGGAGTTCAGTGTTGGGGTTCAGTGTTGTATGTTCAGTGTTGGGGTTCAGTGTTGGGGTCCATTGGTGGGGTTCGGTGTTGGGGGCCAGTGTTGGGGTTCGCTGTTGGGGTTCAGTGCTAGGGGCTCGGTGTTGCAGGTTCAGTGTTGTGGTTCAGTGGCAGTGTTCAGTGTTGGGGGTTCAGTGTTGGGGTTCAGTGTCAGGGTTTTTTGCTGGGGTCAGTATTGGGGGTTCAGCGTTAGGGTTCAGTGTTCAAGGTTTAGCGTTGGGGTTGAGTGCTATGACTCGGTGTTGGGGTTCAGTGGGGGGTTCAGTGTTGGGGTTCAGTGTTGTGTGTTCAGTGCTGGGGTTCAGTGTTGGGGTTCAGTGTTAGGGTTCAGTGTTGGGGTTCAGCGTTAGGGGCTCAGTGTTGGGGTTCAATTTCGGGGTTCTGTGTTGGGGGTCCAGTGTTGGGTTTCAGTATTAGGGTTCAGTGCTGGGGTCCAGTGCTGGTGTTCAGTGCTATGGCTCGGTGTTGGGGGTTTAGTGTTGGGGTTCAGTGATGGGGGTTCAGTGTTGGGAATCAGTGTTGTTGGTTCAGTGTTGGGGGTTTTGTGTTGGTGGTTCAGTGTTGGGGGTTCTGTGCTGGGGTCCAGTGTGGGGGTTCAGTGTTGGGGTTCAGCACGGGAGTTCAGTGCTGGGGTTCAGTGTTGGGGTTCAGTGTTGGTGTTCAGCATTGGGAGTTCAGTGTTGGTGTTCAGCATTGGGAGTTCAGTGGCGGGGTTCAGTGTTGGGAGGTCAGTGCTGGGGTTCAGTGTTGGGTGTTCAACGGTGGGGTTCAGTGTTGGGGTTCAGCAATGGGAGTTCAGTGTTGGGGTTCAGTGTTGTATGTTCAGTGTTGGGGTTCAGTGTTGGGGTCCATTGGTGGGGTTCGGTGTTGGGGGCCAGTGTTGGGGTTCGCTGTTGGGGTTCAGTGCTAGGGGCTCGGTGTTGCAGGTTCAGTGTTGTGGTTCAGTGGCAGTGTTCAGTGTTGGGGGTTCAGTGTTGGGGTTCAGTGTCAGGGTTTTTTGCTGGGGTCAGTATTGGGGGTTCAGCGTTAGGGTTCAGTGTTCAAGGTTTAGCGTTGGGGTTGAGTGCTATGACTCGGTGTTGGGGTTCAGTGGGGGGTTCAGTGTTGGGGTTCAGTGTTGTGTGTTCAGTGCTGGGGTTCATTGGTGGGGGTTCGGTGTTGGGATTCAGTGTTGGGGGTCAGTGTTGGGGTTCACCGTTTGGGTTCAGCTTTAGGGGTTCAGTGATGGGGTTCAGTGTTGGAAATCAGTGTTGGTGGTTCAGTGTTGGGGGTTTTATATTGGTGGTTCAGTGTTGGGGGTTCAGTGCTGGGGTTCAGTGTTGGGGTCCAGTGTGGGGTTCAGTGTTGGGGTTCAGTGCTGGGGTCCAGTGCTGGTGTTCAGTGCTGTGGCTCGGTGTTGGGTGTTCAGTTTTGGGGTTCAGTGTTGGGCGTTCAGTGTTGGGGTTCAGTGTTGGCGCTCAGCATTGGGAGTTCAGTGTTGGGGTTCAGTGTTGTGTGTCCAGTGTTGGGGTTCATTGGTGGGGGTTCGGTGTTGGGGTTCAGTGTTGGGGGCCAGTGTTGGGGTTCACTGTTGGGGGTCAGTGTTAGGGGTTCGGTGTTGGGGGTTCAGTGTTGGTGTTCAGTGTCAGGGTTCAGTGCTGGGGGTCAGGATTGGTGGTTCAGCGTTAGGTTCAGTGTTCAAGGTTTAGGGTTGGGGTTCAGTGCTATGACTCGGTGTTGGGGTTCAGTGGGGGTTCAGTGTTGGTGATACAGCGTTGGTGGGTTCACTGTCGGGGTTCAGTGTTGGGGTCCAGTGTGGGGGTTCAATGTTGGGTTCAGTGCTGGGGTTCACTCTTGCGGGTTCAGTGTTGGGGTTCAATGCTGGGAGGACAGTGATGGGGTTCAATGTTGGGGTCCAGTGTGGGGGTCCAGTGTTGGGGTTCAGTGCGGGGGTTCAGTGCTGGGGTTCAGTGTTGGGGTTCAGTGATGGGAGGTCAGTGATTGGGTTCAGTGTTGGGGTCCAGTGTGGTGGTCCAGTTTTGGGGTTCAGTGCGGGAGTTCAGTGCTGGGGTTCAGTGTTGGTGTTCAGTGTTGGTGTTCAGCATTGGGAGTTCAGTGTTGGGGTTCAGTGGCAGTGTTCAGTGTTGTGGGGTTCAGTGTTGAGAATATGTGTTGTGGTTTCAGTGTTGGGGTTTAATGTTGGGGTTCAGTGTTGGGCTGGTCAGTTTTGGGGGGGTCAGTGTTGGGTGTTCATTGTTGGGCGTTCAGTGTTTGGCGATTCAGTGTTGGGGTTCAATGTTGGGTTTAGTGTTGGGGTTAGTGTTGGGGTGTTCAGTGTTGGGGGTTCGGTGTTGTGGGTTCAACTTTGCGGTTCAGTTTTAGGGTTCAGTGCTGGGGTTCGGTGTTGGGGTTCAGTGGTGGGATTTCGGTGTTGGGGTTCAGTGTTGGGGTTCAGTGTTAGGGTTTAGTGTTGGGGTTCAGCGTTAGGGGCTCAGTGTTGGGGTTCCATTTCGGGGTTCTGTGTTGGGGGTCCAGTGTTGGGTTTCAGTATTAGGGTTCAGTGCTGGAGTCCAGTGCTGGTGTTCAGTGCTATGGTTCGGTGTTGGGGGTTCAGTGTTGGGGTACAGTGTTAGGGTTCAGTGATGGGGGGTTCAGTGTTGGGAATCAGTGTTGGTGGTTCAGTGTTGGGGGTTCTGTGCTGGTGGTTCAGTGTTGGGATTTCAGTGCTGGTGTCCAGTCTGGGGGTTCAGTGTTGGGGTTCAGTGCGGGCGTTCAGTGCTGGGGTTCATTGTTGGGGTTCAGTGTTGGTGTTCAGCATTGGGAGTTCAGTGGTGGGGTTCAGTGTTGGGAGGTCAGTGCTGGGGTTCAGTGTTGGGTGTTCAGCGGTGGGGTTCAGTGTTGGGGTTCAGCAATGGGAGTTCAGTGTTGGGGTTCAGTGTTGTATGTTCAGTGTTGGGGTCCATTGGTGGGGGTTCGGTGTTGGGGACCAGTGTTGGGGTTCACTGTTGGGGTTCAGTGCTAGGGGCTCGGTGTTGCGGGTTCAGTGTTGTGGTTCAGTGGCAGTGTTCAGTGTTGGGGGTTCAGTGTTGGGGTTCAGTGGCAGGGTTTTGTGATGGGTTCAGTATTGGGGGTTCAGCGTTAGGGTTCAGTGTTCAAGGTTTAGTGTTGGGGTTCAGTGATATGCCTCGGTGTTGGGGTTCAGTGTGGGGTTCAGTGTTGGGGGTTCATTTTTGAGACTGGTCAGTGTTGGGGTTCAGTTTTGGGGTTCAGTGTTGGGGTTCAGTATTGGGGTTCAATTTTGGGGATTCAGTGTTGGGGGGTCAGTGTTGGGGTTCAGTGCTGGGTGTTCAGTGTTGGGGTTCAGTGTTGGGCGTTTGTCAGCGTTGGGGGTCAGTGTCGATGTGTTCAGTGTTGGGGGTTCAGTGTCGGGGCTGGTCAGTGTTGGGGGTTCATTGTTTGGGGGTTCAGTGTTGGGGTTCAGTGTTGTGGTTTCAGTGTTGGGGTTTAATGTTGGGGTTTAGTGTTGGGCTGGTCAGTTTTGGGGGTGTCAGTGTTGGGTGTTCATTGTTGGGCGTTCAGTGTTGGGATTCAATGTTGGGTTTAGTGTTGGGGGTTAATGTTGGGGTGTTCAGTGTTGGGGGTTCGGTGTTGTGGGTTCAACTTTGGGGTTCAGTTTTAGGGTTCAGTGCTGGGGTTCGGTGTTGGGGTTCAGTGGTGGGATTTCGGTGTTGGGGTTCAGTGTTGGGGTTCAGTGTTAGGGTTCAGTGTTGGGGTTCAGCGTTAGGGGCTCAGTGTTGGGGTTCAATTTCGGGGTTCTGTGTTGGGGGTCCAGTGTTGGGTTTCAGTATTAGGGTTCAGTGCTGGGGTCCAGTGCTGGTGTTCAGTGCTATGGCTCGGTGTTGGGGGTTTAGTGTTGGGGTTCAGTGATGGGGGTTCAGTGTTGGGAATCAGTGTTGGTGGTTCAGTGTTGGGGGTTTTGTGTTGGTGGTTCAGTGTTGGGGGTTCTGTGCTGGGGTCCAGTGTGGGGGTTCAGTGTTGGGGTTCAGCACGGGAGTTCAGTGCTGGGGTTCAGTGTTGGGGTTCAGTGTTGGTGTTCAGCATTGGGAGTTCAGTGTTGGTGTTCAGCATTGGGAGTTCAGTGGCGGGGTTCAGTGTTGGGAGGTCAGTGCTGGGGTTCAGTGTTGGCTGTTCAGCGGTGGGGTTCAGTGTTGGGGTTCAGCAATGGGAGTTCAGTGTTGGGGTTCAGTGTTGTATGTTCAGTGTTGGGGTCCATTGGTGGGGGTTCGGTGTTGGGGGCCAGTGTTGGGGTTCACTGTTGGGGTTCAGTGCTAGGGGCTCGGTGTTGCAGGTTCAGAGTTGTGGTTCAGTGGCAGCGTTCAGTGTTGGGGGTTCAGTGTCAGGGTTTTGTGCTGGGGTCAGTATTGGGGGTTCAGCGTTAGGGTTCAGTGTTCAAGGTTTAGCGTTGGAGTTCAGTGCTATGACTCGGTGTTGGGGTTCAGTGGGGGGTTCAGTGTTGGGTTTCAGTGCTGGGGTTCAGTGTTGGGGTTCAGCTTTGGTGTTCAGCATTGGGAGTTCAGTGCTGGGGTTCAATGTTGTGTGTTCAGTGTTGTGGTTCAGTGCTGGGGTTCATTGGTGGGGGTTTCGGTGTTGGGGTTCAGTGTTGGGGGTCAGTGTTGGTGTTCACTGTTGGGTTCAGTGTTAGGGGCTCGGTGTTGGGGGTTCAGTGTTGGGGTACAGTAGCAGTGTTCAGTGTTGCGTGTTCAGTGTTGGGGTTCAGTGTCAGGGTTCAGTGCTGGGTCAGTATTGGTAGTTCAGCGTTAGGTTGAGTGTTCAAGGTTTAGTGTTGGGGTTCAGTGCTATGACTCGGTGTTGGGGTTCAGTGTTAGGGTTCAGTGTTGGGGTTCAGCGTTAGGGGCTCAGTGTTGGGGTTCCATTTCGGGGTTCTGTGTCGGGGGTCCAGTGTTGGGTTTCAGTATTAGGGTTCAGTGCTGGGGTCCAGTGCTGGTGTTCAGTGCTATGGCTCGGTGTTGGGGGTTCAGTGTTGGGGTTCAGTGTTGGGGTTCAGTGATGGGGGGTTCAGTGTTGGGAATCAGTGTTGGTGGTTCAGTGTTGAGGGTTTTGTGTTGGTGGTTCAGTGTTGGGGGCCAGTGTGGGGGTTCAGTGTTGGGGTTCAGTGCGGGAGTTCAGTGCTGGGGTTCAGTGCTGGGGTCAGTGTTGGGGTTCAGTGTTGGTGTTCAGCATTGGGAGTTCAGTGGTGGGGTTCAGTGTTGGGAGGTCAGTGCTGGGGTTCAGTGTTGGGTGTTCAGCGGTGGGGTTCAGTGTTGGGGTTCAGCAATGGGAGTTCAGTGTTGGGGTTCAGTGTTGTATGTTCAGTGTTGGGGTCCATTGGTGGGGGTTCGGTGTTGGGGGCCAGTGTTGGGGTTCACTGTTGGGGTTCAGTGCTTGGGGCTCGGTGTTGCGGGTTCAGTGTTGTGGTTCAGTGGCAGGGTTCAGTGTTGGGGGTTCAGTGTTGGGGTTCAGTGTCAGGGTTTTGTGCTGGGGTCAGTATTGGGGGTTCAGCGTTAGGGTTCAGTGCTCAAGGTTTAGTGTTGGGGTTCGGTGATATGACTCGGTGTTGGGGTTCAGTGGGGGTTCAGTGTTGGTGTTCAGTGTGGGGGGTTCAGTGTTGGGGGGTTCACTGTTGGGGTTTATGTGTTGGTGGTTCAGTGTTGGGGTCCAGTGTGCGGTTCAGTGTTGGGGGTTCATTTTTGGGACTGGTCAGTGTTGGGGTTCAGTTTTGGGGTTCAGTATTGGTGGTCCAGTGTTGGGGGTTCAGTGTCGGGGTTCAGTGCTAGGGGCTTGGTGGTGCATGTTCAGTGTTGGGGTTCAGTGGCAGTGTTCAGTGTTGGGGGTTCAGTGTTGGGGTTCAGTGTCAGGGTTTTGTGCTGGGGGTCAGTATTGGGGGTTCAGCGTTAGGGTTCAGTGTTCAAGGTTTACTGTTGGGGTTCAGTGCTATGACTCGGTGTTGGGATTCAGTGGGGGGTTCAGTGTTGGGGTTCAGTGTGGGCGGTTCAGTGTTGGGTGGTTCACTGTTGGGGTTTTTGTGTTGGTGGTTCAGTGTTGGGGGTTCAGTGTTGGGGTCCAGTGTGGGGTTCAGTGTTGGGGGTTCATTGTTGGGGCTGGTCAGTGTTGGATGTTCAGTGCTGGGGGATTCAGTGTTGGGGTTCAGTATTGGGGTTCAATTTTGGGGATTCAGTGTTGGTGGTTCAGTGTCGGGGATTCAGTTTTGGGGGTCAGTGTTGGGGTTCAGTGTTGGGTGTTCAGTGTTGGGGTTCAGTGTTGGGCGTTTGTCAGCGTTGGGGGGGTCAGTGTTGATGTGTTCAGTGTTGGGGGTTCAGTGTCGGGGCTGGTCAGTGTTGGGGGTTCAGTGTTTGGGGGTTCAGTGTTGGGGTTCAGTGTTGTGGTTTCAGTGTTGGGGTTTAATGTTGGGGTTTAGTGTTGGGCTGGTCAGTTTTGGGGTGTCAGTGTTGGGTGTTCATTGTTTGGCGTTCAGTGTTGGGGGATTCAGTGTTGGGGTTCGATGTTGGGTTTAGTGTTGGGGGTTAGTGTTGGGGTGTTCAGTGTTGGGGGTTCGGTGTTGTGGGTTCAACTTTGGGGTTCAGTTTTAGGGTTCAGTGCTGGGGTTCGGTGTTGGGGTTCAGTGGAGGGGGTTCGGTGTTGGGGTTCAGTGTTGGGGTTCAGTGTTAGGGTTCAGTGTTGGTGTTCAGCGTTAGGGGCTCAGTGTTGGGGTTCCATTTCGGGGTTCTGTGTTGGGGGTCCAGTGTTGGGTTTCAGTATTAGGGTTCAGTGCTGGGGTCCAGTGCTGGTGTTCAGTGCTATGGCTCGGTGTTGGGGGTTCAGTGTTGGGGTTCAGTGATGGGGGTTCAGTGTTGGGAATCAGTGTTGGTGGTTCAGTGTCGGGGATTCAGTGTTGGGGGGGTCAGTGTTGGGGTTCAGTGCTGGGGTTCACTCTTGGCAGTTCAGTTGTGGGGTTCAGTGATGGGAGGTCAGTGCTGGGGTTCAGTGTTGGGATTCAGCGCTGGGGTTCATTGGTGGGGGTTCGGTGTTGGGGTTCAGTTTTGGGGGATTCAGTGTTGGGGCTCAGTATTGGGGTCAGTGTTGTGGTTCAATTTTGGGGATTCAGTGTTGGTGGTTCAGTGTCGGGGATTCAGTGGTGGGGGTTCAGTGTTGGGATTCAGTGTTGGGTGTTCAGTGTTGGGGTCCAGTGTGGGGGTTCAGTGTTGGGTGTTCAGTGTTGAGGTCCAGTGTGGAGGTTCAGTGTTGGGTTCAGTGCTGGGGTTCACTCTTGTCGGTTCAGTGGTGGGGTTCAGTGATGGGATGTCAGTGCTGGGGTTCAGTGTTGGGTGTTCAGCGGTGGGGTTCAGTGTTGGAGTTCAGCATTGGGAGTTCAGTGTTGGGGTTCAGTGTTATGTGTTCAGTGTTGGGGTCAGTGTTGGGGTTCAGTGTCAGGGTTCAGTGCTGGGTCAGTATTGGTAGTTCAGCGTTAGGTTGAGTGTTCAAGGTTTAGTGTTGGGGTTCAGTGCTATGACTCGGTGTTGGGGTTCAGTGTTAGGGTTCAGTGTTGGGGTTCAGCGTTAGGGGCTCAGTGTTGGGGTTCCATTTCGGGGTTTTGTGTCGGGGGTCCAGTGTTGGGTTTCAGTATTAGGGTTCAGTGCTGGGGTCCAGTGCTGGTGTTCAGTGCTATGGCTCGGTGTTGGGGGTTCAGTGTTGGGGTTCAGTGTTGGGGTTCAGTGATGGGGGGTTCAGTGTTGGGAATCAGTGTTGGTGGTTCAGTGTTGAGGGTTTTGTGTTGGTGGTTCAGTGTTGGGGGCCAGTGTGGGGGTTCAGTGTTGGGGTTCAGTGCGGGAGTTCAGTGCTGGGGTTCAGTGCTGGGGTTCAGTGTTGGGGTTCAGTGTTGGTGTTCAGCATTGGGAGTTCAGTGGTGGGGTTCAGTGTTGGGAGGTCAGTGCTGGGGTTCAGTGTTGGGTGTTCAGCGGTGGGGTTCAGTGTTGGGGTTCAGCAATGGGAGTTCAGTGTTGGGGTTCAGTGTTGTATGTTCAGTGTTGGGGTCCATTGGTGGGGGTTCGGTGTTGGGGGCCAGTGTTGGGGTTCACTGTTGGGGTTCAGTGCTTGGGGCTCGGTGTTGCGGGTTCAGTGTTGTGGTTCAGTGGCAGTGTTCAGTGTTGGGGGTTCAGTGTTGGGGTTCAGTGTCAGGGTTTTGTGCTGGGGTCAGTATTGGGGGTTCAGCGTTAGGGTTCAGTGCTCAAGGTTTAGTGTTGGGGTTCGGTGATATGACTCGGTGTTGGGGTTCAGTGGGGGTTCAGTGTTGGTGTTCAGTGTGGGGGGTTCAGTGTTGGGGGGTTCACTGTTGGGGTTTATGTGTTGGTGGTTCAGTGTTGGGGTCCAGTGTGGGGTTCAGTGTTGGGGGTTCATTTTTGGGACTGGTCAGTGTTGGGGTTCAGTTTTGGGGTTCAGTATTGGTGGTCCAGTGTTGGGGGTTCAGTGTCGGGGTTCAGTGCTAGGGGCTTGGTGGTGCATGTTCAGTGTTGGGGTTCAGTGGCAGTGTTCAGTGTTGGGGGTTCAGTGTTGGGGTTCAGTGTCAGGGTTTTGTGCTGGGGGTCAGTATTGGGGGTTCAGCGTTAGGGTTCAGTGTTCAAGGTTTACTGTTGGGGTTCAGTGCTATGACTCGGTGTTGGGATTCAGTGGGGGGTTCAGTGTTGGGGTTCAGTGTGGGCGGTTCAGTGTTGGGTGGTTCACTGTTGGGGTTTTTGTGTTGGTGGTTCAGTGTTGGGGGTTCAGTGTTGGGGTCCAGTGTGGGGTTCAGTGTTGGGGGTTCATTGTTGGGGCTGGTCAGTGTTGGATGTTCAGTGCTGGGGGATTCAGTGTTGGGGTTCAGTATTGGGGTTCAATTTTGGGGATTCAGTGTTGGTGGTTCAGTGTCGGGGATTCAGTTTTGGGGGTCAGTGTTGGGTGTTCAGTGTTGGGTGTTCAGTGTTGGGGTTCAGTGTTGGGCGTTTGTCAGCGTTGGGGGGGGTCAGTGTTGATGTGTTCAGTGTTGGGGGTTCAGTGTCGGGGCTGGTCAGTGTTGGGGGTTCAGTGTTTGGGGGTTCAGTGTTGGGGTTCAGTGTTGTGGTTTCAGTGTTGGGGTTTAATGTTGGGGTTTAGTGTTGGGCTGGTCAGTTTTGGGGTGTCAGTGTTGGGTGTTCATTGTTGGGCGTTCAGTGTTGGGGGATTCAGTGTTGGGGTTCGATGTTGGGTTTAGTGTTGGGGGTTAGTGTTGGGGTGTTCAGTGTTGGGGGTTCGGTGTTGTGGGTTCAACTTTGGGGTTCAGTTTTAGTGTTCAGTGCTGGGGTTCGGTGTTGGGGTTCAGTGGAGGGGGTTCGGTGTTGGGGTTCAGTGTTGGGGTTCAGTGTTAGGGTTCAGTGTTGGGGTTCAGCGTTAGGGGCTCAGTGTTGGGGTTCCATTTCGGGGTTCTGTGTTGGGGGTCCAGTGTTGGGTTTCAGTATTAGGGTTCAGTGCTGGGGTCCAGTGCTGGTGTTCAGTGCTATGGCTCGGTGTTGGGGGTTCAGTGTTGGGGTTCAGTGATGGGGGTTCAGTGTTGGGAATCAGTGTTGGTGGTTCAGTGTCGGGGATTCAGTGTTGGGGGGGTCAGTGTTGGGGTTCAGTGCTGGGGTTCACTCTTGGCAGTTCAGTTGTGGGGTTCAGTGATGGGAGGTCAGTGCTGGGGTTCAGTGTTGGGATTCAGCGCTGGGGTTCATTGGTGGGGGTTCGGTGTTGGGGTTCAGTTTTGGGGGATTCAGTGTTGGGGCTCAGTATTGGGGTCAGTGTTGTGGTTCAATTTTGGGGATTCAGTGTTGGTGGTTCAGTGTCGGGGATTCAGTGGTGGGGTCCAGTGTGGGGGTTCAGTGTTGGGTGTTCAGTGTTGAGGTCCAGTGTGGAGGTTCAGTGTTGGGTTCAGTGCTGGGGTTCACTCTTGTCGGTTCAGTGGTGGGGTTCAGTGATGGGATGTCAGTGCTGGGGTTCAGTGTTGGGTGTTCAGCGGTGGGGTTCAGTGTTGGAGTTCAGCATTGGGAGTTCAGTGTTGGGGTTCAGTGTTATGTGTTCAGTGTTGGGGTCAGTGTTGGGGTTCAGTGGTGGGATTTCGGTGTTGGGGTTCAGTGTTGGGGTTCAGTGTTAGGGTTCAGTGTTGGGGTTCAGCGTTAGGGGCTCAGTGTTGGGGTTCAATTTCGGGGTTCTGGGTTGGGGTCCAGTGTTGGGTTTCAGTATTAGGGTTCAGTGCTGGGGTCCAGTGCTGGTGTTCAGTGCTATGGCTCGGTGTTGGGGGTTCAGTGTTGGGGTTCAGTGATGGGGGTTCAGTGTTGGGAATCAGTGTTGGTGGTTCAGTGTTGGGGGTTTTGTGTTGGTGGTTCAGTGTTGGGGGTTCTGTGCTGGGGTCCAGTGTTGGGGTTCAGTGTTGGTGTTCAGCATTGGGAGTTCAGTGTTGGTGTTCAGCATTGGGAGTTCAGTGGCGGGGTTCAGTGTTGGGAGGTCAGTGCTGGGGTTCAGTGTTGGGTGTTCAGCGGTGGGGTTCAGTGTTGGGGTTCAGCAATGGGAGTTCAGTGTTGGGGTTCAGTGTTGTATGTTCAGTGTTGGGGTCCATTGGTGGGGGTTCGGTGTTGGGGGCCAGTGTTGGGGTTCACTGTTGGGGTTCAGTGCTAGGGGCTCGGTGTTGCAGGTTCAGAGTTGTGGTTCAGTGGCAGCGTTCAGTGTTGGGGGTTCAGTGTTGGGGTTCAGTGCCAAGGGTTTTGTGCTGGGGTCAGTATTGGGGGTTCAGCGTTAGGGTTCAGTGTTCAAGGTTTAGCGTTGGAGTTCAGTGCTATGACTCGGTGTTGGGGTTCAGTGGGGGGTTCAGTGTTGGGTTTCAGTGCTGGGGTTCAGTGTTGGGGTTCAGCTTTGGTGTTCAGCATTGGGAGTTCAGTGCTGGGGTTCAATGTTGTGTGTTCAGTGTTGTGGTTCAGTGCTGGGGTTCATTGGTGGGGGTTTCGGTGTTGGGGTTCAGTGTTGGGGGTCAGTGTTGGTGTTCACTGTTGGGTTCAGTGTTAGGGGCTCGGTGTTGGGGGTTCAGTGTTGGGGTACAGTAGCAGTGTTCAGTGTTGCGTGTTCAGTGTTGGGGTTCAATTTCGGGGTTCTGTGTTGGGGGTCCAGTGTTGGGTTTCAGTATTAGGGTTCAGTGCTGGGGTCCAGTGCTGGTGTTCAGTGCTATGGTTCGGTGTTGGGGGTTCAGTGTTGGCGTACAGTGTTGGGGTTCAGTGATGGGGGGTTCAGTGTTGGGAATCAGTGTTGGTGGTTCAGTGTTGGGGGTTTTGTGTTGGTGGTTCAGTGTTGGGGGTTCTGTGCTGGTGTCCAGTGTGGGGGTTCAGTGTTGGGGTTCAGCACGGGAGTTCAGTGCTGGGGTTCAGTGTTGGGGTTCAGTGTTGGTGTTCAGCATTGGGAGTTCAGTGGTGGGGTTGAGTGTTGGGAGGTCAGTGCTGGGGTTCAGTGTTGGGTGTTCAGCGGTGGGGTTCAGTGTTGGGGTTCAGCAATGGGAGTTCAGTGTTGGGGTTCAGTGTTGTATGTTCAGTGTTGGGGTTCAGTGTTGGGGTCCATTGGTGGGGGTTCGGTGTTGGGGGCCAGTGTTGGGGTTCGCTGTTGGCGTTCAGTGCTAGGGGCTCGGTGTTGCAGGTTCAGTGTTGTGGTTCAGTGGCAGTGTTCAGTGTTGGGGGTTCAGTGTTGGGGTTCAGTGTCAGGGTTTTGTGCTGGGGTCAGTATTGGGGGTTCAGCGTTAGGGTTCAGTGTTCAAGGTTTAGCGTTGGGGTTGAGTGCTATGACTCGGTGTTGGGGTTCAGTGGGGGGTTCAGTGTTGGGGTTCAGTGTTGTGTGTTCAGTGCTGGGGTTCATTGGTGGGGGTTCGGTGTTGGGATTCAGTGTTGGGGGTCAGTGTTGGGGTTCACCGTTTGGGTTCAGCTTTAGGGGTTCAGTGATGGGGGTTCAGTGTTGGAAATCAGTGTTGGTGGTTCAGTGTTGGGGGTTTTATATTGGTGGTTCAGTGTTGGGGGTTCAGTGCTGGGGTTCAGTGTTGGGGTCCAGTGTGGGGTTCAGTGTTGGGGTTCAGTGCTGGGGTCCAGTGCTGGTGTTCAGTGCTGTGGCTCGGTGTTGGGTGTTCAGTGTTGGGCGTTCAGTGTTGGGGTTCAGTGTTGGTGCTCAGCATTGGGAGTTCAGTGTTGGGGTTCAGTGTTGGGGGCCAGTGTTGGGGTTCACTGTTGGGGGTCAGTGTTAGGGGTTCGGTGTTGGGGGTTCAGTGTTGGTGTTCAGTGTCAGGGTTCAGTGCTGGGGGTCAGGATTGGTGGTTCAGCGTTAGGTTCAGTGTTCAAGGTTTAGGGTTGGGGTTCAGTGCTATGACTCGGTGTTGGGGTTCAGTGGGGGTTCAGTGTTGGTGATACAGCGTTGGTGGGTTCACTGTCGGGGTTCAGTGTTGGGGTCCAGTGTGGGGGTTCAATGTTGGGTTCAGTGCTGGGGTTCACTCTTGCGGGTTCAGTGTTGGGGTTCAATGCTGGGAGGACAGTGATGGGGTTCAATGTTGGGGTCCAGTGTGGGGGTCCAGTGTTGGGGTTCAGTGCGGGAGTTCAGTGCTGGGGTTCAGTGTTGGGGTTCAGTGATGGGAGGTCAGTGATTGGGTTCAGTGTTGGGGTCCAGTGTGGTGGTCCAGTTGTGGGGTTCAGTGCGGGAGTTCAGTGCTGGGGTTCAGTGTTGGTGTTCAGTGTTGGTGTTCAGCATTGGGAGTTCAGTGTTGGGGTTCAGTGGCAGTGTTCAGTGTTGTGGGGTTCAGTGTTGAGAATATGTGTTGTGGTTTCAGTGTTGGGGTTTAATGTTGGGGTTCAGTGTTGGGCTGGTCAGTTTTGGGGGGGTCAGTGTTGGGTGTTCATTGTTGGGCGTTCAGTGTTTGGGGATTCAGTGTTGGGGTTCAATGTTGGGTTTAGTGTTGGGGTTAGTGTTGGGGTGTTCAGTGTTGGGGGTTCGGTGTTGTGGGTTCAACTTTGGGGTTCAGTTTTAGGGTTCAGTGCTGGGGTTCGGTGTTGGGGTTCAGTGGTGGGATTTCGGTGTTGGGGTTCAGTGTTAGGGTTTAGTGTTGGGGTTCAGCGTTAGGGGCTCAGTGTTGGGGTTCCATTTCGGGGTTCTGTGTTGGGGGTCCAGTGTTGGGTTTCAGTATTAGGGTTCAGTGCTGGAGTCCAGTGCTGGTGTTCAGTGCTATGGTTCGGTGTTGGGGGTTCAGTGTTGGGGTACAGTGTTAGGGTTCAGTGATGGGGGGTTCAGTGTTGGGAATCAGTGTTGGTGGTTCAGTGTTGGGGGTTTTGTGTTGGTGGTTCAGTGTTGGGATTTCAGTGCTGGTGTCCAGTGTGGGGGTTCAGTGTTGGGGTTCAGTGCGGGAGTTCAGTGCTGGGGTTCATTGTTGGGGTTCAGTGTTGGTGTTCAGCATTGGGAGTTCAGTGGTGGGGTTCAGTGTTGGGAGGTCAGTGCTGGGGTTCAGTGTTGGGTGTTCAGCGGTGGGGTTCAGTGTTGGGGTTCAGCAATGGGAGTTCAGTGTTGGGGTTCAGTGTTGTATGTTCAGTGTTGGGGTCCATTGGTGGGGGTTCGGTGTTGGGGACCAGTGTTGGGGTTCACTGTTGGGGTTCAGTGCTAGGGGCTCGGTGTTGCGGGTTCAGTGTTGTGGTTCAGTGGCAGTGTTCAGTGTTGGGGGTTCAGTGTTGGGGTTCAGTGGCAGGGTTTTGTGATGGGGTCAGTATTGGGGGTTCAGCTTTAGGGTTCAGTGTTCAAGGTTTAGTGTTGGGGTTCAGTGCTATGCCTCGGTGTTGGGGTTCAGTGTGGGGTTCAGTGTTGGGGGGTCATTTTTGAGACTGGTCAGTGTTGGGGTTCAGTTTTGGGGTTCAGTATTGGGGTTCAGTATTGGGGTTCAATTTTGGGGATTCAGTGTTGGGGGGTCAGTGTTGGGGTTCAGTGTTGGGTGTTCAGTGTTGGGGTTCAGTGTTGGGCGTTTGTCAGCGTTGGGGGTCAGTGTTGATGTGTTCAGTGTTGGGGGTTCAGTGTCGGGGCTGGTCAGTGTTGGGGGTTCATTGTTTGGGGGTTCAGTGTTGGGGTTCAGTGTTGTGGTTTCAGTGTTGGGGTTTAATGTTGGGGTTTAGTGTTGGGCTGGTCAGTTTTGGGGGTGTCAGTGTTGGGTGTTCATTGTTGGGCGTTCAGTGTTGGGGGATTCAGTGTTGGGATTCAATGTTGGGTTTAGTGTTGGGGGTTAGTGTTGGGGTGTTCAGTGTTGGGGGTTCGGTGTTGTGGGTTCAACTTTGGGGTTCAGTTTTAGGGCTCAGTGCTGGGGTTCAGTGGTGGGATTTCGGTGTTGGGGTTCAGTGTTGTGGTTCAGTGTTAGGGTTCAGTGTTGGGGTTCAGCGTTAGGGGCTCAGTGTTGGGGTTCAATTTCGGGGTTCTGTGTTGGGGGTCCAGTGTTGGGTTTCAGTATTAGGGTTCAGTGCTGGGGTCCAGTGCTGGTGTTCAGTGCTATGGCTCGGTGTTGGGGGTTCAGTGTTGGGGTTCAGTGATGGGGGTTCAGTGTTGGGAATCAGTGTTGGTGGTTCAGTGTTGGGGGTTTTGTGTTGGTGGTTCAGTGTTGGGGGTTCTGTGCTGGGGTCCAGTGTGGGGGTTCAGTGTTGGGGTTCAGCACGGGAGTTCAGTGCTGGGGTTCAGTGTTGGGGTTCAGTGTTGGTGTTCAGCATTGGGAGTTCAGTGGTGGGGTTGAGTGTTGGGAGGTCAGTGCTGGGGTTCAGTGTTGGGTGTTCAGCGGTGGGGTTCAGTGTTGGGGTTCAGCAATGGGAGTTCAGTGTTGGGGTTCAGTGTTGTATGTTCAGTGTTGGGGTTCAGTGTTGGGGTCCATTGGTGGGGGTTCGGTGTTGGGGTTCAGTGTTGGGGGCCAGTGTTGGGGTTCACTGTTGGGGGTCAGTGTTAGGGGCTCGGTGTTGGGGGTTCAGTGTTGGTGTTCAGTGTCAGGGTTCAGTGCTGGGGGTCAGGATTGGTGGTTCAGCGTTAGGTTCAGTGTTCAAGGCATTGGGTTGGGGTTCAGTGCTATGACTCGGTGTTGGGGTTCAGTGGGGGTTCAGTGTTGGTGATACAGCGTTGGTGGGTTCACTGTCGGGGTTCAGTGTTGGGGTCCAGTGTGGGGGTTCAATGTTGGGTTCAGTGCTGGGGTTCACTCTTGCGGGTTCAGTGTTGGGGTTCAATGCTGGGAGGACAGTGATGGGGTTCAATGTTGGGGTCCAGTGTGGGGGTCCAGTGTTGGGGTTCAGTGCGGGAGTTCAGTGCTGGGGTTCAGTGTTGGGGTTCAGTGATGGGAGGTCAGTGATTGGGTTCAGTGTTGGGGTCCAGTGTGGTGGTCCAGTTGTGGGGTTCAGTGCGGGAGTTCAGTGCTGGGGTTCAGTGTTGGTGTTCAGTGTTGGTGTTCAGCATTGGGAGTTCAGTGTTGGGGTTCAGTGGCAGTGTTCAGTGTTGTGGGGTTCAGTGTTGAGAATATGTGTTGTGGTTTCAGTGTTGGGGTTTAATGTTGGGGTTCAGTGTTGGGCTGGTCAGTTTTGGGGGGGTCAGTGTTGGGTGTTCATTGTTGGGCGTTCAGTGTTTGGGGATTCAGTGTTGGGGTTCAATGTTGGGTTTAGTGTTGGGGTTAGTGTTGGGGTGTTCAGTGTTGGGGGTTTGGTGTTGTGGGTTCAACTTTGGGGTTCAGTTTTAGGGTTCAGTGCTGGGGTTCGGTGTTGGGGTTCAGTGGTGGGATTTCGGTGTTGGGGTTCAGTGTTAGGGTTTAGTGTTGGGGTTCAGCGTTAGGGGCTCAGTGTTGGGGTTCCATTTCGGGGTTCTGTGTTGGGGGTCCAGTGTTGGGTTTCAGTATTAGGGTTCAGTGCTGGAGTCCAGTGCTGGTGTTCAGTGCTATGGTTCGGTGTTGGGGGTTCAGTGTTGGGGTACAGTGTTAGGGTTCAGTGATGGGGGGTTCAGTGTTGGGAATCAGTGTTGGTGGTTCAGTGTTGGGGGTTTTGTGTTGGTGGTTCAGTGTTGGGATTTCAGTGCTGGTGTCCAGTGTGGGGGTTCAGTGTTGGGGTTCAGTGCGGGAGTTCAGTGCTGGGGTTCATTGTTGGGGTTCAGTGTTGGTGTTCAGCATTGGGAGTTCAGTGGTGGGGTTCAGTGTTGGGAGGTCAGTGCTGGGGTTCAGTGTTGGGTGTTCAGCGGTGGGGTTCAGTGTTGGGGTTCAGCAATGGGAGTTCAGTGTTGGGGTTCAGTGTTGTATGTTCAGTGTTGGGGTCCATTGGTGGGGGTTCGGTGTTGGGGACCAGTGTTGGGGTTCACTGTTGGGGTTCAGTGCTAGGGGCTCGGTGTTGCGGGTTCAGTGTTGTGGTTCAGTGGCAGTGTTCAGTGTTGGGGGTTCAGTGTTGGGGTTCAGTGGCAGGGTTTTGTGATGGGGTCAGTATTGGGGGTTCAGCTTTAGGGTTCAGTGTTCAAGGTTTAGTGTTGGGGTTCAGTGCTATGCCTCGGTGTTGGGGTTCAGTGTGGGGTTCAGTGTTGGGGGGTCATTTTTGAGACTGGTCAGTGTTGGGGTTCAGTTTTGGGGTTCAGTATTGGGGTTCAGTATTGGGGTTCAATTTTGGGGATTCAGTGTTGGGGGGTCAGTGTTGGGGTTCAGTGTTGGGTGTTCAGTGTTGGGGTTCAGTGTTGGGCGTTTGTCAGCGTTGGGGGTCAGTGTTGATGTGTTCAGTGTTGGGGGTTCAGTGTCGGGGCTGGTCAGTGTTGGGGGTTCATTGTTTGGGGGTTCAGTGTTGGGGTTCAGTGTTGTGGTTTCAGTGTTGGGGTTTAATGTTGGGGTTTAGTGTTGGGCTGGTCAGTTTTGGGGGTGTCAGTGTTGGGTGTTCATTGTTGGGCGTTCAGTGTTGGGGGATTCAGTGTTGGGAGTCAATGTTGGGTTTAGTGTTGGGGGTTAGTGTTGGGGTGTTCAGTGTTGGGGGTTCGGTGTTGTGGGTTCAACTTTGGGGTTCAGTTTTAGGGTTCAGTGCTGGGGTTCGGTGTTGGGGTTCAGTGGTGGGATTTCGGTGTTGGGGTTCAGTGTTGGGGTTCAGTGTTAGGGTTCAGTGTTGGGGTTCAGCGTTAGGGGCTCAGTGTTGGGGTTCAATTTCGGGGTTCTGTGTTGGGGGTCCAGTGTTGGGTTTCAGTATTAGGGTTCAGTGCTGGGATCCAGTGCTGGTGTTCAGTGCTATGGCTCGGTGTTGGGGGTTTAGTGTTGGGGTTCAGTGATGGGGGTTCAGTGTTGGGAATCAGTGTTGGTGGTTCAGTGTTGGGGGTTTTGTGTTGGTGGTTCAGTGTTGGGGGTTCTGTGCTGGGGTCCAGTGTGGGGGTTCAGTGTTGGGGTTCAGCACGGGAGTTCAGTGCTGGGGTTCAGTGTTGGGGTTCAGTGTTGGTGTTCAGCATTGGGAGTTCAGTGTTGGTGTTCAGCATTGGGAGTTCAGTGGCGGGGTTCAGTGTTGGGAGGTCAGTGCTGGGGTTCAGTGTTGGGTGTTCAGCGGTGGGGTTCAGTGTTGGGGTTCAGCAATGGGAGTTCAGTGTTGGGGTTCAGTGTTGTATGTTCAGTGTTGGGGTCCATTGGTGGGGGTTCGGTGTTGGGGGCCAGTGTTGGGGTTCACTGTTGGGGTTCAGTGCTAGGGGCTCGGTGTTGCAGGTTCAGAGTTGTGGTTCAGTGGCAGCGTTCAGTGTTGGGGGTTCAGTGTTGGGGTTCAGTGTCAGGGTTTTGTGCTGGGGTCAGTATTGGGGGTTCAGCGTTAGGGTTCAGTGTTCAAGGTTTAGCGTTGGAGTTCAGTGCTATGACTCGGTGTTGGGGTTCAGTGGGGGGTTCAGTGTTGGGTTTCAGTGTTGGGGTTCAGTGTTGGGGTTCAGCTTTGGTGTTCAGCATTGGGAGTTCAGTGCTGGGGTTCAATGTTGTGTGTTCAGTGTTGTGGTTCAGTGCTGGGGTTCATTGGTGGGGGTTTCGGTGTTGGGGTTCAGTGTTGGGGGTCAGTGTTGGTGTTCACTGTTGGGTTCAGTGTTAGGGGCTCGGTGTTGGGGGTTCAGTGTTGGGGTACAGTAGCAGTGTTCAGTGTTGCGTGTTCAGTGTTGGGGTTCAGTGTCAGGGTTCAGTGCTGGGGTCAGTATTGGTAGTTCAGCGTTAGGTTGAGTGTTCAAGGTTTAGTGTTGGGGTTCAGTGCTATGACTCGGTGTTGGGGTTCAGTGTTAGGGTTCAGTGTTGGGGTTCAGCGTTAGGGGCTCAGTGTTGGGGTTCCATTTCGGGGTTCTGTGTCGGGGGTCCAGTGTTGGGTTTCAGTATTAGGGTTCAGTGCTGGGGTCCAGTGCTGGTGTTCAGTGCTATGGCTCGGTGTTGGGGGTTCAGTGTTGGGGTTCAGTGTTGGGGTTCAGTGATGGGGGGTTCAGTGTTGGGAATCAGTGTTGGTGGTTCAGTGTTGAGGGTTTTGTGTTGGTGGTTCAGTGTTGGGGCTTCAGTGTTGGGGGCCAGTGTGGGGGTTCAGTGTTGGGTTCAGTGTTAGGGGCTCGGTGTTGGGGGTTCAGTGTTGGGGTACAGTAGCAGTGTTCAGTGTTGCGTGTTCAGTGTTGGGTTTCAGTGTCAGGGTTCAGTGCTGGGGTCAGTATTGGTAGTTCAGCGTTAGGTTGAGTGTTCAAGGTTTAGTGTTGGGGTTCAGTGCTATGACTCGGTGTTGGGGTTCAGTGTTAGGGTTCAGTGTTGGGGTTCAGCGTTAGGGGCTCAGTGTTGGGGTTCCATTTCGGGGTTCTGTGTCGGGGGTCCAGTGTTGGGTTTCAGTATTAGGGTTCAGTGCTGGGGTCCAGTGCTGGTGTTCAGTGCTATGGCTCGGTGTTGGGGGTTCAGTGTTGGGGTTCAGTGTTGGGGTTCAGTGATGGGGGGTTCAGTGTTGGGAATCAGTGTTGGTGGTTCAGTGTTGAGGGTTTTGTGTTGGTGGTTCAGTGTTGGGGCTTCAGTGTTGGGGGCCAGTGTGGGGGTTCAGTGTTGGGGTTCAGTGCGGGAGGTCAGTGCGGGAGTTCAGTGCTGGGGTCCAGTGTTGGGGTTCAGTGTTGTGTGTTCAGTGTTGGGGGTTCAGTGTTGGAGTCCAGTGTTAGGGTTCAGTGTTCAGGGTTAGTGTTGGGGTTCAGTGCTATGGCTCGGTGTTGGGGTTCAGTGGTGGGGTGTTCATCGTTGGGGGTTCAGTGTTGGGGTTCAGTGTTGGGTGTGTTGTGTTGGTGGTCCAGTGTTGGGGTTCAGTGTTGGGGTCCAGTGTGGAGGTTCAGTTGTGGGATTCAGTGATGGGAGGTCAGTGCTGGGGTTCAGTGTTGTGTGTTCAGTGTTGGGGTTCAGTGCTGGGGTTCATTGCTGGGGGTTCAGTGTTGGGGTTCAGTGCGGGAGTTCAGTGCTGGAGTTCAGTGTGGGTGTTCAGCTTTGGTGTTCAGCATTGGGAGTTCAGTGCTGGGGGTCAATGTTGTGTGTTCAGTGTTGGGGTTCAGTGCTGGGGCTCATTGGTGGGGGTTTCGGTGTTGGGGTTCAGTGTTGGGGTCAGTGTTGGGGTTCAGTGTTAGGGTTCAGTGTTCAGGGTTAGTGTTGGGGATCAGTGCTATGGTTCAATGTCGGGGTTCAGTGATGGGGGGTTCAGTGTTGGGAATCAGTGTTGGGGTTCAGTGTTGGGTGTTTTGTGTTGGTGGTCCAGTCTTGGGGGCTCAGTGTTGGGGTTCAGTTTTGTGGTTCAGTGTTGGGTTCAGTGCTGGGGTTCACTCTTGTCGGTTCAGTGGTGGGGTTTAGTGATGGGAGGTCAGTGCTGGGGTTCAGTGTTGTGTATTCAGTGTTGGGGTTCAGTGCTGGAGTTCATTGGTGGCGGTTCGGTGTTGGGGTTCAGTGTTGGGGGATTCAGTGTTGGGGTTCAGTATTGGGGTTCAATTTTGGGGATTCAGTGTTGGCGGTTCAGTGTTGGGGGGTCAGTGTTGGGGTTCAGTGTTGGGTGTTTAGTGTTGGGGTTCAGTGTTGGGCGTTTGTCAGCGTTGGAGGGGTCAGTGTTGATGTGTTCAGTGTTGGGGGTTCAGTGTCGGGGCTGGTCAGTGTTTGGGGTTCAGTGTTTGGGGTTTCAGTGTTGGGGTTTAATGTTGGGGTTCAGTGTTGGACTGGTCAGTTTTGGGGGGTCAGTGTTGGGTGTTCATTGTTGGGGGTTCATTTTTGGGGATTCAGTGTTGGGGGTTCAATGTTGGGTTTAGTGTTGGGGGTCAGTGTTGGGGTGTTCAGTGTTGGGGGTCGGTGTTTCGGGGTGTCAGTGTTGGGGTTCAGTGTTGGGGGTTCGGTGTTGTGGGTAAACTTTGGGGTTCAGTGTTACGGTTCAGTGCTGGGGTTCGGTGTTGGGGTTCAGTGCTGGGGTCCAGTGCTGGTGTTCAGTGCTATGGCTCGGTGTTGGGTGTTCAGTGTTGTGGTTCAGTGTTGGGATTCAGTGTTGGGGGTTCAGTGTTGGGAATCAGTGTTGGTGGTTCAGTGTTGGGGGTTTTGTGTTGGTGGTTCAGTGTTGGGGGTTCAGTGCTGGGGTCCAGTGTGGGGGTTTCACTGTTGGGGTTCAGTGTTGGGGTTCAGTTTTGGTGTTCAGCATTGGGAGTTCAGTGGTGGGGTTCAGTGGTGGGGGTCAGTGTTGGGGTTCACTGTTTGGGTCCAGCGTTAGGGACTCAGTGTTGGGGGTTCAGTGTTGGGGTTCAGTGGCAGTGTTCAGTGTTGTGGGGTTCAGTGCTGGGAATGAGTGTTGGTGGTTCTGTGTTGGGCGTTTTGTGTTGGTGGTTCAGTGTTGGGGGTTCAGTGCTGGGGTTCAGTGTTGGAGTCCAGTGTTGGGGTTCAGTGCGGGAGTTCAGTGCTGGGGTTCAGTGCTGGGGGTTCAGTGTTGGGGTTCAGTATTGGGGGTTCGGTGTTAGGTTTCAGTTTTCAGGGTTAGTGTTGGGGTTCAGAGCTATGGCTCGGTGTTGGGGTTCAGTGGTGGGGGTTCAGTGTTGGGGGTTCAGTGTTGGGGGGTTCAGTGTTGGGAATCATTGTTGGGCTTCATTGTTGGGGGTTGTGTGGTGGTGGTCCAGTGTTGGGGGTTCAGTGTTGGGGTTCAGTGTTGGGGTCCAGTGTGGGGGGTCAGTGAGGGGGTTCAGTGCTGGGATTCACTCTTGTGGGTTCAGTGGTGGGGTTCAGTGCTGGGAGGTCAGTGCTGGGGTTCAGTGTTGGGTGTTCAGTGTTGGGGGTCAGTGTTGGTGCTCAGCATTGGGAGTTCAGTGTTGGGGTTCAGTGATGTGCGTTCAGTGTTGGGGTTCATTGGTGGAGTTCATTGGTGAGGGTTCGGTGTTGGGCTTCAGTGGTGGGGGTCAGTGTTGGGGTTCACTGTTTGCGTTCAGCGTTAGGGACTCAGTGTTGGGGGTTCAGTGTTGGGGTTCAGTGGCAGTGTTCAGTGTTGTGGGGTTCAGTGTTGTGAGGTTCAGTGTTGGTGGTTCTGTGTTGGGGGTTTTGTGTTGGTGGTTCAGTGCTGGGGTTCAGTGTTGGGGTCCAGTGCTGGGGGTTCCGTGCGGGAGTTCAGTGCTGGGGGTCAGTATTGGGGGTTCAGTGTTAGGGTTCAGTGTTCAGGGTTAGTGTTGGGGATCAGTGCTATGGTTCAATGTCGGGGTTCAGTGGTGGGGGATTCAGTGTTGGGAATCAGTGTTGGGGTTCAGTGTGGGGGTTCAGTGTTGGGGTTCAGTGTTGGGTTCAGTGCTGGGGTTCACTCTTGTCGGTTCAGTGGTGGGGTTCAATGATGAGAGGTCAGTGCTGGGGTTCAGTGTTGGGGGGTTCACTGTTGGGGTTTATGTGTTGGTGGTTCAGTGTTGGGGTCCAGTGTGGGGTTCAGTGTTGGGGGTTCATTTTTGAGACTGGTCAGTGTTGGGGTTCAGTTTTGGGGTTCAGTGTTGGGGTTCAGTATTGGGGATCAATTTTGGGGATTCAGTGTTGGGGGGTCAGTGTTGGGGTTCAGTGTTGGGTGTTCAGTGTTGGGCGTTTGTCAGCGTTGGGGGTCAGTGTTGATGTGTTCAGTGTTGGGGGTTCAGTGTCGGGGCTGGTCAGTTTTGGGGGTTCATTGTTTGGGGGTTCAGTGTTGGGGTTCAGTGTTGTGGTTTCAGTGTTGGGGTTTAATGTTGGGGTTTAGTGTTGGGCTGGTCAGTTTTGGGGGTGTCAGTGTTGGGTGTTCATTGTTGGGCGTTCAGTGTTGGGGGATTCAGTGTTGGGATTCAATGTTGGGTTTAGTGTTGGGGGTTAGTGTTGGGGTGTTCAGTGTTGGGGGTTCGGTGTTGTGGGTTCAGCTTTGGGGTTCAGTTTTAGGGTTCAGTGCTGGGGTTCGGTGTTGGGGTTCAGTGGTGGGATTTCGGTGTTGGGGTTCAGTGTTGGGGTTCAGTGTTAGGGTTCAGTGTTGGGGTTCAGCGTTAGGGGCTCAGTGTTGGGGTTCAATTTCGGGGTTCTGTGTTGGGGTCCAGTGTTGGGTTTCAGTATTAGGGTTCAGTGCTGGGGTCCAGTGCTGGTGTTCAGTGCTATGGCTCGGTGTTGGGGGTTCAGTGTTGGGGTTCAGTGATGGGGGTTCAGTGTTGGGAATCAGTGTTGGTGGTTCAGTGTTGGGGGTTTTGTGTTGGTGGTTCAGTGTTGGGGGTTCTGTGCTGGGGTCCAGTGTGGGGGTTCAGTGTTGGGGTTCAGCACGGGAGTTCAGTGCTGGGGTTCAGTGTTGGGGTTCAGTGTTGGTGTTCAGCATTGGGAGTTCAGTGTTGGTGTTCAGCATTGGGAGTTCAGTGGCGGGGTTCAGTGTTGGGAGGTCAGTGCTGGGGTTCAGTGTTGGGTGTTCAGCGGTGGGGTTCAGTGTTGGGGTTCAGCAATGGGAGTTCAGTGTTGGGGTTCAGTGTTGTATGTTCAGTGTTGGGGTCCATTGGTGGGGGTTCGGTGTTGGGGGCCAGTGTTGGGGTTCACTGTTGGGGTTCAGTGCTAGGGGCTCGGTGTTGCAGGTTCAGAGTTGTGGTTCAGTGGCAGCGTTCAGTGTTGGGGGTTCAGTGTTGGGGTTCAGTGCCAAGGGTTTTGTGCTGGGGTCAGTATTGGGGGTTCAGCGTTAGGGTTCAGTGTTCAAGGTTTAGCGTTGGAGTTCAGTGCTATGACTCGGTGTTGGGGTTCAGTGGGGGGTTCAGTGTTGGGTTTCAGTGCTGGGGTTCAGTGTTGGGGTTCAGCTTTGGTGTTCAGCATTGGGAGTTCAGTGCTGGGGTTCAATGTTGTGTGTTCAGTGTTGTGGTTCAGTGCTGGGGTTCATTGGTGGGGGTTTCGGTGTTGGGGTTCAGTGTTGGGGGTCAGTGTTGGTGTTCACTGTTGGGTTCAGTGTTAGGGGCTCGGTGTTGGGGGTTCAGTGTTGGGGTACAGTAGCAGTGTTCAGTGTTGCGTGTTCAGTGTTGGGGTTCAGTGTCAGGGTTCAGTGCTGGGTCAGTATTGGTAGTTCAGCGTTAGGTTGAGTGTTCAAGGTTTAGTGTTGGGGTTCAGTGCTATGACTCGGTGTTGGGGTTCAGTGTTAGGGTTCAGTGTTGGGGTTCAGCGTTAGGGGCTCAGTGTTGGGGTTCAATTTCGGGGTTCTGTGTTGGGGGTCCAGTGTTGGGTTTCAGTATTAGGGTTCAGTGCTGGGGTCCAGTGCTGGTGTTCAGTGCTATGGTTCGGTGTTGGGGGTTCAGTGTTGGCGTACAGTGTTGGGGTTCAGTGATGGGGGGTTCAGTGTTGGGAATCAGTGTTGGTGGTTCAGTGTTGGGGGTTTTGTGTTGGTGGTTCAGTGTTGGGGTTTCAGTGCTGGTGTCCAGTGTGGGGGTTCAGTGTTGGGGTTCAGTGCGGGAGTTCAGTGCTGGGGTTCATTGTTGGGGTTCAGTGTTGGTGTTCAGCATTGGGAGTTCAGTGGTGGGGTTCAGTGTTGGGAGGTCAGTGCTGGGGTTCAGTGTTGGGTGTTCAGCGGTGGGGTTCAGTGTTGGGGTTCAGCAATGGGAGTTCAGTGTTGGGGTTCAGTGTTGTATGTTCAGTGTCGGGGTCCATTGGTGGGGGTTCGGTGTTGGGGGCCAGTGTTGGGGTTCACTGTTGAGGTTCAGTGCTAGGGGCTCGGTGTTGCGGGTTCAGTGTTGTGGTTCAGTGGCAGTGTTCAGTGTTGGGGGTTCAGTGTTGGGGTTCAGTGACAGGGTTTTGTGATGGGGTCAGTATTGGGGGTTCAGCGTTAGCGTTCAGTGTTCAAGGTTTAGTGTTGGGGTCCAGTGCTATGACTCGGTGTTGGGGTTCAGTGGGGGTTCAGTGTTGGGGTTCAGTGTGGGGGTTCAGTGTTGGAGGGTTCACTGTTGGGGTTTATGTGTTGGTGGTTCAGTGTTGGGGTCCAGTGTGGGGTTCAGTGTTGGGGTTCAGTGTTGGGTTCAGTGCTGGGGTTCACTCTTGTCGGTTCAGTGGTGGGGTTCAATGATGAGAGGTCAGTGCTGGGGTTCAGTGTTGGGGGGTTCACTGTTGGGGTTTATGTGTTGGTGGTTCAGTGTTGGGGTCCAGTGTGGGGTTCAGTGTTGGGGGTTCATTTTTGAGACTGGTCAGTGTTGGGGTTCAGTTTTGGGGTTCAGTGTTGGGGTTCAGTATTGGGGATCAATTTTGGGGATTCAGTGTTGGGGGGTCAGTGTTGGGGTTCAGTGTTGGGTGTTCAGTGTTGGGCGTTTGTCAGCGTTGGGGGTCAGTGTTGATGTGTTCAGTGTTGGGGGTTCAGTGTCGGGGCTGGTCAGTTTTGGGGGTTCATTGTTTGGGGGTTCAGTGTTGGGGTTCAGTGTTGTGGTTTCAGTGTTGGGGTTTAATGTTGGGGTTTAGTGTTGGGCTGGTCAGTTTTGGGGGTGTCAGTGTTGGGTGTTCATTGTTGGGCGTTCAGTGTTGGGGGATTCAGTGTTGGGATTCAATGTTGGGTTTAGTGTTGGGGGTTAGTGTTGGGGTGTTCAGTGTTGGGGGTTCGGTGTTGTGGGTTCAGCTTTGGGGTTCAGTTTTAGGGTTCAGTGCTGGGGTTCGGTGTTGGGGTTCAGTGGTGGGATTTCGGTGTTGGGGTTCAGTGTTGGGGTTCAGTGTTAGGGTTCAGTGTTGGGGTTCAGCGTTAGGGGCTCAGTGTTGGGGTTCAATTTCGGGGTTCTGTGTTGGGGTCCAGTGTTGGGTTTCAGTATTAGGGTTCAGTGCTGGGGTCCAGTGCTGGTGTTCAGTGCTATGGCTCGGTGTTGGGGGTTCAGTGTTGGGGTTCAGTGATGGGGGTTCAGTGTTGGGAATCAGTGTTGGTGGTTCAGTGTTGGGGGTTTTGTGTTGGTGATTCAGTGTTGGGGGTTCTGTGCTGGGGTCCAGTGTGGGGGTTCAGTGTTGGGGTTCAGCACGGGAGTTCAGTGCTGGGGTTCAGTGTTGGGGTTCAGTGTTGGTGTTCAGCATTGGGAGTTCAGTGTTGGTGTTCAGCATTGGGAGTTCAGTGGCGGGGTTCAGTGTTGGGAGGTCAGTGCTGGGGTTCAGTGTTGGGTGTTCAGCGGTGGGGTTCAGTGTTGGGGTTCAGCAATGGGAGTTCAGTGTTGGGGTTCAGTGTTGTATGTTCAGTGTTGGGGTCCATTGGTGGGGGTTCGGTGTTGGGGGCCAGTGTTGGGGTTCACTGTTGGGGTTCAGTGCTAGGGGCTCGGTGTTGCAGGTTCAGAGTTGTGGTTCAGTGGCAGCGTTCAGTGTTGGGGGTTCAGTGTTGGGGTTCAGTGCCAAGGGTTTTGTGCTGGGGTCAGTATTGGGGGTTCAGCGTTAGGGTTCAGTGTTCAAGGTTTAGCGTTGGAGTTCAGTGCTATGACTCGGTGTTGGGGTTCAGTGGGGGGTTCAGTGTTGGGTTTCAGTGCTGGGGTTCAGTGTTGGGGTTCAGCTTTGGTGTTCAGCATTGGGAGTTCAGTGCTGGGGTTCAATGTTGTGTGTTCAGTGTTGTGGTTCAGTGCTGGGGTTCATTGGTGGGGGTTTCGGTGTTGGGGTTCAGTGTTGGGGGTCAGTGTTGGTGTTCACTGTTGGGTTCAGTGTTAGGGGCTCGGTGTTGGGGGTTCAGTGTTGGGGTACAGTAGCAGTGTTCAGTGTTGCGTGTTCAGTGTTGGGGTTCAGTGTCAGGGTTCAGTGCTGGGTCAGTATTGGTAGTTCAGCGTTAGGTTGAGTGTTCAAGGTTTAGTGTTGGGGTTCAGTGCTATGACTCGGTGTTGGGGTTCAGTGTTAGGGTTCAGTGTTGGGGTTCAGCGTTAGGGGCTCAGTGTTGGGGTTCAATTTCGGGGTTCTGTGTTGGGGGTCCAGTGTTGGGTTTCAGTATTAGGGTTCAGTGCTGGGGTCCAGTGCTGGTGTTCAGTGCTATGGTTCGGTGTTGGGGGTTCAGTGTTGGCGTACAGTGTTGGGGTTCAGTGATGGGGGGTTCAGTGTTGGGAATCAGTGTTGGTGGTTCAGTGTTGGGGGTTTTGTGTTGGTGGTTCAGTGTTGGGGTTTCAGTGCTGGTGTCCAGTGTGGGGGTTCAGTGTTGGGGTTCAGTGCGGGAGTTCAGTGCTGGGGTTCATTGTTGGGGTTCAGTGTTGGTGTTCAGCATTGGGAGTTCAGTGGTGGGGTTCAGTGTTGGGAGGTCAGTGCTGGGGTTCAGTGTTGGGTGTTCAGCGGTGGGGTTCAGTGTTGGGGTTCAGCAATGGGAGTTCAGTGTTGGGGTTCAGTGTTGTATGTTCAGTGTCGGGGTCCATTGGTGGGGGTTCGGTGTTGGGGGCCAGTGTTGGGGTTCACTGTTGAGGTTCAGTGCTAGGGGCTCGGTGTTGCGGGTTCAGTGTTGTGGTTCAGTGGCAGTGTTCAGTGTTGGGGGTTCAGTGTTGGGGTTCAGTGACAGGGTTTTGTGATGGGGTCAGTATTGGGGGTTCAGCGTTAGCGTTCAGTGTTCAAGGTTTAGTGTTGGGGTCCAGTGCTATGACTCGGTGTTGGGGTTCAGTGGGGGTTCAGTGTTGGGGTTCAGTGTGGGGGTTCAGTGTTGGAGGGTTCACTGTTGGGGTTTATGTGTTGGTGGTTCAGTGTTGGGGTCCAGTGTGGGGTTCAGTGTTGGGGGTTCATTTTTGAGACTGGTCAGTGTTGGGGTTCAGTTTTGGGGTTCAGTGTTGGGGTTCAGTATTGGGGTTCAATTTTGGGGATTCAGTGTTGGGGGGTCAGTGTTGAGGTGCAGTGTTGGGTGTTCAGTGTTGGGGTTCAGTGTTGGGCGTTTGTCAGCGTTGGGGGGTCAGTGTTGATGTGTTCAGTGTTGGGGGTTCAGTGTCGGTGCTGGTCAGTGTTGGGGGTTCATTGTTTGAGGTTCAGTGTTGGGTTTCAGTGTTGTGGTTTCAGTGTTGGGGTTTAATGTTGGGGTTTAGTGTTGGGCTGGTCAGTTTTGGGGGTGTCATTGTTGGGTGTTCATTGTTGGGCGTTCAGTGTTGGGGGATTCAGTGTTGGGATTCAATTTTGGGTTTAGTGTTGGGGGTTAGTGTTGGGGTGTTCAGTGTTGGGGGTTCGGTGTTTGTGGGTTCAACTTTGGGGTTCAGTTTTAGGGTTCAGTGCTGGGGTTCGGTGTTGGGGTTCAGTGGTGGGATTTCGGTGTTGGGGTTCAGTGTTGTGGTTCAGTGTTAGGGTTCAGTGTTGGGGTTCAGCGTTAGGGGCTCAGTGTTGGGGTTCAATTTCGGGGTTCTGTGTTGGGGGTCCAGTGTTGGGTTTCAGTATTAGGGTTCAGTGCTGGGGTCCAGTGCTGGTGTTCAGTGCTATGGCTCGGTGTTGGGGATTCAGTGTTGGGGTTCAGTGATGGGGGTTCAGTGTTGGGAATCAGTGTTGGTGGTTCAGTGTTGGGGGTTTTGTGTTGGTGGTTCAGTGTTGGGGGTTCTGTGCTGGGGTCCAGTGTGGGGGTTCAGTGTTGGGGTTCAGCACGGGAGTTCAGTGCTGGGGTTCAGTGTTGGGGTTCAGTGTTGGTGTTCAGCATTGGGAGTTCAGTGGTGGGGTTGAGTGTTGGGAGGTCAGTGCTGGGGTTCAGTGTTGGGTGTTCAGCGGTGGGGTTCAGTGTTGGGGTTCAGCAATGGGAGTTCAGTGTTGGGGTTCAGTGTTGTATGTTCAGTGTTGGGGTTCAGTGTTGGGGTCCATTGGTGGGGGTTCGGTGTTGGGGGCCAGTGTTGGGGTTCGCTGTTGGGGTTCAGTGCTAGGGGCTCGGTGTT
Organism: Pristiophorus japonicus; assembly: GCF_044704955.1. NCBI lineage: Eukaryota > Metazoa > Chordata > Chondrichthyes > Pristiophoridae > Pristiophorus > Pristiophorus japonicus. Next base: position 60,930,452 of record NC_091993.1, read on the forward strand.
GCAGGTTCAGTGTTGTGGTTCAGTGGCAGTGTTCAGTGTTGGGGGTTCAGTGTTGGGGTTCAGTGTCAGGGTTTTGTGCTGGGGTCAGTATTGGGGGTTCAGCGTTAGGGTTCAGTGTTCAAGGTTTAGCGTTGGGGTTGAGTGCTATGACTCGGTGTTGGGGTTCAGTGGGGGGTTCAGTGTTGGGGTTCAGTGTTGTGTGTTCAGTGCTGGGGTTCATTGGTGGGGGTTCGGTGTTGGGATTCAGTGTTGGGGGTCAGTGTTGGGGTTCACCTTTTGGGTTCAGCTTTAGGGGTTCAGTGATGGGGGTTCAGTGTTGGAAATCAGTGTTGGTGGTTCAGTGTTGGGGGTTTTATATTGGTGGTTCAGTGTTGGGGGTTCAGTGCTGGGGTTCAGTGTTGGGGTCCAGTGTGGGGTTCAGTGTTGGGGTTCAGTGCTGGGGTCCAGTGCTGGTGTTCAGTGCTGTGGCTCGGTGTTGGGTGTTCAGTGTTGGGGTTCAGTGTTGGGCGTTCAGTGTTGGGGTTCAGTGTTGGTGCTCAGCATTGGGAGTTCAGTGTTGGGGTTCAGTGTTGTGTGTCCAGTGTTGGGGTTCATTGGTGGGGGTTCGGTGTTGGGGTTCAGTGTTGGGGGCCAGTGTTGGGGTTCACTGTTGGGGGTCAGTGTTAGGGGCTCGGTGTTGGGGGTTCAGTGTTGGTGTTCAGTGTCAGGATTCAGTGCTGGGGGTCAGGATTGGTGGTTCAGCGTTAGGTTCAGTGTTCAAGGTTTAGGGTTGGGGTTCAGTGCTATGACTCGGTGTTGGGGTTCAGTGGGGGTTCAGTGTTGGTGATACAGCGTTGGTGGGTTCACTGTCGGGGTTCAGTGTTGGGGTCCAGTGTGGGGGTTCAATGTTGGGTTCAGTGCTGGGGTTCACTCTTGCGGGTTCAGTGTTGGGGTTCAATGCTGGGAGGACAGTGATGGGGTTCAATGTTGGGGTCCAGTGTGGGGGTCCAGTGTTGGGGTTCAGTGCGGGAGTTCAGTGCTGGGGTTCAGTGTTGGGGTTCAGTGATGGGAGGTCAGTGATTGGGTTCAGTGTTGGGGTCCAGTGTGGTGGTCCAGTTGTGGGGTTCAGTGCGGGAGTTCAGTGCTGGGGTTCAGTGTTGGTGTTCAGTGTTGGTGTTCAGCATTGGGAGTTCAGTGTTGGGGTTCAGTGGCAGTGTTCAGTGTTGTGGGGTTCAGTGTTGAGAATATGTGTTGTGGTTTCAGTGTTGGGGTTTAATGTTGGGGTTCAGTGGTGGGATTTCGGTGTTGGGGTTCAGTGTTGGGGTTCAGTGTTAGGTTTTAGTGTTGGGGTTCAGCGTTAGGGGCTCAGTGTTGGGTTCCATTTCGGGGTTCTGTGTTGGGGGTCCAGTGTTGGGTTTCAGTATTAGGGTTCAGTGCTGGAGTCCAGTGCTGGTGTTCAGTGCTATGGTTCGGTGTTGGGGGTTCAGTGTTGGGGTACAGTGTTAGGGTTCAGTGATGGGGGGTTCAGTGTTGGGAATCAGTGTTGGTGGTTCAGTGTTGGGGGTTTTGTGTTGGTGGTTCAGTGTTGGGATTTCAGTGCTGGTGTCCAGTGTGGGGGTTCAGTGTTGGGGTTCAGTGCGGGAGTTCAGTGCTGGGGTTCATTGTTGGGGTTCAGTGTTGGTGTTCAGCATTGGGAGTTCAGTGGTGGGGTTCAGTGTTGGGAGGTCAGTGCTGGGGTTCAGTGTTGGGTGTTCAGCGGTGGGGTTCAGTGTTGGGGTTCAGCAATGGGAGTTCAGTGTTGGGGTTCAGTGTTGTATGTTCAGTGTTGGGGTCCATTGGTGGGGGTTCGGTGTTGGGGACCAGTGTTGGGTTCACTGTTGGGGTTCAGTGCTAGGGGCTCGGTGTTGCGGGTTCAGTGTTGTGGTTCAGTGGCAGTGTTCAGTGTTGGGGGTTCAGTGTTGGGGTTCAGTGTCAGGGTTTTGTGCTGGGGTCAGTATTGGGGGTTCAGCGTTAGGGTTCAGTGTTCAAGGTTTAGTGTTGGGGTTCAGTGCTATGCCTCGGTGTTGGGGTTCAGTGTGGGGGTTCAGTATTGGGGTTCAATTTTGGGGATTCAGTGTTGGGGGGTCAGTGTTGGGGTTCAGTGTTGGGTGTTCAGTGTTGGGGTTCAGTGTTGGGCGTTTGTCAGCGTTGGGGGTCAGTGTTGATGTGTTCAGTGTTGGGGGTTCAGTGTCGGGGCTGGTCAGTGTTGGGGGTTCATTGTTTGGGGGTTCAGTGTTGGGGTTCAGTGTTGTGGTTTCAGTGTTGGGGTTTAATGTTGGGGTTTAGTGTTGGGCTGGTCAGTTTTGGGGTGTCAGTGTTGGGTGTTCATTGTTGGGCGTTCAGTGTTGGGGGATTCAGTGTTGGGAGTCAATGTTGGGTTTAGTGTTGGGGGTTAGTGTTGGGGTGTTCAGTGTTGGGGGTTCGGTGTTGTGGGTTCAACTTTGGGGTTCAGTTTTAGGGTTCAGTGCTGGGGTTCGGTGTTGGGGTTCAGTGGTGAGATTTCGGTGTTGGGGTTCAGTGTTGGGGTTCAGTGTTAGGGTTCAGTGTTGGGGTTCAGCGTTAGGGGCTCAGTGTTGGGGTTCAATTTCGGGGTTCTGTGTTGGGGGTCCAGTGTTGGGTTTCAGTATTAGGGTTCAGTGCTGGGATCCAGTGCTGGTGTTCAGTGCTATGGCTCGGTGTTGGGGGTTTAGTGTTGGGGTTCAGTGATGGGGGTTCAGTGTTGGGAATCAGTGTTGGTGGTTCAGTGTTGGGGGTTTTGTGTTGGTGGTTCAGTGTTGGGGGTTCTGTGCTGGGGTCCAGTGTGGGGGTTCAGTGTTGGGGTTCAGCACGGGAGTTCAGTGCTGGGGTTCAGTGTTGGGGTTCAGTGTTGGTGTTCAGCATTGGGAGTTCAGTGTTGGTGTTCAGCATTGGGAGTTCAGTGGCGGGGTTCAGTGTTGGGAGGTCAGTGCTGGGGTTCAGTGTTGGGTGTTCAGCGGTGGGGTTCAGTGTTGGGGTTCAGCAATGGGAGTTCAGTGTTGGGGTTCAGTGTTGTATGTTCAGTGTTGGGGTCCATTGGTGGGGGTTCGGTGTTGGGGGCCAGTGTTGGGGTTCACTGTTGGGGTTCAGTGCTAGGGGCTCGGTGTTGCAGGTTCAGAGTTGTGGTTCAGTGGCAGCGTTCAGTGTTGGGGGTTCAGTGTTGGGGTTCAGTGTCAGGGTTTTGTGCTGGGGTCAGTATTGGGGGTTCAGCGTTAGGGTTCAGTGTTCAAGGTTTAGCTTTGGAGTTCAGTGCTATGACTCGGTGTTGGGGTTCAGTGGGGGGTTCAGTGTTGGGTTTCAGTGTTGGGGTTCAGTGTTGGGGTTCAGCTTTGGTGTTCAGCATTGGGAGTTCAGTGCTGGGGTTCAATGTTGTGTGTTCAGTGTTGTGGTTCAGTGCTGGGGTTCATTGGTGGGGGTTTCGGTGTTGGGGTTCAGTGTTGGGGGTCAGTGTTGCTGTTCACTGTTGGGTTCAGTGTTAGGGGCTCGGTGTTGGGGGTTCAGTGTTGGGGTACAGTAGCAGTGTTCAGTGTTGCGTGTTCAGTGTTGGGGTTCAGTGTCAGGGTTCAGTGCTGGGGTCAGTATTGGTAGTTCAGCGTTAGGTTGAGTGTTCAAGGTTTAGTGTTGGGGTTCAGTGCTATGACTCGGTGTTGGGGTTCAGTGTTAGGGTTCAGTGTTGGGGTTCAGCGTTAGGGGCTCAATGTTGGGGTTCCATTTCGGGGTTCTGTGTCGGGGGTCCAGTGTTGGGTTTCAGTATTAGGGTTCAGTGCTGGGGTCCAGTGCTGGTGTTCAGTGCTATGGCTCGGTGTTGGGGGTTCAGTGTTGGGGTTCAGTGTTGGGGTTCAGTGATGGGGGGTTCAGTGTTGGGAATCAGTGTTGGTGGTTCAGTGTTGAGGGTTTTGTGTTGGTGGTTCAGTGTTGGGGCTTCAGTGTTGGGGGCCAGTGTGGGGGTTCAGTGTTGGGGTTCAGTGCGGGAGTTCAGTGCTGGGGTTCAGTGCTGGGGTTCAGTGTTGGGGTTCAGTGTTGGTGTTCAGCATTGGGAGTTCAGTGGTGGGGTTCAGTGTTGGGAGGTCAGTGCTGGGGTTCAGTGTTGGGTGTTCAGCGGTGGTGTTCAGTGTTGGGGTTCAGCAATGGGAGTTCAGTGTTGGGGTTCAGTGTTGTATGTTCAGTGTTGGGGTCCATTGTTGGGGGTTCGGTGTTGGGGGCCAGTGTTGGGGTTCACTGTTGGGGTTCAGTGCTAGGGGCTCGGTGTTGCAGGTTCAGAGTTGTGGTTCAGTGGCAGCGTTCAGTGTTGGGGGTTCAGTGTTGGGGTTCAGTGCCAAGGGTTTTGTGCTGGGGTCAGTATTGGGGGTTCAGCGTTAGGGTTCAGTGTTCAAGGTTTAGCGTTGGAGTTCAGTGCTATGACTCGGTGTTGGGGTTCAGTGGGGGGTTCAGTGTTGGGTTTCAGTGCTGGGGTTCAGTGTTGGGGTTCAGCTTTGGTGTTCAGCATTGGGAGTTCAGTGCTGGGGTTCAATGTTGTGTGTTCAGTGTTGTGGTTCAGTGCTGGGGTTCATTGGTGGGGGTTTCGGTGTTGGGGTTCAGTGTTGGGGGTCAGTGTTGGTGTTCACTGTTGGGTTCAGTGTTAGGGGCTCGGTGTTGGGGGTTCAGTGTTGGGGTACAGTAGCAGTGTTCAGTGTTGCGTGTTCAGTGTTGGGGTTCAATTTCGGGGTTCTGTGTTGGGGGTCCAGTGTTGGGTTTCAGTATTAGGGTTCAGTGCTGGGGTCCAGTGCTGGTGTTCAGTGCTATGGTTCGGTGTTGGGGGTTCAGTGTTGGCGTACAGTGTTGGGGTTCAGTGATGGGGGGTTCAGTGTTGGGAATCAGTGTTGGTGGTTCAGTGTTGGGGGTTTTGTGTTGGTGGTTCAGTGTTGGGGGTTCTGTGCTGGTGTCCAGTGTGGGGGTTCAGTGTTGGGGTTCAGCACGGGAGTTCAGTGCTGGGGTTCAGTGTTGGGGTTCAGTGTTGGTGTTCAGCATTGGGAGTTCAGTGGTGGGGTTGAGTGTTGGGAGGTCAGTGCTGGGGTTCAGTGTTGGGTGTTCAGCGGTGGGGTTCAGTGTTGGGGTTCAGCAATGGGAGTTCAGTGTTGGGGTTCAGTGTTGTATGTTCAGTGTTGGTGTTCAGTGTTAGGGTCCGTTGGTGGGGGTTCGGTGTTGGGGGCCAGTGTTGGGGTTCGCTGTTGGCGTTCAGTGCTAGGGGCTCGGTGTTGCAGGTTCAGTGTTGTGGTTCAGTGGCAGTGTTCAGTGTTGGGGGTTCAGTGTTGGGGTTCAGTGTCAGGGTTTTGTGCTGGGGTCAGTATTGGGGGTTCAGCGTTAGGGTTCAGTGTTCAAGGTTTAGCGTTGGGGTTGAGTGCTATGACTCGGTGTTGGGGTTCAGTGGGGGGTTCAGTGTTGGGGTTCAGTGTTGTGTGTTCAGTGCTGGGGTTCATTGGTGGGGGTTCGGTCTTGGGATTCAGTGTTGGGGGTCAGTGTTGGGGTTCACCGTTTGGGTTCAGCTTTAGGGGTTCAGTGATGGGGGTTCAGTGTTGGAAATCAGTGTTGGTGGTTCAGTGTTGGGGGTTTTATATTGGTGGTTCAGTGTTGGGGGTTCAGTGTGGGGTTCAGTGTTGGGGTTCAGTGCTGGGGTCCAGTGCTGGTGTTCAGTGCTGTGGCTCGGTGTTGGGTGTTCAGTGTTGGGGTTCAGTGTTGGGCGTTCAGTGTTGGGGTTCAGTGTTGGTGCTCAGCATTGGGAGTTCAGTGTTGGGGTTCAGTGTTGTGTGTCCAGTGTTGGGGTTCATTGGTGGGGGTTCGGTGTTGGGGTTCAGTGTTGGGGGCCAGTGTTGGGGTTCACTGTTGGGGGTCAGTGTTAGGGGCTCGGTGTTGGGGGTTCAGTGTTGGTGTTCAGTGTCAGGGTTCAGTGCTGGGGGTCAGGATTGGTGGTTCAGCGTTAGGTTCAGTGTTCAAGGTTTAGGGTTGGGGTTCAGTGCTATGACTCGGTGTTGGGGTTCAGTGGGGGTTCAGTGTTGGTGATACAGCGTTGGTGGGTTCACTGTCGGGGTTCAGTGTTGGGGTCCAGTGTGGGGGTTCAATGTTGGGTTCAGTGCTGGGGTTCACTCTTGCGGGTTCAGTGTTGGGGTTCAATGCTGGGAGGACAGTGATGGGGTTCAATGTTGGGGTCCAGTGTGGGGGTCCAGTGTTGGGGTTCAGTGCGGGAGTTCAGTGCTGGGGTTCAGTGTTGGGGTTCAGTGATGGGAGGTCAGTGATTGGGTTCAGTGTTGGGGTCCAGTGTGGTGGTCCAGTTGTGGGGTTCAGTGCGGGAGTTCAGTGCTGGGGTTCAGTGTTGGTGTTCAGTGTTGGTGTTCAGCATTGGGAGTTCAGTGTTGGGGTTCAGTGGCAGTGTTCAGTGTTGTGGGGTTCAGTGTTGAGAATATGTGTTGTGGTTTCAGTGTTGGGGTTTAATGTTGGGGTTCAGTGTTGGGCTGGTCAGTTTTGGGGGGGTCAGTGTTGGGTGTTCATTGTTGGGCGTTCAGTGTTTGGGGATTCAGTGTTGGGGTTCAATGTTGGGTTTAGTGTTGGGGTTAGTGTTGGGGTGTTCAGTGTTGGGGGTTCGGTGTTGTGGGTTCAACTTTGGGGTTCAGTTTTAGGGTTCAGTGCTGGGGTTCGGTGTTGGGGTTCAGTGGTGGGATTTCGGTGTTGGGGTTCAGTGTTGGGGTTCAGTGTTAGGGTTTAGTGTTGGGGTTCAGCGTTAGGGGCTCAGTGTTGGGGTTCCATTTCGGGGTTCTGTGTTGGGGGTCCAGTGTTGGGTTTCAGTATTAGGGTTCAGTGCTGGAGTCCAGTGCTGGTGTTCAGTGCTATGGTTCGGTGTTGGGGGTTCAGTGTTGGGGTACAGTGTTAGGGTTCAGTGATGGGGGGTTCAGTGTTGGGAATCAGTGTTGGTGGTTCAGTGTTGGGGGTTTTGTGTTGGTGGTTCAGTGTTGGGATTTCAGTGCTGGTGTCCAGTGTGGGGGTTCAGTGTTGGGGTTCAGTGCGGGAGTTCAGTGCTGGGGTTCATTGTTGGGGTTCAGTGTTGGTGTTCAGCATTGGGAGTTCAGTGGTGGGGTTCAGTGTTGGGAGGTCAGTGCTGGGGTTCAGTGTTGGGTGTTCAGCGGTGGGGTTCAGTGTTGGGGTTCAGCAATGGGAGTTCAGTGTTGGGGTTCAGTGTTGTATGTTCAGTGTTGGGGTCCATTGGTGGGGGTTCGGTGTTGGGGACCAGTGTTGGGGTTCACTGTTGGGGTTCAGTGCTAGGGGCTCGGTGTTGCGGGTTCAGTGTTGTGGTTCAGTGGCAGTGTTCAGTGTTGGGGGTTCAGTGTTGGGGTTCAGTGGCAGGGTTTTGTGATGGGGTCAGTATTGGGGGTTCAGCGTTAGGGTTCAGTGTTCAAGGTTTAGTGTTGGGGTTCAGTGCTATGCCTCGGTGTTGGGGTTCAGTGTGGGGTTCAGTGTTGGGGGGTCATTTTTGAGACCGGTCAGTGTTGGGGTTCAGTTTTGGGGTTCAGTATTGGGGTTCAGTATTGGGGTTCAATTTTGGGGATTCAGTGTTGGGGGGTCAGTGTTGGGGTTCAGTGTTGGGTGTTCAGTGTTGGGGTTCAGTGTTGGGCGTTTGTCAGCGTTGGGGGTCAGTGTTGATGTGTTCAGTGTTGGGGGTTCAGTGTCGGGGCTGGTCAGTGTTGGGGGTTCATTGTTTGGGGGTTCAGTGTTGGGGTTCAGTGTTGTGGTTTCAGTGTTGGGGTTTAATGTTGGGGTTTAGTGTTGGGCTGGTCAGTTTTGGGGGTGTCAGTGTTGGGTGTTCATTGTTGGGCGTTCAGTGTTGGGGGATTCAGTGTTGGGAGTCAATGTTGGGTTTAGTGTTGGGGGTTAGTGTTGGGGTGTTCAGTGTTGGGGGTTCGGTGTTGTGGGTTCAACTTTGGGGTTCAGTTTTAGGGTTCAGTGCTGGGGTTCGGTGTTGGGGTTCAGTGGTGGGATTTCGGTGTTGGGGTTCAGTGTTGGGAGGTCAGTGCTGGGGTTCAGTGTTGGGTGTTCAGCGGTGGGGTTCAGTGTTGGGGTTCAGCAATGGGAGTTCAGTGTTGGGGTTCAGTGTTGTATGTTCAGTGTTGGGGTCCATTGGTGGGGGTTCGGTGTTGGGGGCCAGTGTTGGGGTTCACTGTTGGGGTTCAGTGCTAGGGGCTCGGTGTTGCAGGTTCAGAGTTGTGGTTCAGTGGCAGCGTTCAGTGTTGGGGGTTCAGTGTTGGGGTTCCGTGTCAGGGTTTTGTGCTGGGGTCAGTATTGGGGGTTCAGCGTTAGGGTTCAGTGTTCAAGGTTTAGCGTTGGAGTTCAGTGCTATGACTCGGTGTTGGGGTTCAGTGGGGGGTTCAGTGTTGGGTTTCAGTGTTGGGGTTCAGTGTTGGGGTTCAGCTTTGGTGTTCAGCATTGGGAGTTCAGTGCTGGGGTTCAATGTTGTGTGTTCAGTGTTGTGGTTCAGTGCTGGGGTTCATTGGTGGGGGTTTCGGTGTTGGGGTTCAGTGTTGGGGGTCAGTGTTGGTGTTCACTGTTGGGTTCAGTGTTAGGAGCTCGGTGTTGGGGGTTCAGTGTTGGGGTACAGTAGCAGTGTTCAGTGTTGCGTGTTCAGTGTTGGGGTTCAGTGTCAGGGTTCAGTGCTGGGGTCAGTATTGGTAGTTCAGCGTTAGGTTGAGTGTTCAAGGTTTAGTGTTGGGGTTCAGTGCTATGACTCGGTGTTGGGGTTCAGTGTTAGGGTTCAGTGTTGGGGTTCAGCGTTAGGGGCTCAGTGTTGGGGTTCCATTTCGGGGTTCTGTGTCGGGGGTCCAGTGTTGGGTTTCAGTATTAGGGTTCAGTGCTGGGGTCCAGTGCTGGTGTTCAGTGCTATGGCTCGGTGTTGGGGGTTCAGTGTTGGGGTTCAGTGTTGGGGTTCAGTGTTGGGGTTCAGTGATGGGGGGTTCAGTGTTGGGAATCAGTGTTGGTGGTTCAGTGTTGAGGGTTTTGTGTTGGTGGTTCAGTGTTGGGGCTTCAGTGTTGGGGGTCAGTGTGGGGGTTCAGTGTTGGGTTCAGTGTTAGGGGCTCGGTGTTGGGGGTTCAGTGTTGGGGTACAGTAGCAGTGTTCAGTGTTGCGTGTTCAGTGTTGCGGTTCAGTGTCAGGGTTCAGTGCTGGGGTCAGTATTGGTAGTTCAGCGTTAGGTTGAGTGTTCAAGGTTTAGTGTTGGGGTTCAGTGCTATGACTCGGTGTTGGGGTTCAGTGTTAGGGTTCAGTGTTGGGGTTCAGCGTTAGGGGCTCAGTGTTGGGGTTCCATTTCGGGGTTCTGTGTCGGGGGTCCAGTGTTGGGTTTTAGTATTAGGGTTCAGTGCTGGGGTCCAGTGCTGGTGTTCAGTGCTATGGCTCGGTGTTGGGGGTTCAGTGTTGGGGTTCAGTGTTGGGGTTCAGTGATGGGGGGTTCAGTGTTGGGAATCAGTGTTGGTGGTTCAGTGTTGAGGGTTTTGTGTTGGTGGTTCAGTGTTGGGGCTTCAGTGTTGGGGGCCAGTGTGGGGGTTCAGTGTTGGGGTTCAGTGCGGGAGGTCAGTGCGGGAGTTCAGTGCTGGGGTCCAGTGTTGGGGTTCAGTGTTGTGTGTTCAGTGTTGGGTGTTCAGTGTTGGAGTCCAGTGTTAGGGTTCAGTGTTCAGGGTTAGTGTTGGGGTTCAGTGCTATGGCTCGGTGTTGGGGTTCAGTGGTGGGGTGTTCATCGTTGGGGGTTCAGTGTTGGGGTTCAGTGTTGGGTGTGTTGTGTTGGTGGTCCAGTGTTGGGGTTCAGTGTTGGGGTCCAGTGTGGAGGTTCAGTTGTGGGATTCAGTGATGGGAGGTCAGTGCTGGGGTTCAGTGTTGTGTGTTCAGTGTTGGGGTTCAGTGCTGGGGTTCATTGCTGGGGGTTCAGTGTTGGGGTTCAGTGCGGGAGTTCAGTTCTGGAGTTCAGTGTGGGTGTTCAGCTTTGGTGTTCAGCATTGGGAGTTCAGTGCTGGGGTTCAATGTTGTGTGTTCAGTGTTGGGGTTCAGTGCTGGGGCTCATTGGTGGGGGTTTCGGTGTTGGGGTTCAGTGTTGGGGTCAGTGTTGGGGTTCAGTGTTAGGGTTCAGTGTTCAGGGTTAGTGTTGGGGATCAGTGCTATGGTTCAATGTCGGGGTTCAGTGATGGGGGGTTCAGTGTTGGGAATCAGTGTTGGGGTTCAGTGTTGGGTGTTTTGTGTTGGTGGTCCAGTCTTGGGGGTTCAGTGTTGGGGTTCAGTTTTGTGGTTCAGTGTTGGGTTCAGTGCTGGGGTTCACTCTTGTCGGTTCAGTAGTGGGGTTTAGTGATGGGAGGTCAGTGCTGGGGTTCAGTGTTGTGTATTCAGTGTTGGGGTTCAGTGCTGGAGTTCATTGGTGGCGGTTCGGTGTTGGGGTTCAGTGTTGGGGGATTCAGTGTTGGGGTTCAGTATTGGGGTTCAATTTTGGGGATTCAGTGTTGGCGGTTCAGTGTTGGGGGGTCAGTGTTGGGGTTCAGTGTTGGGTGTTTAGTGTTGGGGTTCAGTGTTGGGCGTTTGTCAGCGTTGGAGGGGTCAGTGTTGATGTGTTCAGTGTTGGGGGTTCAGTGTCGGGGCTGGTCAGTGTTTGGGGTTCAGTGTTTGGGGTTTCAGTGTTGGGGTTTAATGTTGGGGTTCAGTGTTGGACTGGTCAGTTTTGGGGGGTCAGTGTTGGGTGTTCATTGTTGGGGGTTCATTTTTGGGGATTCAGTGTTGGGGGTTCAATGTTGGGTTTAGTGTTGGGGGTCAGTGTTGGGGTGTTCAGTGTTGGGGGTCGGTGTTTCGGGGTGTCAGTGTTGGGGTTCAGTGTTGGGGGTTCGGTGTTGTGGGTAAACTTTGGGGTTCAGTGTTACGGTTCAGTGCTGGGGTTCGGTGTTGGGGTTCAGTGCTGGGGTCCAGTGCTGGTGTTCAGTGCTATGGCTCGGTGTTGGGTGTTCAGTGTTGTGGTTCAGTGTTGGGATTCAGTGTTGGGGGTTCAGTGTTGGGAATCAGTGTTGGTGGTTCAGTGTTGGGGGTTTTGTGTTGGTGGTTCAGTGTTGGGGGTTCAGTGCTGGGGTCCAGTGTGGGGGTTTCACTGTTGGGGTTCAGTGTTGGGGTTCAGTTTTGGTGTTCAGCATTGGGAGTTCAGTGGTGGGGTTCAGTGGTGGGGGTCAGTGTTGGGGTTCACTGTTTGGGTCCAGCGTTAGGGACTCAGTGTTGGGGGTTCAGTGTTGGGGTTCAGTGGCAGTGTTCAGTGTTGTGGGGTTCAGTGCTGGGAATGAGTGTTGGTGGTTCTGTGTTGGGCGTTTTGTGTTGGTGGTTCAGTGTTGGGGGTTCAGTGCTGGGGTTCAGTGTTGGAGTCCAGTGCTGGGGTTCAGTGCGGGAGTTCAGTGCTGGGGTTCAGTGCTGGGGGTTCAGTGTTGGGGTTCAGTATTGGGGGTTCGGTGTTAGGTTTCAGTTTTCAGGGTTAGTGTTGGGGTTCAGAGCTATGGCTCGGTGTTGGGGTTCAGTGGTGGGGGTTCAGTGTTGGGGGTTCAGTGTTGGGGGGTTCAGTGTTGGGAATCATTGTTGGGCTTCATTGTTGGGGGTTGTGTGGTGGTGGTCCAGTGTTGGGGGTTCAGTGTTGGGGTTCAGTGTTGGGGTCCAGTGTGGGGGGTCAGTGAGGGGGTTCAGTGCTGGGATTCACTCTTGTGGGTTCAGTGGTGGGGTTCAGTGCTGGGAGGTCAGTGCTGGGGTTCAGTGTTGGGTGTTCAGTGTTGGGGGTCAGTGTTGGTGCTCAGCATTGGGAGTTCAGTGTTGGGGTTCAGTGATGTGCGTTCAGTGTTGGGGTTCATTGGTGGAGTTCATTGGTGAGGGTTCGGTGTTGGGCTTCAGTGGTGGGGGTCAGTGTTGGGGTTCACTGTTTGCGTTCAGCGTTAGGGACTCAGTGTTGGGGGTTCAGTGTTGGGGTTCAGTTGCAGTGTTCAGTGTTGTGGGGTTCAGTGTTGTGAGGTTCAGTGTTGGTGGTTCTGTGTTGGGGGTTTTGTGTTGGTGGTTCAGTGCTGGGGTTCAGTGTTGGGGTCCAGTGCTGGGGGTTCCGTGCGGGAGTTCAGTGCTGGGGGTCAGTATTGGGGGTTCAGTGTTAGGGTTCAGTGTTCAGGGTTAGTGTTGGGGATCAGTGCTATGGTTCAATGTCGGGGTTCAGTGGTGGGGGATTCAGTGTTGGGAATCAGTGTTGGGGTTCAGTGTGGGGGTTCAGTGTTGGGGTTCAGTGTTGGGTTCAGTGCTGGGGTTCACTCTTGTCGGTTCAGTGGTGGGGTTCAATGATGAGAGGTCAGTGCTGGGGTTCAGTGTTGGGGGGTTCACTGTTGGGGTTTATGTGTTGGTGGTTCAGTGTTGGGGTCCAGTGTGGGGTTCAGTGTTGGGGGTTCATTTTTGAGACTGGTCAGTGTTGGGGTTCAGTTTTGGGGTTCAGTGTTGGGGTTCAGTATTGGGGATCAATTTTGGGGATTCAGTGTTGGGGGGTCAGTGTTGGGGTTCAGTGTTGGGTGTTCAGTGTTGGGCGTTTGTCAGCGTTGGGGGTCAGTGTTGATGTGTTCAGTGTTGGGGGTTCAGTGTCGGGGCTGGTCAGTGTTGGGGGTTCATTGTTTGGGGGTTCAGTGTTGGGGTTCAGTGTTGTGGTTTCAGTGTTGGGGTTTAATGTTGGGGTTTAGTGTTGGGCTGGTCAGTTTTGGGGGTGTCAGTGTTGGGTGTTCATTGTTGGGCGTTCAGTGTTGGGGGATTCAGTGTTGGGATTCAATGTTGGGTTTAGTGTTGGGGGTTAGTGTTGGGGTGTTCAGTGTTGGGGGTTCGGTGTTGTGGGTTCAGCTTTGGGGTTCAGTTTTAGGGTTCAGTGCTGGGGTTCGGTGTTGGGGTTCAGTGGTGGGATTTCGGTGTTGGGGTTCAGTGTTGGGGTTCAGTGTTAGGGTTCAGTGTTGGGGTTCAGCGTTAGGGGCTCAGTGTTGGGGTTCAATTTCGGGGTTCTGTGTTGGGGTCCAGTGTTGGGTTTCAGTATTAGCGTTCAGTGCTGGGGTCCAGTGCTGGTGTTCAGTGCTATGGCTCGGTGTTGGGGGTTCAGTGTTGGGGTTCAGTGATGGGGGTTCAGTGTTGGGAATCAGTGTTGGTGGTTCAGTGTTGGGGGTTTTGTGTTGGTGGTTCAGTGTTGGGGGTTCTGTGCTGGGGTCCAGTGTGGGGGTTCAGTGTTGGGGTTCAGCACGGGAGTTCAGTGCTGGGGTTCAGTGTTGGGGTTCAGTGTTGGTGTTCAGCATTGGGAGTTCAGTGTTGGTGTTCAGCATTGGGAGTTCAGTGGCGGGGTTCAGTGTTGGGAGGTCAGTGCTGGGGTTCAGTGTTGGGTGTTCAGCGGTGGGGTTCAGTGTTGGGGTTCAGCAATGGGAGTTCAGTGTTGGGGTTCAGTGTTGTATGTTCAGTGTTGGGGTCCATTGGTGGGGGTTCGGTGTTGGGGGCCAGTGTTGGGGTTCACTGTTGGGGTTCAGTGCTAGGGGCTCGGTGTTGCAGGTTCAGAGTTGTGGTTCAGTGGCAGCGTTCAGTGTTGGGGGTTCAGTGTTGGGGTTCAGTGCCAAGGGGTTTGTGCTGGGGTCAGTATTGGGGGTTCAGCGTTAGGGTTCAGTGTTCAAGGTTTAGCGTTGGAGTTCAGTGCTATGACTCGGTGTTGGGGTTCAGTGGGGGGTTCAGTGTTGGGTTTCAGTGCTGGGGTTCAGTGTTGGGGTTCAGCTTTGGTGTTCAGCATTGGGAGTTCAGTGCTGGGGTTCAATGTTGTGTGTTCAGTGTTGTGGTTCAGTGCTGGGGTTCATTGGTGGGGGTTTCGGTGTTGGGGTTCAGTGTTGGGGGTCCGTGTTGGTGTTCACTGTTGGGTTCAGTGTTAGGGGCTCGGTGTTGGGGGTTCAGTGTTGGGGTACAGTAGCAGTGTTCAGTGTTGCGTGTTCAGTGTTGGGGTTCAATTTCGGGGTTCTGTGTTGGGGGTCCAGTGTTGGGTTTCAGTATTAGGGTTCAGTGCTGGGGTCCAGTGCTGGTGTTCAGTGCTATGGTTCGGTGTTGGGGGTTCAGTGTTGGCGTACAGTGTTGGGGTTCAGTGATGGGGGGTTCAGTGTTGGGAATCAGTGTTGGTGGTTCAGTGTTGGGGGTTTTGTGTTGGTGGTTCAGTGTTGGGGTTTCAGTGCTGGTGTCCAGTGTGGGGGTTCAGTGTTGGGGTTCAGTGCGGGAGTTCAGTGCTGGGGTTCATTGTTGGGGTTCAGTGTTGGTGTTCAGCATTGGGAGTTCAGTGGTGGGGTTCAGTGTTGGGAGGTCAGTGCTGGGGTTCAGTGTTGGGTGTTCAGCGGTGGGGTTCAGTGTTGGGGTTCAGCAATGGGAGTTCAGTGTTGGGGTTCAGTGTTGTATGTTCAGTGTCGGGGTCCATTGGTGGGGACTCGGTGTTGGGGGCCAGTGTTGGGGTTCACTGTTGAGGTTCAGTGCTAGGGGCTCGGTGTTGCGGGTTCAGTGTTGTGGTTCAGTGGCAGTGTTCAGTGTTGGGGGTTCAGTGTTGGGGTTCAGTGACAGGGTTTTGTGATGGGGTCAGTATTGGGGGTTCAGCGTTAGGGTTCAGTGTTCAAGGTTTAGTGTTGGGGTCCAGTGCTATGACTCGGTGTTGGGGTTCAGTGGGGGTTCAGTGTTGGGGTTCAGTGTGGGGGTTCAGTGTTGGAGGGTTCACTGTTGGGGTTTATGTGTTGGTGGTTCAGTGTTGGGGTCCAGTGTGGGGTTCAGTGTTGGGGGTTCATTTTTGAGACTGGTCAGTGTTGGGGTTCAGTTTTGGGGTTCAGTGTTGGGGTTCAGTATTGGGGTTCAATTTTGGGGATTCAGTGTTGGGGGTCAGTGTTGAGGTGCAGTGTTGGGTGTTCAGTGTTGGGGTTCAGTGTTGGGCGTTTGTCAGCGTTGGGGGGTCAGTGTTGATGTGTTCAGTGTTGGGGGTTCAGTGTCGGTGCTGGTCAGTGTTGGGGGTTCATTGTTTGAGGTTCAGTGTTGGGTTTCAGTGTTGTGGTTTCAGTGTTGGGGTTTAATGTTGGGGTTTAGTGTTGGGCTGGTCAGTTTTGGGGGTGTCATTGTTGGGTGTTCATTGTTGGGCGTTCAGTGTTGGGGGATTCAGTGTTGGGATTCAATTTTGGGTTTAGTGTTGGGGGTTAGTGTCGGGGTGTTCAGTGTTGGGGGTTCGGTGTTTGTGGGTTCAACTTTGGGGTTCAGTTTTAGGGTTCAGTGCTGGGGTTCGGTGTTGGGGTTCAGTGGTGGGATTTCGGTGTTGGGGTTCAGTGTTGTGGTTCAGTGTTAGGGTTCAGTGTTGGGGTTCAGCGTTAGGGGCTCAGTGTTGGGGTTCAATTTCGGGGTTCTGTGTTGGGGGTCCAGTGTTGGGTTTCAGTATTAGGGTTCAGTGCTGGGGTCCAGTGCTGGTGTTCAGTGCTATGGCTCGGTGTTGGGTGTTCAGTGTTGGGGTTCAGTGATGGGGGTTCAGTGTTGGGAATCAGTGTTGGTGGTTCAGTGTTGGGGGTTTTGTGTTGGTGGTTCAGTGTTGGGGGTTCTGTGCTGGGGTCCAGTGTGGGGGTTCAGTGTTGGGGTTCAGCACGGGAGTTCAGTGCTGGGGTTCAGTGTTGGGGTTCAGTGTTGGTGTTCAGCATTGGGAGTTCAGTGGTGGGGTTGAGTGTTGGGAGGTCAGTGCTGGGGTTCAGTGTTGGGTGTTCAGCGGTGGGGTTCAGTGTTGGGGTTCAGCAATGGGAGTTCAGTGTTGGGGTTCAGTGTTGTATGTTCAGTGTTGGGGTTCAGTGTTGGGGTCCATTGGTGGGGGTTCGGTGTTGGGGGCCAGTGTTGGGGTTCGCTGTTGGGGTTCAGTGCTAGGGGCTCGGTGTTGCAGGTTCAGTGTTGTGGTTCAGTGGCAGTGTTCAGTGTTGGGGGTTCAGTGTTGGGGTTCAGTGTCAGGGTTTTGTGCTGGGGTCAGTATTGGGGGTTCAGCGTTAGGGTTCAGTGTTCAAGGTTTAGCGTTGGGGTTGAGTGCTATGACTCGGTGTTGGGGTTCAGTGGGGGTTCAGTGTTGGGGTTCAGTGTTGTGTGTTCAGTGCTGGGGTTCATTGGTGGGGGTTCGGTGTTGGGATTCAGTGTTGGGGGTCAGTGTTGGGGTTCACCGTTTGGGTTCAGCTTTAGGGGTTCAGTGATGGGGGTTCAGTGTTGGAAATCAGTGTTGGTGGTTCAGTGTTGGGGGTTTTATATTGGTGGTTCAGTGTTGGGGGTTCAGTGCTGGGGTTCAGTGTTGGGGTCCAGTGTGGGGTTCAGTGTTGGGGTTCAGTGCTGGGGTCCAGTGCTGGTGTTCAGTGCTGTGGCTCGGTGTTGGGTGTTCAGTGTTGGGGTTCAGTGTTGGGCGTTCAGTGTTGGGGTTCAGTGTTGGTGCTCAGCATTGGGAGTTCAGTGTTGGGGTTCAGTGTTGTGTGTCCAGTGTTGGGGTTCATTGGTGGGGGTTCGGTGTTGGGGTTCAGTGTTGGGGGCCAGTGTTGGGGTTCACTGTTGGGGGTCAGTGTTAGGGGCTCGGTGTTGGGGGTTCAGTGTTAGTGTTCAGTGTCAGGGTTCAGTGCTGGGGGTCAGGATTGGTGGTTCAGCGTTAGGTTCAGTGTTCAAGGTTTAGGGTTGGGGTTCAGTGCTATGACTCGGTGTTGGGGTTCAGTGGGGGTTCAGTGTTGGTGATACAGCGTTGGTGGGTTCACTGTCGGGGTTCAGTGTTGGGGTCCAGTGTGGGGGTTCAATGTTGGGTTCAGTGCTGGGGTTCACTCTTGCGGGTTCAGTGTTGGGGTTCAATGCTGGGAGGACAGTGATGGGGTTCAATGTTGGGGTCCAGTGTGGGGGTCCAGTGTTGGGGTTCAGTGCGGGAGTTCAGTGCTGGGGTTCAGTGTTGGGGTTCAGTGATGGGAGGTCAGTGATTGGGTTCAGTGTTGGGGTCCAGTGTGGTGGTCCAGTTGTGGGGTTCAGTGCGGGAGTTCAGTGCTGGGGTTCAGTGTTGGTGTTCAGTGTTGGTGTTCAGCATTGGGAGTTCAGTGTTGGGGTTCAGTGGCAGTGTTCAGTGTTGTGGGGTTCAGTGTTGAGAATATGTGTTGTGGTTTCAGTGTTGGGGTTTAATGTTGGGGTTCAGTGTTGGGCTGGTCAGTTTTGGGGGGGTCAGTGTTGGGTGTTCATTGTTGGGCGTTCAGTGTTTGGGGATTCAGTGTTGGGGTTCAATGTTGGGTTTAGTGTTGGGGTTAGTGTTGGGGTGTTCAGTGTTGGGGGTTCGGTGTTGTGGGTTCAACTCTGGGGTTCAGTTTTAGGGTTCAGTGCTGGGGTTCGGTGTTGGGGTTCAGTGGTGGGATTTCGGTGTTGGGGTTCAGTGTTGGGGTTCAGTGTTAGGGTTTAGTGTTGGGGTTCAGCGTTAGGGGCTCAGTGTTGGGGTTCCATTTCGGGGTTCTGTGTTGGGGGTCCAGTGTTGGGTTTCAGTATTAGGGTTCAGTGCTGGGGTCCAGTGCTGGTGTTCAGTGCTATGGCTCGGTGTTGGGGGTTCAGTGTTGGGGTTCAGTGATGGGGGTTCAGTGTTGGGAATCAGTGTTGGTGGTTCAGTGTTGGGGGTTTTGTGTTGGTGGTTCAGTGTTGGGGGTTCTGTGCTGGGGTCCAGTGTGGGGGTTCAGTGTTGGGGTTCAGCACGGGAGTTCAGTGCTGGGGTTCAGTGTTGGGGTTCAGTGTTGGTGTTCAGCATTGGGAGTTCAGTGGTGGGGTTGAGTGTTGGGAGGTCAGTGCTGGGGTTCAGTGTTGGGTGTTCAGCGGTGGGGTTCAGTGTTGGGGTTCAGCAATGGGAGTTCAGTGTTGGGGTTCAGTGTTGTATGTTCAGTGTTGGGGTTCAGTGTTGGGGTCCATTGGTGGGGGTTCGGTGTTGGGGGCCAGTGTTGGGGTTCGCTGTTGGGGTTCAGTGCTAGGGGCTCGGTGTTGCAGGTTCAGTGTTGTGGTTCAGTGGCAGTGTTCAGTGTTGGGGGTTCAGTGTTGGGGTTCAGTGTCAGGGTTTTGTGCTGGGGTCAGTATTGGGGGTTCAGCGTTAGGGTTCAGTGTTCAAGGTTTAGCGTTGGGGTTGAGTGCTATGACTCGGTGTTGGGGTTCAGTGGGGGGTTCAGTGTTGGGGTTCAGTGATGTGTGTTCAGTGCTGGGGTTCATTGGTGGGGGTTCGGTGTTGGGATTCAGTGTTGGGGGTCAGTGTTGGGGTTCACCGTTTGGGTTCAGCTTTAGGGGTTCAGTGATGGGGGTTCAGTGTTGGAAATCAGTGTTGGTGGTTCAGTGTTGGGGGTTTTATATTGGTGGTTCAGTGTTGGGGGTTCAGTGCTGGGGTTCAGTGTTGGGGTCCAGTGTGGGGTTCAGTGTTGGGGTTCAGTGCGGGGGTCCAGTGCTGGTGTTCAGTGCTGTGGCTCGGTGTTGGGTGTTCAGTGTTGGGGTTCAGTGTTGGGCGTTCAGTGTTGGGGTTCAGTGTTGGTGCTCAGCATTGGGAGTTCAGTGTTGGGGTTCAGTGTTGTATGTTCAGTGTTGGGGTTCAGTGTTGGGGTCCATTGGTGGGGGTTCGGTGTTGGGGGCCAGTGTTGGGGTTCGCTGTTGGGGTTCAGTGCTAGGGGCTCGGTGTTGCAGGTTCAGTGTTGTGGTTCAGTGGCAGTGTTCAGTGTTGGGGGTTCAGTGTTGGGGTTCAGTGTCAGGGTTTTGTGCTGGGGTCAGTATTGGGGGTTCAGCGTTAGGGTTCAGTGTTCAAGGTTTAGCGTTGGGGTTGAGTGCTATGACTCGGTGTTGGGGTTCAGTGGGGGGTTCAGTGTTGGGGTTCAGTGATGTGTGTTCAGTGCTGGGGTTCATTGGTGGGGGTTCGGTGTTGGGATTCAGTGTTGGGGGTCAGTGTTGGGGTTCACCGTTTGGGTTCAGCTTTAGGGGTTCAGTGATGGGGGTTCAGTGTTGGAAATCAGTGTTGGTGGTTCAGTGTTGGGGGTTTTATATTGGTGGTTCAGTGTTGGGGGTTCAGTGCTGGGGTTCAGTGTTGGGGTCCAGTGTGGGGTTCAGTGTTGGGGTTCAGTGCGGGGGTCCAGTGCTGGTGTTCAGTGCTGTGGCTCGGTGTTGGGTGTTCAGTGTTGGGGTTCAGTGTTGGGCGTTCAGTGTTGGGGTTCAGTGTTGGTGCTCAGCATTGGGAGTTCAGTGTTGGGGTTCAGTGTTGTGTGTCCAGTGTTGGGGTTCATTGGTGGGGGTTCGGTGTTGGGGTTCAGTGTTGGGGGCCAGTGTTGGGGTTCACTGTTGGGGGTCAGTGTTAGGGGCTCGGTGTTGGGGGTTCAGTGTTAGTGTTCAGTGTCAGGGTTCAGTGCTGGGGGTCAGGATTGGTGGTTCAGCGTTAGGTTCAGTGTTCAAGGTTTAGGGTTGGGGTTCAGTGCTATGACTCGGTGTTGGGGTTCAGTGGGGGTTCAGTGTTGGTGATACAGCGTTGGTGGGTTCACTGTCGGGGTTCAGTGTTGGGGTCCAGTGTGGGGGTTCAATGTTGGGTTCAGTGCTGGGGTTCACTCTTGCGGGTTCAGTGTTGGGGTTCAATGCTGGGAGGACAGTGATGGGGTTCAATGTTGGGGTCCAGTGTGGGGGTCCAGTGTTGGGGTTCAGTGCGGGAGTTCAGTGCTGGGGTTCAGTGTTGGGGTTCAGTGATGGGAGGTCAGTGATTGGGTTCAGTGTTGGGGTCCAGTGTGGTGGTCCAGTTGTGGGGTTCAGTGCGGGAGTTCAGTGCTGGGGTTCAGTGTTGGTGTTCAGTGTTGGTGTTCAGCATTGGGAGTTCAGTGTTGGGGTTCAGTGGCAGTGTTCAGTGTTGTGGGGTTCAGTGTTGAGAATATGTGTTGTGGTTTCAGTGTTGGGGTTTAATGTTGGGGTTCAGTGTTGGGCTGGTCAGTTTTGGGGGGGTCAGTGTTGGGTGTTCATTGTTGGGCGTTCAGTGTTTGGGGATTCAGTGTTGGGGTTCAATGTTGGGTTTAGTGTTGGGGTTAGTGTTGGGGTGTTCAGTGTTGGGGGTTCGGTGTTGTGGGTTCAACTTTGGGGTTCAGTTTTAGGGTTCAGTGCTGGGGTTCGGTGTTGGGGTTCAGTGGTGGGATTTCGGTGTTGGGGTTCAGTGTTGGGGTTCAGTGTTAGGGTTCAGTGTTGGGGTTCAGCGTTAGGGGCTCAGTGTTGGGCTTCCATTTCGGGGTTCTGTGTTGGGGGTCCAGTGTTGGGTTTCAGTATTAGGGTTCAGTGCTGGAGTCCAGTGCTGGTGTTCAGTGCTATGGTTCGGTGTTGGGGGTTCAGTGTTGGGGTACAGTGTTAGGGTTCAGTGATGGGGGGTTCAGTGTTGGGAATCAGTGTTGGTGGTTCAGTGTTGGGGGTTTTGTGTTGGTGGTTCAGTGTTGGGATTTCAGTGCTGGTGTCCAGTGTGGGGGTTCAGTGTTGGGGTTCAGTGCGGGAGTTCAGTGCTGGGGTTCATTGTTGGGGTTCAGTGTTGGTGTTCAGCATTGGGAGTTCAGTGGTGGGGTTCAGTGTTGGGAGGTCAGTGCTGGGGTTCAGTGTTGGGTGTTCAGCGGTGGGGTTCAGTGTTGGGGTTCAGCAATGGGAGTTCAGTGTTGGGGTTCAGTGTTGTATGTTCAGTGTTGGGGTCCATTGGTGGGGGTTCGGTGTTGGGGACCAGTGTTGGGGTTCACTGTTGGGGTTCAGTGCTAGGGGCTCGGTGTTGCGGGTTCAGTGTTGTGGTTCAGTGGCAGTGTTCAGTGTTGGGGGTTCAGTGTTGGGGTTCAGTGGCAGGGTTTTGTGATGGGGTCAGTATTGGGGGTTCAGCGTTAGGGTTCAGTGTTCAAGGTTTAGTGTTGGGGTTCAGTGCTATGCCTCGGTGTTGGGGTTCAGTGTGGGGTTCAGTGTTGGGGGGTCATTTTTGAGACTGGTCAGTGTTGGGGTTCAGTTTTTGGGTTCAGTATTGGGGTTCAATTTTGGGGATTCAGTGTTGGGGGGTCAGTGTTGGGGTTCAGTGTTGGGTGTTCAGTGTTGGGGTTCAGTGTTGGGCGTTTGTCAGCGTTGGGGGTCAGTGTTGATGTGTTCAGTGTTGGGAGTTCAGTGTCGGGGCTGGTCAGTGTTGGGGGTTCATTGTTTGGGGGTTCAGTGTTGGGGTTCAGTGTTGTGGTTTCAGTCTTGTGGTTTAATGTTGGGGTTTAGTGTTGGGCTGGTCAGTTTTGGGGTGTCAGTGTTGGGTGTTCATTGTTGGGCGTTCAGTGTTGGGGGATTCAGTGTTGGGAGTCAATGTTGGGTTTAGTGTTGGGGGTTAGTGTTGGGGTGTTCAGTGTTGGGGGTTCGGTGTTGTGGGTTCAACTTTGGGGTTCAGTTTTAGGGTTCAGTGCTGGGGTTCGGTGTTGGGGTTCAGTGGTGGGATTTCGGTGTTGGGGTTCAGTGTTGGGGTTCAGTGTTAGGGTTCAGTGTTGGGGTTCAGCGTTAGGGGCTCAGTGTTGGGGTTCAATTTCGGGGTTCTGTGTTGGGGGTCCAGTGTTGGGTTTCAGTATTAGGGTTCAGTTCTGGGATCCAGTGCTGGTGTTCAGTGCTATGGCTCGGTGTTGGGGGTTTAGTGTTGGGGTTCAGTGATGGGGGTTCAGTGTTGGGAATCAGTGTTGGTGGTTCAGTGTTGGGGGTTTTGTGTTGGTGGTTCAGTGTTGGGGGTTCTGTGCTGGGGTCCAGTGTGGGGGTTCAGTGTTGGGGTTCAGCACGGGAGTTCAGTGCTGGGGTTCAGTGTTGGGGTTCAGTGTTGGTGTTCAGCATTGGGAGTTCAGTGTTGGTGTTCAGCATTGGGAGTTCAGTGGCGGGGTTCAGTGTTGGGAGGTCAGTGCTGGGGTTCAGTGTTGGGTGTTCAGCGGTGGGGTTCAGTGTTGGGGTTCAGCAATGGGAGTTCAGTGTTGGGGTTCAGTGTTGTATGTTCAGTGTTGGGGTCCATTGGTGGGGGTTCGGTGTTGGGGGCCAGTGTTGGGGTTCACTGTTGGGGTTCAGTGCTAGGGGCTCGGTGTTGCAGGTTCAGAGTTGTGGTTCAGTGGCAGCGTTCAGTGTTGGGGTTCAGTGTCAGGGTTTTGTGCTGGGGTCAGTATTGGGGGTTCAGCGTTAGGGTTCAGTGTTCAAGGTTTAGCGTTGGAGTTCAGTGCTATGACTCGGTGTTGGGGTTCAGTGGGGGGTTCAGTGTTGGGTTTCAGTGTTGGGGTTCAGTGTTGGGGTTCAGCTTTGGTGTTCAGCATTGGGAGTTCAGTGCTGGGGTTCAATGTTGTGTGTTCAGTGTTGTGGTTCAGTGCTGGGGTTCATTGGTGGGGGTTTCGGTGTTGGGGTTCAGTGTTGGGGGTCAGTGTTGGTGTTCACTGTTGGGTTCAGTGTTAGGGGCTCGGTGTTGGGGGTTCAGTGTTGGGGTACAGTAGCAGTGTTCAGTGTTGCGTGTTCAGTGTTGGGGTTCAGTGTCAGGGTTCAGTGCTGGGGTCAGTATTGGTAGTTCAGCGTTAGGTTGAGTGTTCAAGGTTTAGTGTTGGGGTTCAGTGCTATGACTCGGTGTTGGGGTTCAGTGTTAGGGTTCAGTGTTGGGGTTCAGCGTTAGGGGCTCAGTGTTGGGGTTCCATTTCGGGGTTCTGTGTCGGGGGTCCAGTGTTGGGTTTCAGTATTAGGGTTCAGTGCTGGGGTCCAGTGCTGGTGTTCAGTGCTATGGCTCGGTGTTGGGGGTTCAGTGTTGGGGTTCAGTGTTGGGGTTCAGTGATGGGGGGTTCAGTGTTGGGAATCAGTGTTGGTGGTTCAGTGTTGAGGGTTTTGTGTTGGTGGTTCAGTGTTGGGGCTTCAGTGTTGGGGGCCAGTGTGGGGGTTCAGTGTTGGGGTTCAGTGCGGGAGTTCAGTGCTGGGGTTCAGTGCTGGGGTTCAGTGTTGGGGTTCAGTGTTGGTGTTCAGCATTGGGAGTTCAGTGGTGGGGTTCAGTGTTGGGAGGTCAGTGCTGGGGTTCAGTGTTGGGTGTTCAGCGGTGGGGTTCAGTGTTGGGGTTCAGCAATGGGAGTTCAGTGTTGGGGTTCAGTGTTGTATGTTCAGTGTTGGGGTCCATTGGTGGGGGTTCGGTGTTGGGGGCCAGTGTTGGGGTTCACTGTTGGGGTTCAGTGCTTGGGGCTCGGTGTTGCGGGTTCAGTGTTGTGGTTCAGTGGCAGTGTTCAGTGTTGGGGGTTCAGTGTTGGGGTTCAGTGTCAGGGTTTTGTGCTGGGGTCAGTAATGGGGGTTCAGCGTTAGGGTTCAGTGCTCAAGGTTTAGTGTTGGGGTTCGGTGATATGACTCGGTGTTGGGGTTCAGTGGGGGTTCAGTGTTGGTGTTCAGTGTGGGGGGTTCAGTGTTGGGGGGTTCACTGTTGGGGTTTATGTGTTGGTGGTTCAGTGTTGGGGTCCAGTGTGGGGTTCAGTGTTGGGGGTTCATTTTTGGGACTGGTCAGTGTTGGGGTTCAGTTTTGGGGTTCAGTATTGGTGGTCCAGTGTTGGGGTTCAGTGTCGGGGTTCAGTGCTGGGGGCTTGGTGGTGCATGTTCAGTGTTGGGGTTCAGTGGCAGTGTTCAGTGTTGGGGGTTCAGTGTTGGGGTTCAGTGTGAGGGTTTTGTGCTGGGGGTCAGTATTGGGGGTTCAGCGTTAGGGTTCAGTGTTCAAGGTTTACTGTTGGGGTTCAGTGCTATGACTCGGTGTTGGGATTCAGTGGGGGGTTCAGTGTTGGGGTTCAGTGTGGGCGGTTCAGTGTTGGGTGGTTCACTGTTGGGGTTTTTGTGTTGGTGGTTCAGTGTTGGGGGTTCAGTGTTGGGGTCCAGTGTGGGGTTCAGTGTTGGGGGTTCATTGTTGGGGCTGGTCAGTGTTGGATGTTCAGTGCTGGGGGATTCAGTGTTGGGGTTCAGTATTGGGGTTTAATTTTGGGGATTCAGTGTTGGTGGTTCAGTGTCGGGGATTCAGTTTTGGGGGTCAGTGTTGGGGTTCAGTGTTGGGTGTTCAGTGTTGGGGTTCAGTGTTGGGCGTTTGTCAGCGTTGGGGGGGGTCAGTGTTGATGTGTTCAGTGTTGGGGGTTCAGTGTCGGGGCTGGTCAGTGTTGGGGGTTCAGTGTTTGGGGGTTCAGTGTTGGGGTTCAGTGTTGTGGTTTCAGTGTTGGGGTTTAATGTTGGGGTTTAGTGTTGGGCTGGTCAGTTTTGGGGTGTCAGTGTTGGGTGTTCATTGTTGGGCGTTCAGTGTTGGGGGATTCAGTGTTGGGGTTCGATGTTGGGTTTAGTGTTGGGGGTTAGTGTTGGGGTGTTCAGTGTTGGGGGTTCGGTGTTGTGGGTTCAACTTTGGGGTTCAGTTTTAGTGTTCAGTGCTGGGGTTCGGTGTTGGGGTTCAGTGGAGGGGGTTCGGTGTTGGGGTTCAGTGTTGGGGTTCAGTGTTAGGGTTCAGTGTTGGGGTTCAGCGTTAGGGGCTCAGTGTTGGGGTTCCATTTCGGGGTTCTGTGTTGGGGGTCCAGTGTTGGGTTTCAGTATTAGGGTTCAGTGCTGGGGTCCAGTGCTGGTGTTCAGTGCTATGGCTCGGTGTTGGGGGTTCAGTGTTGGGGTTCAGTGATGGGGGTTCAGTGTTGGGAATCAGTGTTGGTGGTTCAGTGTCGGGGATTCAGTGTTGGGGGGGTCAGTGTTGGGGTTCAGTGCTGGGGTTCACTCTTGGCAGTTCAGTTGTGGGGTTCAGTGATGGGAGGTCAGTGCTGGGGTTCAGTGTTGGGATTCAGCGCTGGGGTTCATTGGTGGGGGTTCGGTGTTGGGGTTCAGTTTTGGGGGATTCAGTGTTGGGGCTCAGTATTGGGGTCAGTGTTGTGGTTCAATTTTGGGGATTCAGTGTTGGTGGTTCAGTGTCGGGGATTCAGTGGTGGGGGTTCAGTGTTGGGATTCAGTGTTGGGTGTTCAGTGTTGGGGTCCAGTGTGGGGGTTCAGTGTTGGGTGTTCAGTGTTGAGGTCCAGTGTGGAGGTTCAGTGTTGGGTTCAGTGCTGGGGTTCACTCTTGTCGGTTCAGTGGTGGGGTTCAGTGATGGGAAATCAGTGCTGGGGTTCAGTGTTGGGTGTTCAGCGGTGGGGTTCAGTGTTGGAGTTCAGCATTGGGAGTTCAGTGTTGGGGTTCAGTGTTATGTGTTCAGTGTTGGGGTCAGTGTTGGGGTTCATTGGTGGGGGTTCGGTGTTGGGGGCCAGTGTTGGGGGCCAGTGTTGGGGTTCACTGTTGGGGTTCAGTGCTAGAGGCTCGGTGTTGCAGGTTCAGTGTTGGGGTCAGTGGCAGTGTTCAGTGTTGGGGGTTCAGTGTTGGGGTTCAGTGTCAGGGTTTTGTGCTGGGGGTCAGTATTGGGGGTTCAGCGTTCGGGTTCAGTGTTCAAGGCTTAGTGTTGGGGTTCAGTGCTATGGCTCGGTGTTGGGGTACAGTGGGGGTTCAGTGTCGGGGTTCAGTGTGGGGGTTCAGTGTTGGGGGTTCACTGTTGGGGGTTTTGTGTTGGTGGTTCAGTGTTGGGGTTTCAGTGTTGGGGTTCAGTGCTGGGAGGTCAGTGCGGGAGTTCAGTGCTGGGGTCCAGTGTTGGGGTTCAGTGTTGTGTGTTCAGTGTTGGGGGTTCAGTGTTGGAGTCCAGTGTTAGGGTTCAGTGTTCAGGGTTAGTGTTGGGGTTCAGTGCTATGGCTCGGTGTTGGGGTTCAGTGGTGGGGTGTTCATCGTTGGGGGTTCAGTGTTGGGGTTCAGTGTTGGGTGTGTTGTGTTGGTGGTCCAGTGTTGGGGTTCAGTGTTGGGGTCCAGTGTGGAGGTTCAGTTGTGGGATTCAGTGATGGGAGGTCAGTGCTGGGGTTCAGTGTTGTGTGTTCAGTGTTGGGGTTCAGTGCTGGGGTTCATTGCTGGGGGTTCAGTGTTGGGGTTCAGTGCGGGAGTTCAGTGCTGGAGTTCAGTGTGGGTGTTCAGCTTTGGTGTTCAGCATTGGGAGTTCAGTGCTGGGGTTCAATGTTGTGTGTTCAGTGTTGGGGTTCAGTGCTGGGGCTCATTGGTGGGGGTTTCGGTGTTGGGGTTCAGTGTTGGGGTCAGTGTTGGGGTTCAGTGTTAGGGTTCAGTGTTCAGGGTTAGTGTTGGGGATCAGTGCTATGGTTCAATGTCGGGGTTCAGTGATGGGGGGTTCAGTGTTGGGAATCAGTGTTGGGGTTCAGTGTTGGGTGTTTTGTGTTGGTGGTCCAGTCTTGGGGGTTCAGTGTTGGGGTTCAGTTTTGTGGTTCAGTGTTGGGTTCAGCGCTGGGGTTCACTCTTGTCGGTTCAGTGGTGGGGTTTAGTGATGGGAGGTCAGTGCTGGGGTTCAGTGTTGTGTATTCAGTGTTGGGGTTCAGTGCTGGAGTTCATTGGTGGCGGTTCGGTGTTGGGGTTCAGTGTTGGGGGATTCAGTGTTGGGGTTCAGTATTGGGGTTTAATTTTGGGGATTCAGTGTTGGCGGTTCAGTGTTGGGGGGTCAGTGTTGGGGTTCAGTGTTGGGTGTTTAGTGTTGGGGTTCAGTGTTGGGCGTTTGTCAGCGTTTGAGGGGTCAGTGTTGATGTGTTCAGTGTTGGGGGTTCAGTGTCGGGGCTGGTCAGTGTTTGGGGTTCAGTGTTTGGGGTTTCAGTGTTGGGGTTTAATGTTGGGGTTCAGTGTTGGACTGGTCAGTTTTGGGGGGTCAGTGTTGGGTGTTCATTGTTGGGGGTTCATTTTTGGGGATTCAGTGTTGGGGGTTCAATGTTGGGTTTAGTGTTGGGGGTCAGTGTTGGGGTGTTCAGTGTTGGGGGTCGGTGTTTCGGGGTGTCAGTGTTGGGGTTCAGTGTTGGGGGTTCGGTGTTGTGGGTAAACTTTGGGGTTCAGTGTTACGGTTCAGTGCTGGGGTTCGGTGTTGGGGTTCAGTGCTGGGGTCCAGTGCTGGTGTTCAGTGCTATGGCTCGGTGTTGGGTGTTCAGTGTTGTGGTTCAGTGTTGGGATTCAATGTTGGGGGTTCAGTGTTGGGAATCAGTGTTGGTGGTTCAGTGTTGGGGGTTTTGTGTTGGTGGTTCAGTGTTGGGGGTTCAGTGCTGGGGTCCAGTGTGGGGGTTTCACTGTTGGGGTTCAGTGTTGGGGTTCAGTTTTGGTGTTCAGCATTGGGAGTTCAGTGGTGGGGTTCAGTGGTGGGGGTCAGTGTTGGGGTTCACTGTTTGGGTCCAGCGTTAGGGACTCAGTGTTGGGGGTTCAGTGTTGGGGTTCAGTGGCAGTGTTCAGTGTTGTGGGGTTCAGTGTTGGGAATGAGTGTTGGTGGTTCTGTGTTGGGCGTTTTGTGTTGGTGGTTCAGTGTTGGGGGTTCAGTGCTGGGGTTCAGTGTTGGAGTCCAGTGTTGGGGTTCAGTGCGGGAGTTCAGTGCTGGGGTTCAGTGCTGGGAGTTCAGTGTTGGGGTTCAGTGGCAGTGTTCAGTGTTGTGGGGTTCAGTGTTGAGAATATGTGTTGTGGTTTCAGTGTTGGGGTTTAATGTTGGGGTTCAGTGTTGGGCTGGTCAGTTTTGGGGGGGTCAGTGTTGGGTGTTCATTGTTGGGCGTTCAGTGTTTGGGGATTCAGTGTTGGGGTTCAATGTTGGGTTTAGTGTTGGGGTTAGTGTTGGGGTGTTCAGTGTTGGGGGTTCGGTGGTGTGGGTTCAACTTTGGGGTTCAGTTTTAGGGTTCAGTGCTGGGGTTCGGTGTTGGGGTTCAGTGGTGGGGTGTTCAGTGTTGGGGTTCAGTGTTGGGGTTCAGCGTTAGGGGCTCAGTGTTGGGGTTCAGCGTTAGGGGCTCAGTGTTGGGGTTCCATTTCGGGGTTCTGTGTTGGGGGTCCAGTGTTGGGTTTCAGTATTAGGGTTCAGTGCTGGGGTCCAGTGCTGGTGTTCAGTGCTATGGTTCGGTGTTGGGGGTTCAGTGTTGGCGTACAGTGTTGGGGTTCAGTGATGGGGGGTTCAGTGTTGGGCATCAGTGTTGGTGGTTCAGTGTTGGGGGTTTTGTGTTGGTGGTTCAGTGTTGGGGTTTCAGTGCTGGTGTCCAGTGTGGGGGTTCAGTGTTGGGGTTCAGTGCGGGAGTTCAGTGCTGGGGTTCATTGTTGGGGTTCAGTGTTGGTGTTCAGCATTGGGAGTTCAGTGGTGGGGTTCAGTGTTGGGAGGTCAGTGCTGGGGTTCAGTGTTGGGTGTTCAGCGGTGGGGTTCAGTGTTGGGGTTCAGCAATGGGAGTTCAGTGTTGGGGTTCAGTGTTGTATGTTCAGTGTTGGGGTCCATTGGTGGGGGTTTGGTGTTGGGGGCCAGTGTTGGGGTTCACTGTTGAGGTTCAGTGCTAGGGGCTCGGTGTTGCGGGTTCAGTGTTGTGGTTCAGTGGCAGTGTTCAGTGTTGGGGGTTCAGTGTTGGGGTTCAGTGACAGGGTTTTGTGATGGGGTCAGTATTGGGGGTTCAGCGTTAGGGTTCAGTGTTCATGGTTTAGTGTTGGGGTCCAGTGCTATGACTCGGTGTTGGGGTTCAGTGGGGGTTCAGTGTTGGGGTTCAGTGTGGGGGTTCAGTGTTGGAGGGTTCACTGTTGGGGTTTATGTGTTGGTGGTTCAGTGTTGGGGTCCAGTGTGGGGTTCAGTGTTGGGAGTTCATTTTTGAGACTGGTCAGTGTTGGGGTTCAGTTTTGGGGTTCAGTGTTGGGGTTCAGTATTGGGGTTCAATTTTGGGGATTCAGTGTTGGGGGGTCAGTGTTGAGGTGCAGTGTTGGGTGTTCAGTGTTGGGGTTCAGTGTTGGGCGTTTGTCAGCGTTGGGGGGTCAGTGTTGATGTGTTCAGTGTTGGGGGTTCAGTGTCGGTGCTGGTCAGTGTTGGGGGTTCATTGTTTGAGGTTCAGTGTTGGGTTTCAGTGTTGTGGTTTCAGTGTTGGGGTTTAATGTTGGGGTTTAGTGTTGGGCTGGTCAGTTTTGGGGGTGTCATTGTTGGGTGTTCATTGTTGGGCGTTCAGTGTTGGGGGATTCAGTGTTGGGATTCAATGTTGGGTTTAGTGTTGGGGGTTAGTGTTGGGGTGTTCAGTGTTGGGGGTTCGGTGTTGTGGGTTCAACTTTGGGGTTCAGTTTTAGGGTTCAGTGCTGGGGTTCGGTGTTGGGGTTCAGTGGTGGGATTTCGGTGTTGGGGTTCAGTGTTGTGGTTCAGTGTTAGGGTTCAGTGTTGGGGTTCAGCGTTAGGGGCTCAGTGTTGGGGTTCAATTTCGGGGTTCTGTGTTGGGGGTCCAGTGTTGGGTTTCAGTATTAGGGTTCAGTGCTGGGGTCCAGTGCTGGTGTTCAGTGCTATGGCTCGGTGTTGGGGGTTCAGTGTTGGGGTTCAGTGATGGGGGTTCAGTGTTGGGAATCAGTGTTGGTGGTTCAGTGTTGGGGGTTTTGTGTTGGTGGTTCAGTGTTGGGGGTTCTGTGCTGGGGTCCAGTGTGGGGGTTCAGTGTTGGGGTTCAGCACGGGAGTTCAGTGCTGGGGTTCAGTGTTGGGGTTCAGTGTTGGTGTTCAGCATTGGGAGTTCAGTGGTGGGGTTGAGTGTTGGGAGGTCAGTGCTGGGGTTCAGTGTTGGGTGTTCAGCGGTGGGGTTCAGTTTTGGGGTTCAGCAATAGGAGTTCAGTGTTGGGGTTCAGTGTTGTATGTTCAGTGTTGGGGTTCAGTGTTGGGGTCCATTGGTGGGGGTTCGGTGTTGGGGGCCAGTGTTGGGGTTCGCTGTTGGGGTTCTGTGCTAGGGGCTCGGTGTTGCAGGTTCAGTGTTGTGGTTCAGTGGCAGTGTTCAGTGTTGGGGGTTCAGTGTTGGGGTTCAGTGTCAGGGTTTTGTGCTGGGGTCAGTATTGGGGGTTCAGTGCTGGGGTTCATTGGTGGTGGTTCGGTGTTGGGATTCAGTGTTGGGGGTCAGTGTTGGGGTTCACCGTTTGGGTTCAGCTTTAGGGGTTCAGTGATGGGGGTTCAGTGTTGGAAATCAGTGTTGGTGGTTCAGTGTTGGGGGTTTTATATTGGTGGTTCAGTGTTGGGGGTTCAGTGCTGGGGTTCAGTGTTGGGGTCCAGTGTGGGGTTCAGTGTTGGGGTTCAGTGCTGGGGTCCAGTGCTGGTGTTCAGTGCTGTGGCTCGGTGTTGGGTGTTCAGTGTTGGGGTTCAGTGTTGGGCGTTCAGTGTTGGGGTTCAGTGTTGGTGCTCAGCATTGGGAGTTCAGTGTTGGGGTTCAGTGTTGTGTGTCCAGTGTTGGGGTTCATTGGTGGGGGTTCGGTGTTGGGGTTCAGTGTTGGGGGCCAGTGTTGGGGTTCACTGTTGGGGGTCAGTGTTAGGGGCTCTGTGTTGGGGGTTCAGTGTTGGTGTTCAGTGTCAGGGTTCAGTGCTGGGGGTCAGGATTGGTGGTTCAGCGTTAGGTTCAGTGTTCAAGGTTTAGGGTTGGGGTTCAGTGCTATGACTCGGTGTTGGGGTTCAGTGGGGGTTCAGTGTTGGTGATACAGCGTTGGTGGGTTCACTGTCGGGGTTCAGTGTTGGGGTCCAGTGTGGGGGTTCAATGTTGGGTTCAGTGCTGGGGTTCACTCTTGCGGGTTCAGTGTTGGGGTTCAATGCTGGGAGGACAGTGATGGGGTTCAATGTTGGGGTCCAGTGTGGGGGTCCAGTGTTGGGGTTCAGTGCGGGAGTTCAGTGCTGGGGTTCAGTGTTGGGGTTCAGTGATGGGAGGTCAGTGATTGGGTTCAGTGTTGGGGTCCAGTGTGGTGATCCAGTTTTGGGGTTCAGTGCGGGGGTTCAGTGCTGGGGTTCAGTGTTGGTGTTCAGTGTTGGTGTTCAGCATTGGGAGTTCAGTGTTGGGGTTCAGTGGCAGTGTTCAGTGTTGTGGGGTTCAGTGTTGAGAATATGTGTTGTGGTTTCAGTGT
Organism: Pristiophorus japonicus; assembly: GCF_044704955.1. Classification (NCBI taxonomy): domain Eukaryota; kingdom Metazoa; phylum Chordata; class Chondrichthyes; family Pristiophoridae; genus Pristiophorus; species Pristiophorus japonicus. Next base: position 60,961,453 of record NC_091993.1, read on the forward strand.
TGGGGTTTAATGTTGGGGTTCAGTGTTGGGCTGGTCAGTTTTGGGGGGGTCAGTGTTGGGTGTTCATTGTTGGGCGTTCAGTGTTTGGGGATTCAGTGTTGGGGTTCAATGTTGGGTTTAGTGTTGGGGTTAGTGTTGGGGTGTTCAGTGTTGGGGGTTCGGTGTTGTGGGTTCAACTTTGGGGTTCAGTTTTAGGGTTCAGTGCTGGGGTTCGGTGTTGGGGTTCAGTGGTGGGATTTCGGTGTTGGAGTTCAGTGTTGGGGTTCAGTGTTAGGGTTTAGTGTTGGGGTTCAGCGTTAGGGGCTCAGTGTTGGGGTTCCATTTCGGGGTTCTGTGTTGGGGGTCCAGTGTTGGGTTTCAGTATTAGGGTTCAGTGCTGGAGTCCAGTGCTGGTGTTCAGTGCTATGGTTCGGTGTTGGGGGTTCAGTGTTGGGGTACAGTGTTAGGGTTCAGTGATGGGGGGTTCAGTGTTGGGAATCAGTGTTGGTGGTTCAGTGTTGGGGGTTTTGTGTTGGTGGTTCAGTGTTGGGATTTCTGTGCTGGTGTCCAGTGTGGGGGTTCAGTGTTGGGGTTCAGTGCGGGAGTTCATTGTTGGGGTTCAGTGTTGGTGTTCAGCATTGGGAGTTCAGTGGTGGGGTTCAGTGTTGGGAGGTCAGTGCTGGGGTTCAGTGTTGGGTGTTCAGCGGTGGGGTTCAGTGTTGGGGTTCAGCAATGGGAGTTCAGTGTTGGGGTTCAGTGTTGTATGTTCAGTGTTGGGGTCCATTGGTGGGGGTTCGGTGTTGGGGACCAGTGTTGGGGTTCACTGTTGGGGTTCAGTGCTAGGGGCTCGGTGTTGCGGGTTCAGTGTTGTGGTTCAGTGGCAGTGTTCAGTGTTGGGGGTTCAGTGTTGGGGTTCAGTGGCAGGGTTTTGTGATGGGGTCAGTATTGGGGGTTCAGCGTTAGGGTTCAGTGTTCAAGGTTTAGTGTTGGGGTTCAGTGCTATGCCTCGGTGTTGGGGTTCAGTGTGGGGTTCAGTGTTGGGGGTTCATTTTTGAGACTGGTCAGTGTTGGGGTTCAGTTTTGGGGTTCAGTGTTGGGGTTCAGTACTGGAGTTCAATTTTGGGGATTCAGTGTTGGGGCGTCAGTGTTGGGTGTTCAGTGTTGGGGTTCAGTGTTGGGCGTTTGTCAGCGTTGGGGGTCAGTGTTGATGTGTTCAGTGTTGGGGGTTCAGTGTCGGGGCTGGTCAGTGTTGGGGGTTCATTGTTTGGGGGTTCAGTGTTGGGGTTCAGTGTTGTGGTTTCAGTGTTGGGGTTTAATGTTGGGGTTTAGTGTTGGGCTGGTCAGTTTTGGGGGTGTCAGTGTTGGGTGTTCATTGTTGGGCGTTCAGTGTTGGGGGATTCAGTGTTGGGATTCAATGTTGGGTTTAGTGTTGGGGGTTAATGTTGGGGTGTTCAGTGTTGGGGGTTCGGTGTTGTGGGTTCAACTTTGGGGTTCAGTTTTAGGGTTCAGTGCTGGGGTTCGGTGTTGGGGTTCAGTGGTGGGATTTCGGTGTTGGGGTTCAGTGTTGGGGTTCAGTGTTAGGGTTCAGTGTTGGGGTTCAGCGTTAGGGGCTCAGTGTTGGGGTTCAATTTCGGGGTTCTGTGTTGGGGGTCCAGTGTTGGGTTTCAGTATTAGGGTTCAGTGCTGGGATCCAGTGCTGGTGTTCAGTGCTATGGCTCGGTGTTGGGGGTTTAGTGTTGGGGTTCAGTGATGGGGGTTCAGTGTTGGGAATCAGTGTTGGTGGTTCAGTGTTGGGGGTTTTGTGTTGGTGGTTCAGTGTTGGGGGTTCTGTGCTGGGGTCCAGTGTGGGGGTTCAGTGTTGGGGTTCAGCACGGGAGTTCAGTGCTGGGGTTCAGTGTTGGGGTTCAGTGTTGGTGTTCAGCATTGGGAGTTCAGTGTTGGTGTTCAGCATTGGGAGTTCAGTGGCGGGGTTCAGTGTTGGGAGGTCAGTGCTGGGGTTCAGTGTTGGGTGTTCAGCGGTGGGGTTCAGTGTTGGGGTTCAGCAATGGGAGTTCAGTGTTGGGGTTCAGTGTTGTATGTTCAGTGTTGGGGTCCATTGGTGGGGGTTCGGTGTTGGGGGCCAGTGTTGGGGTTCACTGTTGGGGTTCAGTGCAAGGGGCTCGGTGTTGCAGGTTCAGAGTTGTGGTTCAGTGGCAGCGTTCAGTGTTGGGGGTTCAGTGTTGGGGTTCAGTGTCAGGGTTTTGTGCTGGGGTCAGTATTGGGGGTTCAGCGTTAGGGTTCAGTGTTCAAGGTTTAGCGTTGGAGTTCAGTGCTATGACTCGGTGTTGGGGTTCAGTGGGGGGTTCAGTGTTGGGTTTCAGTGTTGGGGTTCAGTGTTGGGGTTCAGCTTTGGTGTTCAGCATTGGGAGTTCAGTGCTGTGGTTCAATGTTGTGTGTTCAGTGTTGTGGTTCAGTGCTGGGGTTCATTGGTGGGGGTTTCGGTGTTGGGGTTCAGTGTTGGGGGTCAGTGTTGGGGTTCCATTTCGGGGTTCTGTGTCGGGGGTCCAGTGTTGGGTTTCAGTATTAGGGTTCAGTGCTGGGGTCCAGTGCTGGTGTTCAGTGCTATGGCTCGGTGTTGGGGGTTCAGTGTTGGGGTTCAGTGTTGGGGTTCAGTGATGGGGGGTTCAGTGTTGGGAATCAGTGTTGGTGGTTCAGTGTTGAGGGTTTTGTGTTGGTGGTTCAGTGTTGGGGCTTCAGTGTTGGGTGCCAGTGTGGGGGTTCAGTGTTGGGGTTCAGTGCGGGAGTTCAGTGCTGGGGTTCTGTGCTGGGGTTCAGTGTTGGGGTTCAGTGTTGGTGTTCAGCATTGGGAGTTCAGTGGTGGGGTTCAGTGTTGGGAGGTCAGTGCTGGGGTTCAGTGTTGGGTGTTCAGCGGTGGGGTTCAGTGTTGGGGTTCAGCAATGGGAGATCAATGTTGGGGTTCAGTGTTGTATGTTCAGTGTTGGGGTCCATTGGTGGGGGTTCGGTGTTGGGGGCCAGTGTTGGGGTTCACTGTTGGGGTTCAGTGCTTGGGGCTCGGTGTTGCGGGTTCAGTGTTGGGGTTCAGTGTCAGGGTTTTCTGCTGGGGTCAGTATTGGGGGTTCAGCGTTAGGGTTCAGTGCTCAAGGTTTAGTGTTGGGGTTCGGTGATATGACTCGGTGTTGGGGTTCAGTGGGGGTTCAGTGTTGGTGTTCAGTGTGGGGGGTTCAGTGTTGGGGGGTTCACTGTTGGGGTTTATGTGTTGGTGGTTCAGTGTTGGGGTCCAGTGTGGGGTTCAGTGTTGGGGGTTCATTTTTGGGACTGGTCAGTGTTGGGGTTCAGTTTTGGGGTTCAGTATTGGTGGTCCAGTGTTGGGGGTTCAGTGTCGGGGTTCAGTGCTAGGGGCTTGGTGGTGCATGTTCAGTGTTGGGGTTCAGTGGCAGTGTTCAGTGTTGGGGGTTCAGTGTTGGGGTTCAGTGTCAGGGTTTTGTGCTGGGGGTCAGTATTGGGGGTTCATCGTTAGGGTTCAGTGTTCAAGGTTTACTGTTGGGGTTCAGTGCTATGACTCGGTGTTGGGATTCAGTGGGGGGTTCAGTGTTGGGGTTCAGTGTGGGCGGTTCAGTGTTGGGTGGTTCACTGTTGGGGTTTTTGTGTTGGGGTGTTCAGTGTTGGGGGTTCGGTGTTGTGGGTTCAACTTTGGGGTTCAGTTTTAGTGTTCAGTGCTGGGGTTCGGTGTTGGGGTTCAGTGGAGGGGGTTCGGTGTTGGGGTTCAGTGTTGGGGTTCAGTGTTAGGGTTCAGTGTTGGGGTTCAGCGTTAGGGGCTCAGTGTTGGGGTTCCATTTCGGGGTTCTGTGTTGGGGGTCCAGTGTTGGGTTTCAGTATTAGGGTTCAGTGCTGGGGTCCAGTGCTGGTGTTCAGTGCTATGGCTCGGTGTTGGGGGTTCAGTGTTGGGGTTCAGTGATGGGGGTTCAGTGTTGGGAATCAGTGTTGGTGGTTCAGTGTCGGGGATTCAGTGTTGGGGGGGTCAGTGTTGGGGTTCAGTGCTGGGGTTCACTCTTGGCAGTTCAGTTGTGGGGTTCAGTGATGGGAGGTCAGTGCTGGGGTTCAGTGTTGGGATTCAGCGCTGGGGTTCATTGGTGGGGGTTCGGTGTTGGGGTTCAGTTTTGGGGGATTCAGTGTTGGGGCTCAGTATTGGGGTCAGTGTTGTGGTTCAATTTTGGGGATTCAGTGTTGGTGGTTCAGTGTCGGGGATTCAGTGGTGGGGGTTCAGTGTTGAGGTCCAGTGTGGAGGTTCAGTGTTGGGTTCAGTGCTGGGGTTCACTCTTGTCGGTTCAGTGGTGGGGTTCAGTGATGGGAAATCAGTGCTGGGGTTCAGTGTTGGGTGTTCAGCGGTGGGGTTCAGTGTTGGAGTTCAGCATTGGGAGTTCAGTGTTGGGGTTCAGTGTTATGTGTTCAGTGTTGGGGTCAGTGTTGGGGTTCATTGGTGGGGGTTCGGTGTTGGGGGCCAGTGTTGGGGGCCAGTGTTGGGGTTCACTGTTGGGGTTCAGTGCTAGAGGCTCGGTGTTGCAGGTTCAGTGTTGGGGTCAGTGGCAGTGTTCAGTGTTGGGGGTTCAGTGTTGGGGTTCAGTGTCAGGGTTTTGTGCTGGGGGTCAGTATTGGGGGTTCAGCGTTCGGGTTCAGTGTTCAAGGCTTAGTGTTGGGGTTCAGTGCTATGACTCGGTGTTGGGGTTCAGTGGGGGTTCAGTGTCGTGGTTCAGTGTGGGGGTTCAGTGTTGGGGGGTTCACTGTTGGGGGTTTTGTGTTGGTGGTTCAGTGTTGGGGTTTCAGTGTTGGGGTTCAGTGCTGGGAGGTCAGTGCGGGAGTTCAGTGCTGGGGTCCAGTGTTGGGGTTCAGTGTTGTGTGTTCAGTGTTGGGGGTTCAGTGTTGGAGTCCAGTGTTAGGGTTCAGTGTTCAGGGTTAGTGTTGGGGTTCAGTGCTATGGCTCGGTGTTGGGGTTCAGTGGTGGGGTGTTCATCGTTGGGGGTTCAGTGTTGGGGTTCAGTGTTGGGTTTGTTGTGTTGGTGGTCCAGTGTTGGGGTTCAGTGTTGGGGTCCAGTGTGGAGGTTCAGTTGTGGGATTCAGTGATGGGAGGTCAGTGCTGGGGTTCAGTGTTGTGTGTTCAGTGTTGGGGTTCAGTGCTGGGGTTCATTGGTGGGGGTTCAGTGTTGGGGTTCAGTGCGGGAGTTCAGTGCTGGAGTTCAGTGTGGGTGTTCAGCTTTGGTGTTCAGCATTGGGAGTTCAGTGCTGGGGTTCAATGTTGTGTGTTCAGTGTTGGGGTTCAGTGCTGGGGCTCATTGGTGGGGGTTTCGGTGTTGGGGTTCAGTGTTGGGGTCAGTGTTGGGGTTCAGTGTTAGGGTTCAGTGTTCAGGGTTAGTGTTGGGGATCAGTGCTATGGTTCAATGTCGGGGTTCAGTGATGGGGGGTTCAGTGTTGAGAATCAGTGTTGGGGTTCAGTGTTGGGTGTTTTGTGTTGGTGGTCCAGTCTTGGGGGTTCAGTGTTGGGGTTCAATTTTGTGGTTCAGTGTTGGGTTCAGTGCTGGGGTTCACTCTTGTCGGTTCAGTGGTGGGGTTTAGTGATGGGAGGTCAGTGCTGGGGTTCAGTGTTGTGTATTCAGTGTTGGGGTTCAGTGCTGGAGTTCATTGGTGGCGGTTCGGTGTTGGGGTTCAGTGTTGGGGGATTCAGTGTTGGGGTTCAGTATTGGGGTTCAATTTTGGGGATTCAGTGTTGGCGGTTCAGTGTTGGGGGGTCAGTGTTGGGGTTCAGTGTTGGGTGTTTAGTGTTGGGGTTCAGTGTTGGGCGTTTGTCAGCGTTTGAGGGGTCAGTGTTGATGTGTTCAGTGTTGGGGGTTCAGTGTCGGGGCTGGTCAGTGTTTGGGGTTCAGTGTTTGGGGTTTCAGTGTTGGGGTTTAATGTTGGGGTTCAGTGTTGGACTGGTCAGTTTTGGGGGCTCAGTGTTGGGTGTTCATTGTTGGGGGTTCATTTTTGGGGATTCAGTGTTGGGGGTTCAATGTTGGGTTTAGTTTTGGGGGTCAGTGTTGGCGTGTTCAGTGTTGGGGGTCGGTGTTTCGGGGTGTCAGTGTTGGGGTTCAGTGTTGGGGGTTCGGTGTTGTGGGTAAACTTTGGGGTTCAGTGTTACGGTTCAGTGCTGGGGTTCGGTGTTGGGGTTCAGTGCTGGGGTCCAGTGCTGGTGTTCAGTGCTATGGCTCGGTGTTGGGTGTTCAGTGTTGTGGTTCAGTGTTGGGATTCAGTGTTGGGGGTTCAGTGTTGGGAATCAGTGTTGGTGGTTCAGTGTTGGGGGTTTTGTGTTGGTGGTTCAGTGTTGGGGGTTCAGTGCTGGGGTCCAGTGTGGGGGTTTCACTGTTGGGATTCAGTGTTGGGGTTCAGTTTTGGTGTTCAGCATTGGGAGTTCAGTGGTGGGGTTCAGTGGTGGGGGTCAGTGTTGGGGTTCACTGTTTGGGTCCAGCGTTAGGGACTCAGTGTTGGGGGTTCAGTGTTGGGGTTCAGTGGCAGTGTTCAGTGTTGTGGGGTTCGGTGTTGGGAATGAGTGTTGGTGGTTCTGTGTTGGGCGTTTTGTGTTGGTGGTTCAGTGTTGGGGATTCAGTGCTGGGGTTCAGTGTTGGAGTCCAGTGTTGGGGTTCAGTGCGGGAGTTCAGTGCTGGGGTTCAGTGCTGGGGGTTCAGTGTTGGGGTTCAGTATTGGGGGTTCGGTGTTAGGTTTCAGTTTTCAGGGTTAGTGTTGGGGTTCAGAGCTATGGCTCGGTGTTGGGGTTCAGTGGTTGGGGTTCAGTGTCGGGGGTTCAGTGTTGGGGGGTTCAGTGATGGGAATCATTGTTGGGCTTCATTGTTGGGGGTTGTGTGGTGGTGGTCCAGTATTGGGGGTTCAGTGTTGGGGTTCAGTGTTGGGGTCCAGTGTGGGGGGTCAGTGAGGGGGTTCAGTGCTGGGATTCACTCTTGTGGGTTCAGTGGTGGGGTTCAGTGTTGGGTGTTCAGTGTTGGGGGTCAGTGTTGGTGCTCAGCATTGGGAGTTCAGTGTTGGGGTTCAGTGATGTGCGTTCAGTGTTGGGGTTCATTGGTGGAGTTCATTGGTGAGGGTTCGGTGTTGGGCTTCAGTGGTGGGGGTCAGTGTTGGGGTTCACTGTTTGCGTTCAGCGTTAGGGACTCAGTGTTGGGGGTTCAGTGTTGGGGTTCAGTGGCAGTGTTCAGTGTTGTGGGGTTCAGTGTTGTGAGGTTCAGTGTTGGTGGTTCTGTGTTGGGGGTTTTGTGTTGGTGGTTCAGTGCTGGGGTTCAGTGTTGGGGTCCAGTGCTGGGGGTTCCGTGCGGGAGTTCAGTGCTGGGGGTCAGTATTGGGGGTTCAGTGTTAGGGTTCAGTGTTCAGGGTTAGTGTTGGGGATCAGTGCTATGGTTCAATGTCGGGGTTCAGTGGTGGGGGATTCAGTGTTGGGAATCAGTGTTGGGGTTCAGTGTGGGGGTTCAGTGTTGGGGTTCAGTGTTGGGTTCAGTGCTGGGGTTCACTCTTGTCGGTTCAGTGGTGGGGTTCAATGATGAGAGGTCAGTGCTGGGGTTCAGTGTTGGGGGGTTCACTGTTGGGGTTTATGTGTTGGTGGTTCAGTGTTGGGGTCCAGTGTGGGGTTCAGTGTTGGGGGTTCATTTTTGAGACTGGTCAGTGTTGGGGTTCAGTTTTGGGGTTCAGTGTTGGGGTTCAGTATTGGGGTTCAATTTTGGGGATTCAGTGTTGGGGGGTCAGTGTTGGGGTTCAGTGTTGGGTGTTCAGTGTTGGGCGTTTGTCAGCGTTGGGGGTCAGTGTTGATGTGTTCAGTGTTGGGGGTTCAGTGTCGGGGCTGGTCAGTGTTGGGGGTTCATTGTTTGGGGGTTCAGTGTTGGGGTTCAGTGTTGTGGTTTCAGTGTTGGGGTTTAATGTTGGGGTTTAGTGTTGGGCTGGTCAGTTTTGGGGGTGTCAGTGTTGGGTGTTCATTGTTGGGCGTTCAGTGTTGGGGGATTCAGTGTTGGGATTCAATGTTGGGTTTAGTGTTGGGGGTTAATGTTGGGGTGTTCAGTGTTGGGGGTTCGGTGTTGTGGGTTCAACTTTGGGGTTCAGTTTTAGGGTTCAGTGCTGGGGTTCGGTGTTGGGGTTCAGTGGTGGGATTTCGGTGTTGGGGTTCAGTGTTGGGTTCAGTGTTAGGGTTCAGTGTTGGGGTTCAGCGTTAGGGGCTCAGTGTTGGGTTTCAATTTCGGGGTTCTGTGTTGGGGGTCCAGTGTTGGGTTTCAGTATTAGGGTTCAGTGCTGGGGTCCAGTGCTGGTGTTCAGTGCTATGGCTCGGTGTTGGGGGTTCAGTGTTGGGGTTCAGTGATGGGGGTTCAGTGTTGGGAATCAGTGTTGGTGGTTCAGTGTTGGGGGTTTTGTGTTGGTGGTTCAGTGTTGGGGGTTCTGTGCTTGGGTCCAGTGTGGGGGTTCAGTGTTGGGGTTCAGCACGGGAGTTCAGTGCTGGGGTTCAGTGTTGGGGTTCAGTGTTGGTGTTCAGCATTGGGAGTTCAGTGTTGGTGTTCAGCATTGGGAGTTCAGTGGCGGGGTTCAGTGTTGGGAGGTCAGTGCTGGGGTTCAGTGTTGGGTGTTCAGCGGTGGGGTTCAGTATTGGGGTTCAGCAATGAGAGTTCAGTGTTGGGGTTCAGTGTTGTATGTTCAGTGTTGGGGTCCATTGGTGGGGGTTCGGTGTTGGGGGCCAGTGTTGGGGTTCACTGTTGGGGTTCAGTGCTAGGGGCTCGGTGTTGCAGGTTCAGAGTTGTGGTTCAGTGGCAGCGTTCAGTGTTGGGGGTTCAGTGTTGGGGTTCAGTGTCAAGGGTTTTGTGCTGGGGTCAGTATTGGGGGTTCAGCGTTAGGGTTCAGTGTTCAAGGTTTAGCGTTGGAGTTCAGTGCTATGACTCGGTGTTGGGGTTCAGTGGGGGGTTCAGTGTTGGGTTTCAGTGCTGGGGTTCAGTGTTGGGGTTCAGCTTTGGTGTTCAGCATTGGGAGTTCAGTGCTGGGGTTCAATGTTATGTGTTCAGTGTTGTGGTTCAGTGCTGGGGTTCATTGGTGGGGGTTTCGGTGTTGGGGTTCAGTGTTGGGGTCAGTGTTGGTGTTCACTGTTGGGTTCAGTGTTAGGGGCTCGGTGTTGGGGGTTCAGTGTTGGGGTACAGTAGCAGTGTTCAGTGTTGCGTGTTCAGTGTTGGGGTTCAGTGTCAGGGTTCAGTGCTGGGGTCAGTATTGGTAGTTCAGCGTTAGGTTGAGTGTTCAAGGTTTAGTGTTGGGGTTCAGTGCTATGACTCGGTGTTGGGGTTCAGTGTTAGGGTTCAGTGTTGGGGTTCAGCGTTAGGGGCTCAGTGTTGGGGTTCCATTTCGGGGTTCTGTGTCGGGGGTCCAGTGTTGGGTTTCAGTATTAGGGTTCAGTGTTGGGGTCCAGTGCTGGTGTTCAGTGCTATGGCTCGGTGTTGGGGGTTCAGTGTTGGGGTTCAGTGTTGGGGTTCAGTGATGGGGGGTTCAGTGTTGGGAATCAGTGTTGGTGGTTCAGTGTTGAGGGTTTTGTGTTGGTGGTTCAGTGTTGGGGCTTCAGTGTTGGGTGCCAGTGTGGGGGTTCAGTGTTGGGGTTCAGTGCGGGAGTTCAGTGCTGGGGTTCAGTGCTGGGGTTCAGTGTTGGGGTTCAGTGTTGGTGTTCAGCATTGGGAGTTCAGTGGTGGGGTTCAGTGTTGGGAGGTCAGTGCTGGGGTTCAGTGTTGGGTGTTCAGCGGTGGGGTTCAGTGTTGGGGTTCAGCAATGGGAGTTCAGTGTTGGGGTTCAGTGTTGTATGTTCAGTGTTGGGGTCCATTGGTGGGGGTTCGGTGTTGGGGGCCAGTGTTGGGGTTCACTGTTGGGGTTCAGTGCTTGGGGCTCGGTGTTGCGTGTTCAGTGTTGTGGTTCAGTGGCAGTGTTCAGTGTTGGGGGTTCAGTGTTGGGGTTCAGTGTCAGGGTTTTGTGCTGGGGTCAGTATTGGGGGTTCAGCGTTAGGGTTCAGTGCTCAAGGTTTAGTGTTGGGGTTCGGTGATATGACTCGGTGTTGGGGTTCAGTGAGGGTTCAGTGTTGGTGTTCAGTGTGGGGGGTTCAGTGTTGGGGGGTTCACTGTTGGGGTTTATGTGTTGGTTGTTCAGTGTTGGGGTCCAGTGTGGGGTTCAGTGTTGGGGGTTCATTTTTGGGACTGGTCAGTGTTGGGGTTCAGTTTTGGGGTTCAGTGTTGGTGGTCCAGTGTTGGGGGTTAAGTGTCGGGGTTCAGTGCTAGGGGCTTGGTGGTGCATGTTCAGTGTTGGGGTTCAGTGGCAGTGTTCAGTGTTGGGGGTTCAGTGTTGGGGTTCAGTGTCAGCGTTTTGTGCTGGGGGTCAGTATTGGGGGTTCAGCGTTAGGGTTCAGTGTTCAAGGTTTACTGTTGGGGTTCAGTGCTATGACTCGGTGTTGGGATTCAGTGGGGGGTTCAGTGTTGGGGTTCAGTGTGGGCGGTTCAGTGTTGGGTGGTTCACTGTTGGGGTTTTTGTGTTGGTGGTTCAGTGTTGGGGGTTCAGTGTTGGGGTCCAGTGTGGGGTTCAGTGTTGGGGGTTCATTGTTGGGGCTGGTCAGTGTTGGATGTTCAGTGCTGGGGGATTCAGTGTTGGGGTTCAGTATTGGAGTTCAATTTTGGGGATTCAGTGTTGGTGGTTCAGTGTCGGGGATTCAGTTTTGGGGGTCAGTGTTGGGGTTCAGTGTTGGGTGTTCAGTGTTGGGGTTCAGTGTTGGGCGCTTGTCAGCGTTGGGGGGGTCAGTGTTGATGTGTTCAGTGTTGGGGGTTCAGTGTCGGGGCTGGTCAGTGTTGGGGGTTCAGTGTTTGGGGGTTCAGTGTTGGGGTTCAGTGTTGTGGTTTCAGTGTTGGGGTTTAATGTTGGGAATTAGTGTTGGGCTGGTCAGTTTTGGGGGTGTCAGTGTTGGGTGTTCATTGTTGGGCGTTCAGTGTTGGGGGATTCAGTGTTGGGGTTCGATGTTGGGTTTAGTTTTGGGGGTTAGTGTTGGGGTGTTCAGTGTTGGGGGTTCGGTGTTGTGGGTTCAACTTTGGGGTTCAGTTTTAGTGTTCAGTGCTGGGGTTCGGTGTTGGGGTTCAGTGGAGGGGGTTCGGTGCTGGGGTTCAGTGTTGGGGGTCAGTGTTAGGGTTCAGTGTTGGGGTTCAGCGTTAGGGGCTCAGTGTTGGGGTTCCATTTCGGGGTTCTGTGTTGGGGGTCCAGTGTTGGGTTTCAGTATTAGGGTTCAGTGCTGGGGTCCAGTGCTGGTGTTCAGTGCTATGGCTCGGTGTTGGGGGTTCAGTGTTGGGGTTCAGTGATGGGGGTTCAGTGTTGGGAATCAGTGTTGGTGGTTCAGTGTCGGGGATTCAGTGTTGGGGGGGTCAGTGTTGGGGTTCAGTGCTGGGGTTCACTCTTGGCAGTTCAGTTGTGGGGTTCAGTGATGGGATGTCAGTGCTGGGGTTCAGTGTTGGGGTTCAGCGCTGGGGTTCATTGGTGGGGGTTCGGTGTTGGGGTTCAGTTTTGGGGGATTCAGTGTTGGGGCTCAGTATTGGGGTCAGTGTTGTGGTTCAATTTTGGGGATTCAGTGTTGGTGGTTCAGTGTCGGGGATTCAGTGGTGGGGGTTCAGTGTTGGGATTCAGTGTTGGGTGTTCAGTGTTGGGGTCCAGTGTGGGGGTTCAGTGTTGGGTGTTCAGTGTTGAGGTCCAGTGTGGAGGTTCAGTGTTGGGTTCAGTGCTGGGGTTCACTCTTGTCGGTTCAGTGGTGGGGTTCAGTGATGGGATGTCAGTGCTGGGGTTCAGTGTTGGGTGTTCAGCGGTGGGGTTCAGTGTTGGAGTTCAGCATTGGGAGTTCAGTGTTGGGGTTCAGTGTTATGTGTTCAGTGTTGGGGTCAGTGTTGGGGTTCATTGGTGGGGGTTCGGTGTTGGGGGCCAGTGTTGGAGGCCAGTGTTGGGGTTCACTGTTGGAGTTCAGTGCTAGGGGCTCGGTGTTGCAGGTTCAGTGTTGGGGTCAGTGGCAGTGTTCAGTGTTGGGGGTTCAGTGTTGGGGTTCAGTGTCAGGGTTTTGTGCTGGGGGTCAGTATTGGGGGTTCAGCGTTCGGGTTCAGTGTTCAAGGCTTAGTGTTTGGGTTCAGTGCTATGACTCGGTGTTGGGGTTCAGTGGGGGTTCAGTGTTGGGGTTCAGTGTGGGGGTTCAGTGTTGGGGGGTTCACTGTTGGGGGTTTTGTGTTGGTGGTTCAGTGTTGGGGTTTCAGTTTTGGGGTTCAGTGCTGGGAGGTCAGTGCGGGAGTTCAGTGCTGGGGTCCAGTGTTGGGGTTCAGTGTAGTGTGTTCAGTGTTGGGGGTTCAGTGTTGGAGTCCAGTGTTAGGGTTCAGTGTTCAGGGTTAGTGTTGGGGTTCAGTGCTATGGCTCGGTGTTGGGGTTCAGTGGTGGGGTGTTCATCGTTGGGGGTTCAGTGTTGGGGTTCAGTGTTGGGTGTGTTGTGTTGGTGGTCCAGTGTTGGGGTTCAGTGTTGGGGTCCAGTGTGGAGGTTCAGTTGTGGGATTCAGTGATGGGAGGTCAGTGCTGGGGTTCAGTTTTGTGTGTTCAGTGTTGGGGTTCAGTGCTGGGGTTCATTGCTGGGGGTTCATTGTTGGGGTTCAGTGCGGGAGTTCAGTGCTGGAGTTCAGTGTGGGTGTTCAGCTTTGGTGTTCAGCATTGGGAGTTCAGTGCTGGGGTTCAATGTTGTGTGTTCAGTGTTGGGGTTCAGTGCTGGGGCTCATTGGTGGGGGTTTCGGTGTTGGGGTTCAGTGTTGGGGTCAGTGTTGGGGTTCAGTGTTAGGGTTCAGTGTTCAGGGTTAGTGTTGGGGATCAGTGCTATGGTTCAATGTCGGGGTTCAGTGATGGGGGGTTCAGTGTTGGGAATCAGTGTTGGGGTTCAGTGTTGGGTGTTTTGTGTTGGTGGTCCAGTCTTGGGGGTTCAGTGTTGGGGTTCAGTTTTGTGGTTCAGTGTTGGGTTCAGTGGTGGGGTTCACTCTTGTCGGTTCAGTGGTGGGGTTTAGTGATGGGAGGTCAGTGCTGGGGTTCAGTGTTGTGTATTCAGTGTTGGGGTTCAGTGCTGGAGTTCATTGGTGGCGGTTCGGTGTTGGGGTTCAGTGTTGGGGAATTCAGTGTTGGGGTTCAGTATTGGGGTTTAGTTTTGGGGATTCAGTGTTGGCGGTTCAGTGTCGGGGATTCAGTGTTGGGGGGTCAGTGTTGGGGTTCAGTGTTGGGTGTTTAGTGTTGGGGTTCAGTGTTGGGCGTTTGTCAGCGTGGGGGTGGGGGGGTCAGTGTTGATGTGTTCAGTGTTTGGGGTTCAGTGTTTGGGGTTTCAGTGTTGGGGTTTAATGTTGGGGTTCAGTGTTGGACTGGTCAGTTTTGGGGGGTCAGTGTTGGGTGTTCATTTTTGGGGGTTCATTTTTGGGGATTCAGTGTTGGGGGTTCAATGTTGGGTTTAGTTTTGGGGGTCAGTGTTGGGGTGTTCGGTGTTGGGGGACGGTGTTTGGGGGTGTCAGTGTTGGGGTTCAGTGTTGGGGGTTCGGTGTTGTGGGTAAACTTTGGGGTTCAGTGTTACGGTTCAGTGCTGGGGTTCAGTGTTGGGGTTCAGTGCGGGAGTTCAGTGCTGGAGTTCAGTGTGGGTGTTCAGCTTTGGTGTTCAGCATTGGGAGTTCAGTGCTGGGGTTCAATGTTGTGTGTTCAGTGTTGGGGTTCAGTGCGGGGCTCACTGGTGGGGGTTTCGGTGTTGGGGTTCAGTGTTGGGGTCAGTGTTGGGGTTCAGTGTTAGGGTTCAGTGTTCAGGGTTAGTGTTGGGGATCAGTGCTATGGTTCAACGTCGGGGTTCAGTGATCGGGGGTTCAGTGTTGGGGTTCAGTGTTGGGGTTCAGTTTTGGTGTTCAGCATTGGGAGTTCAGTGGTGGGGTTCAGTGGTGGGGGTCAGTGTTGGGGTTCACTGTTTGGGTCCAGCGTTAGGGACTCAGTGTTGGGGGTTCAGTGTTGGGGTTCAGTGGCAGTGTTCAGTGTTGTGGGGTTCAGTGTTGGGAATGAGTGTTGGTGGTTCTGTGTTTGGCGTTTTGTGTTGGTGGTTCAGTGTTGGGGGTTCAGTGCTGGGGTTCAGTGTTGGAGTCCAGTGTTGGCGTTCAGTGCGGGAGTTCAGTGCTGGGGTTCAGTGCTGGGGGTTCAGTGTTGGGGTTCAGTATTGGGGGTTCGGTGTTAGGTTTCAGTTTTCAGGGTTAGTGTTGGGGTTCAGAGCTATGGCTCGGTGTTGGGGTTCAGTGGTGGGGGTTCAGTGTTTGGGGTTCAGTGTTGGGAATCATTGTTGGGCTTCATTGTTGGGGGTTGTGTGGTGGTGGTCCAGTGTTGGGGGTTCAGTGTTTGGGTTCAGTGTTGGGGTCCAGTGTGGGGGGTCAGTGAGGGGGTTCAGTGCTGGGATTCACTCTTGTGGGTTCAGTGGTGGGGTTCAGTGCTGGGAGGTCAGTGCTGGGGTTCAGTGTTGGGTGTTCAGTGTTGGGGGTCAGTGTTGGTGCTCAGCATTGGGAGTTCAGTGTTGGGGTTCAGTGATGTGCGTTCAGTGCTGGGGTTCATTGGTGGAGTTCATTGGTGAGGGTTCGGTGTTGGGCTTCAGTGGTGGGGGTCAGTGTTGGGGTTCACTGTTTGCGTTCAGCGTTAGGGACTCAGTGTTGGGGGTTCAGTGTTGGGGTTCAGTGGCAGTGTTCAGTGTTGTGGGGTTCAGTGTTGTGGGGTTCAGTGTTGGTGGTTCTGTGTTGGGGGTTTTGTGTCGGTGGTTCAGTGCTGGGGTTCAGTGTTGGGGTCCAGTGCTGGGGGTTCCGTGCGGGAGTTCAGTGCTGGGGGTCAGTATTGGGGGTTCAGTGTTAGGATTCAGTGTTCAGGGTTAGTGTTGGGGATCAGTGCTATGGTTCAATGTCGGGGTTCAGTGGTGGGGGATTCAGTGTTGGGAATCAGTGTTGGGGTTCAGTGTGGGGGTTCAGTGTTGGGGTTCAGTGTTGGGTTCAGTGCTGGGGTTCACTCTTGTCGGTTCAGTGGTGGGGTTCAGTGATGGGAGGTCAGTGCTGGGGTTCAGTGTTGTGTGTTCAGTGTTGGGGTTCAGTGCTGGAGTTCATTGGTGGCGGTTCGGTGTTGGGGTTCAGTGTTGGGGATTCAGTGTTGGGGTTCAGTATTGGGATTCAATTTTGGGGATTCAGTGCAGGTGGTTCAGTGTCGGGGATTCAGTGTTGGGGGGTCAGTGTTGGGGTTCAGTGTTGGGTGTTCAGTGTTGGGGTTCAGTGTTGGGCGTTTGTCAGCGTTGGGGGGTCAGTGTTTATGTGTTCAGTGTTGGGGGTTCAGTGTTGTGCGTCAGTGTTGGGGTTCAGTGCTAGGGTACATTGGTGGGGGTTTCGGTGTTGGGGTTCAGTGTTGGGGTTCACTGTTTGGGTTCAGCTTTAGGGGCTCAGTGTTGGGGGTTCGGTGTTGCGGTTCAGTGACAGTGTTCAGTGTTGTTGGGTTCACTGTTGGGGTTCAGTGCTAGGGGCTCGGTGTTGCAGATTCAGTGTTGTGGTTCAGTGGCAGTGTTCAGTGATGGGGGTTCAGTGGTGTGGTTCAGTGTCAGGGTTTTGTGCTGGGGGTCAGTATTGGGGGTTCAGCGTTAGGGTTCAGTGTTCAAATTTTAGTGTTGGGGTTCAGTGCTATGACTCGGTGTTGGGGTTCAGTGTTGGGGTTCAGTGTTGGGGTCCAGTGTGGAGGTTCAGTGTTGGGTTCAGTGCTGGGGTTCACTCTTGGCAGTTCAGTTGTGGGGTTCAGTGATGGGAGGTCAGTGCTGGGGTTCAGTGTTGGGGGTCAGTGTTGGGGTTCACTGTTGGGGTTCAGTGTTAGGGGCTCGGTGTTGGGGGTTCAGTGTTGGGGTTCAGTAGCAGTGTTCAGTGTTGCGGGTTCAGTGTTGGGGTTCAGTGTCAGGGTTCAGTGCTGGGGTCAGTATTGGTGGTTCAGCGTTAGTTTGAGTGTTCAAGGTTTAGTGTTGGGGTTCAGTGCTATGACTCGGTGTTGGGGTTCGGTGTTGGATGTTCATTTTTGGGAATCAGTGTTGGGGTTCATTGTTGGGGTTTTTGTGTTGGTGGTCCAGTGTTGGTGGTTCAGTGTCGGGGTTCAGTGTTGGGGTCCAGTGTGGGGTTTCAATGTTGGGTTCAGTGCTGGGGTTCACTCTTGCGGGTTCAGTGTTGGGGTTCAGTGCTGGGATGTCAGTGATGGGGTTCAGTGTTGGGGTCCAGTGTGGGGGTCCAGTGTTGGGGTCCAGTGCGGGAGTTCAGTGCTGGGGTTCAGTTTTGGTGTTCAGCATTGGGAGTTAAGTGTTGGGGTTCAATGTTGTGTGTTCAGTGTTGGGGTCCAGTGTTGGGGTTCGGTGCTGGGGTTCATTGGTGGGGGTTCGGTGTTGGGGTTCAGTGTTGGGGGTCAGTGTTGGGGTTCACTGTTTGGGTTCAGCTTTAGTGTTTCAGTGTTGGGGGTTCAGTGTTGGGTTTCAGTGGCAGTGTTCAGTGCTGTGGGGTTCAGTGTTGGGAATCAGTGTTGGTGGTTCTGTGTTGGGGGTTTTGTGTTGGTGGTTCAGTACTGGGGTTCAGTGTTGGGGTCCAGTGTGGGGGTTCAGTGCGGGAGTTCAGTGCTGGGGGTTCAGTGCTGGGGTTCAGTATTGGGGGTTCAGTGTTAAGGTCCAGTGTTCAGGGTTAGTGTTGGGGATCAGTGCTATGGTTCAATGTTGGGGTTCAGTGGCGGGGGGTCAGTGTTGGGGGGTTCAGTGTTGGGAATCAGTGTTGGGGTTCAGTGTTGGGTGTTTTGTGTTGGTGGTCCAGTGTTTTAGGTTCAGTGTTATGGTTCAGTGTTGGGGTACAATGTGGGGTTCAGTGTTGGGTTCAGTGGTGGGGTTCACTCTTGTCGGTTCAGTGGTGGGGTTCAGTGATGGGAGGTCAGTGCTGGGGTTTAGTGTTGTGTGTTCAGTGTTGGGGTTCAGTGCTGGATTTAATTGGTGGCGGTTCGGTGTTGGGGTTCAGTGTTGGGGTTCAGTATTGGGGATCAATTTTGGGGATTCAGTGTTGGTGGTTCAGTGTCGGGGATTCAGTGTTGGGGGGTCAGTGTTGGGGTTCAGTGTTGGGTGTTCAGTGTTGGGGTTCAGTGTTGGGCGTTTGTCAGCGTTGGTGGGTCAGTGTTGATGTGTTCAGTGTTGGGTGTTCAGTGTCGGGGCTGGTCAGTGTTGGGGGTTAAGTGTTTGGGGGTTCAGTGTTGGGGTTCAGTGTTGTGGTTTCAGTGTTGGGGTTTAATGTTGGGGTTCAGTGTTGGGCTGGTCAGTTTTGGGGATCAGTGTTGGGTGTTCAATGTTGGGGTTCAGTGTTGGGTGTTTTGTGTTGGCGGTACAGCGTTTGGGTTCAGTGTTGGGGTCCAGTGTGTGGGTTCAGTGTTGGGTTCAGTGCTGGGGTTCACTCTTGTCGGTTCAGTGGTGGTGTTCAGTGATGGGAGGTCAGTGCTGGGGTTCAGTGTTGTGTGTTCAGTGTTGGGGTTCAGTGCTGGAGTTCATTGGTGGCGGTTCGGTGTTGGGGTTCAGTGTTGGGGGATTCAGTGTTGGGGTTCAGTATTGGGGTTCAATTTTGGGGATTCAGTGCTGGTGGTTCAGTGTCGGAGATTCAGTATTGGGGGGTCAGTGTTGGGGTTCAGTGTTGGGGTTCAGTGGCAGTGTTCAGTGTTGTGGGGTTCAGTGTTGGGAATCAGTGTTGGTGGTTCTGTGTTGGGGTTTTTGTGTTGGTGGTTCAGTGCTGGGGTTCAGTGTTGGGGGTCAGTCTTGGGGATTCAGTGTTGGGGTTCAGTATTGGGGTCAGTGTTGGGGTTCAATGTTGGGGATTCAGTGTTGGTGGTTCAGTGTCGGGGATTCAGTGTTGGGGGTTCAGTGTTGGGTGTTCAGTGTTGGGGTTCAGTGTTGGGCGTTTGTCAGCGTTGATGGTGTCAGTGTTGGTGTGTTCAGTGTTGGGGGTTCATTGTTGGGGCTGGTCAGTGTTGGTGGCCCAGTGTTGGGGGTTCAGTGTCGGGGTTCAGTGTGGGGGTTCAATGTTGTGTTCAGTGCTGAGGTTCACTCTTGCGGGTTCAGTGTTGGGGTTCAGTGCTGGTAGGTCAGTGGTGGGGTTCAGTGCGGGAGTTCAGTGCTGGGGTTCAGTGTTGGGGTTCAATTTTGGTGTTCAGCATTGAGAGTTCAGTGTTGGGGTTCAGTGTTGTGCGTTCAGTGTTGGGGTTCAGTGCTGGGGTTCATTGGTGGGGGTTCCGGTGTTGGGGTTCAGTGTTGGGGTTCACTGTTTGGGTTCAGCTTTAGGGGCTCAGTGTTGGGGGTTCGGTGTTGCGGTTCAGTGACAGCGTTCAGTGTTGTGGGGTTCACTGTTGGGGTTCAGTGCTCGGGGCTCGGTGTTGCAGGTTCAGTGTTGTGGTTCAGTATTGGGGTTCAATTTTGGGGATACCGTTTTGGTGGTTCAGTGTCGGAGATTCAGTATTGGGGGGTCAGTGTTGGGGTTCAGTGTTGGGGTTCAGTGGCAGTGTTCAGTGTTGTGGGGTTCAGTGTTGGGAATCAGTGTTGGTGGTTCTGTGTTGGGGTTTTTGTGTTGGTGGTTCAGTGCTGGGGTTCAGTGTTGGGGTCCTGTGTAGGGGTTCAGTGCGGGAGTTCAGTGCTGGGGATTCATTGCTGGGGGTCAGTCTTGGGGATTCAGTGTTGGGGTTCAGTATTGGGGTCAGTGTTGGGGTTCAATGTTGGGGATTCAGTGTTGGTGGTTCAGTGTCGGGGATTCAGTGTTGGGGGTTCAGTGTTGGGTGTTCAGTGTTGGGGTTCAGTGTTGGGCGTTTCTCAGCGTTGGTGGTGTCAGTGTTGGTGTGTTCAGTGTTGGGGGTTCATTGTTGGGGCTGGTCAGTGTTGGTGGCCCAGTGTTGGGGGTTCAGTGTCGGGGTTCAGTGTTGGGGTTCAATGTTGGGTTCAGTGCTGAGGTTCACTCTTGTGGGTTCAGTGTTGGAGTTCAGTGCTGGTAGGTCAGTGTTTGGGTTCAGTGCGGGAGTTCAGTGCTGGGGTTCAGTGTTGGGGTTCAGTTTTGGTGTTCAGCACTGAGAGTTCAGTGTTGGGGTTCAGTGTTGTGCGTCAGTGTTGGGGTTCAGTGGTGGGGTTCATTGGTGGGGGTTTCGGTGTTGGGGTTCAGTGTTGGGTTCACTGTTTGGGTTCAGCTTTAGGGGCTCAGTGTTGGGGGTTCGGTGTTGCGGTTCAGTGACAGTGTTCAGTGTTGTGGGGTTCACTGTTGGGGTTCAGGAATGGGGCTCGGTGTTGCAGGTTCAGTGTTGTGGTTCAGTGGCAGTGTTCAGTGATGGGGGTTCAGTGGTGTGGTTCAGTGTCAGGGTTTTGTGCTGGGGGTCAGTATTGGGGGTTCAGCGTTAGGGTTCAGTGTTCAAATTTTAGTGTTGGGGTTCGGTGCTATGACTCGGTGTTGGGGTTCAGTGTTGGGGTTCAGTGTTGGGGTCCAGTGTGGAGGTTCAGTGTTGGGTTCAGTGCTGGGGTTCACTCTTGGTAGTTCAGTTGTGGGGTTCAGTGATGGGAGGTCAGTGCTGGTGGTTCTGTGTTGGGGGTTTTGTGTTGGTGGTTCAGTACTGGGGTTCAGTGTTGGGGTCCAGTGTGGGGGTTCAGTGCGGGAGTTCAGTGCTGGGGTTCAGTATTGGGGGTTCAGTGTTAGGGTTCAGTGTTCATGGTTAGTGTTGGGGATCAGTGCTATGGTTCAATGTTGGGGTTCAATGGCGGGGGGGTCAGTGTTGGGGGGTTCAGTGTTGGGAATCAGTGTTGGGGTTCAGTGTTGGGTGTTTTGTGTTGGTGGTCCAGTGTTGGGGGTTCAGTGTTATGGTCCAGTGTTGGGGTACAGTGTGGGGGTTCAGTGTTGGGTTCAGTGGTGGGGTTCACTCTTGTCGGTTCAGTGGTGGGGTTCAGTGATGGGAGGTCAGTGCTGGGGTTCGGTGTTGTGTGTTCAGTGTTGGGGTTCAGTGCTGGAGTTCATTGGTGGCGGTTCGGTGATGGGGTTCAGTGTTGGGGTTCAGTATTGGGGATCAAATTTGGGGATTCAGTGTTGGTGGTTCAGTGTCGGGGATTCAGTGTTGGGGGGTCAGTGTTGGGGTTCAGTGTTGGGCGTTTGTCAGCGTTGGTGGGTCAGTGTTGATGTGTTCAGTGTTGGGTGTTCAGTGTCGGGGCTGGTCAGTGTTGGGGGTTAAGTGTTTGGGGGTTCAGTGTTGGGGTTCAGTGTTGTGGTTTCAGTGTTGGGGTTTAATGTTGGGGTTCAGTGTTGGGCTGGTCAGTTTTGGGGATCAGTGTTGGGTGTTCAATGTTGGGGTTCAGTGTTGGGTGTTTTGTGTTGGCGGTACAGTGTTGGGGTTCAGTGTTGGGGTCCAGTGTGTGGGTTCAGTGTTCAGTGTTGGGTTCAGTGCTGGGGTTCACTCTTGTCGGTTCAGTGGTGGTGTTCAGTGATGGGAGGTCAGTGCTGGGGTTCAGTGTTGTGTGTTCAGTGTTGGGGTTCAGTGCTGGAGTTCATTGGTGGCGGTTCGGTGTTGGGGTTCAGTGTTGGGGGATTCAGTGTTGGGGTTCAGTATTGGGGTTCAATTTTGGGGATTCAGTGCTGGTGGTTCAGTGTCGGAGATTCAGTATTGGGGGGTCAGTGTTGGGGTTCAGTGTTGGGGTTCAGTGGCAGTGTTCAGTGTTGTGGGGTTCAGTGTTGGGAATCAGTGTTGGTGGTTCTGTGTTGGGGTTTTTGTGTTGGTGGTTCCGTGCTGGGGTTCAGTGTTGGGGGTCAGTCTTGGGGATTCAGTGTTGGGGTTCAGTATTGGGGTCAGTGTTGGGGTTCAATGTTGGGGATTCAGTGTTGGTGGTTCAGTGTCGGGGATTCAGTGTTGGGGGTTCAGTGTTGGGTGTTCAGTGTTGGGGTTCAGTGTTGGGCGTTTGTCAGCGTTGATGGTGTCAGTGTTGGTGTGTTCAGTGTTGGGGGTTCATTGTTGGGGCTGGTCAGTGTTGGTGGCCCAGTGTTGGGGGTTCAGTGTCGGGGTTCAGTGTGGGGGTTCAATGTTGTGTTCAGTGCTGAGGTTCACTCTTGCGGGTTCAGTGTTGGGGTTCAGTGCTGGTAGGTCAGTGGTGGGGTTCAGTGCGGGAGTTCAGTGCTGGGGTTCAGTGTTGGGGTTCAATTTTGGTGTTCAGCATTGAGAGTTCAGTGTTGGGGTTCAGTGCTGTGCGTTCAGTGTTGGGGTTCAGTGCTGGGGTTCATTGGTGTGGGTTCCGGTGTTGGGGTTCAGTGTTGGGGTTCACTGTTTGGGTTCAGCTTTAGGGGCTCAGTGTTGGGGGTTCGGTGTTGCGGTTCAGTGACAGCGTTCAGTGTTGTGGGGTTCACTGTTGGGGTTCAGTGCTCGGGGCTCGGTGTTGCAGGTTCAGTGTTGTGGTTCAGTATTGGGGTTCAATTTTGGGGATACCGTTTTGGTGGTTCAGTGTCGGAGATTCAGTATTGGGGGGTCAGTGTTGGGGTTCAGTGTTGGGGTTCAGTGGCAGTGTTCAGTGTTGTGGGGTTCAGTGTTGGGAATCAGTGTTGGTGGTTCTGTGTTGGGGTTTTTGTGTTGGTGGTTCAGTGCTGGGGTTCAGTGTTGGGGTCCTGTGTAGGGGTTCAGTGCGGGAGTTCAGTGCTGGGGATTCATTGCTGGGGGTCAGTCTTGGGGATTCAGTGTTGGGGTTCAGTATTGGGGTCAGTGTTGGTGTTCAATGTTGGGGATTCAGTGTTGGTGGTTCAGTGTCGGGGATTCAGTGTTGGGGGTTCAGTGTTGGGTGTTCAGTGTTGGGGATCAGTGTTGGGCGTTTCTCAGCGTTGGTGGTGTCAGTGTTGGTGTGTTCAGTGTTGGGGGTTCATTGTTGGGGCTGGTCAGTGTTGGTGGCCCAGTGTTGGGGGTTCAGTGTCGGGGTTCAGTGTTGAGGTTCAATGTTGGGTTCAGTGCTGAGGTTCACTCTTGTGGGTTCAGTGTTGGGGTTCAGTGCTGGTAGGTCAGTGTTTGGGTTCAGTGCGGGAGTTCAGTGCTGGGGTTCAGTGTTGGGGTTCAGTTTTGGTGTTCAGCACTGAGAGTTCAGTGTTGGGGTTCAGTGTTGTGCGTCAGTGTTGGGGTTCAGTGGTGGGGTTCATTGGTGGGGGTTTCGGTGTTGGGGTTCAGTGTTGGGTTCACTGTTTGGGTTCAGCTTTAGGGGCTCAGTGTTGGGGGTTCGGTGTTGCGGTTCAGTGACAGTGTTCAGTGTTGTGGGGTTCACTGTTGGGGTTCAGGAATGGGGCTCGGTGTTGCAGGTTCAGTGTTGTGGTTCAGTGGCAGTGTTCAGTGATGGGGGTTCAGTGGTGTGGTTCAGTGTCAGGGTTTTGTGCTGGGGGTCAGTATTGGGGGTTCAGCGTTAGGGTTCAGTGTTCAAATTTTAGTGTTGGGGTTCGGTGCTATGACTCGGTGTTGGGGTTCAGTGTTGGGGTTCAGTGTTGGGGTCCAGTGTGGAGGTTCAGTGTTGGGTTCAGTGCTGGGGTTCACTCTTGGTAGTTCAGTTGTGGGGTTCAGTGATGGGAGGTCAGTGCTGGTGGTTCTGTGTTGGGGGTTTTGTGTTGGTGGTTCAGTACTGGGGTTCAGTGTTGGGGTCCAGTGTGGGGGTTCAGTGCGGGAGTTCAGTGCTGGGGTTCAGTATTGGGGGTTCAGTGTTAGGGTTCAGTGTTCATGGTTAGTGTTGGGGATCAGTGCTATGGTTCAATGTTGGGGTTCAATGGCGGGGGGGTCAGTGTTGGGGGGTTCAGTGTTGGGAATCAGTGTTGGGGTTCAGTGTTGGGTGTTTTGTGTTGGTGGTCCAGTGTTGGGGGTTCAGTGTTATGGTCCAGTGTTGGGGTACAGTGTGGGGGTTCAGTGTTGGGTTCAGTGGTGGGGTTCACTCTTGTCGGTTCAGTGGTGGGGTTCAGTGATGGGAGGTCAGTGCTGGGGTTCGGTGTTGTGTGTTCAGTGTTGGGGTTCAGTGCTGGAGTTCATTGGTGGCGGTTCGGTGATGGGGTTCAGTGTTGGGGTTCAGTATTGGGGATCAAATTTGGGGATTCAGTGTTGGTGGTTCAGTGTCGGGGATTCAGTGTTGGGGGGTCAGTGTTGGGGTTCAGTGTTGGGCGTTTGTCAGCGTTGGGGGGTCAGTGTTGATGTGTTCAGTGTTGGGTGTTCAGTGTCGGGGCTGGTCAGTGTTGGGGGTTAAGTGTTTGGGGCTTCAGTGTTGGGGTTCAGTGTTGTGGTTTCAGTGTTGGGGTTTAATGTTGGGGTTCAGTGTTGGGCTGGTCAGTTTTGGGGATCAGTGTTGGGTGTTCAATGTTGGGGTTCAGTGTTGGGTGTTTTGTGTTGGTGGTACAGTGTTGGGGTTCAGTGTTGGGGTCCAGTGTGTGGGTTCAGTGTTGGGTTCAGTGCTGGGGTTCACTCTTGTCGGTTCAGTGGTGGTGTTCAGTGATGGGAGGTCAGTGCTGGGGTTCAGTGTTGTGTGTTCAGTGTTGGGGTTCAGTGCTGGAGTTCATTGGTGGCAGTTCGGTGTTGGGGTTCAGTGCTGGAGTTCATTGGTGGCAGTTCGGTGTTGGGGTTCAGTGTTGGGGAATTCAGTGTTGGGGTTCAGTATTGGTGTTCAATTCTGGGGATTCAGTGTTGGTGGTTCAGTGTCGCAGATTCAGTATTGGGGGGTCAGTGTTGGGGTTCAGTGTTGGGGTTCAGTGGCAGTGTTCAGTGTTGTGGGGTTCAGTGTTGGGAATCAGTGTTGGTGGTTCTGTGTTCGGGTTTTTGTGTTGGTGGTTCAGTGCTGGGGTTCAGTGTTGGGGTCCTGTGTGGGGGTTCAGTGCGGGAGTTCAGTGCTGGGGATTCATTGCTGGGGGTCAGTCTTGGGGATTCAGTGTTGGGGTTCAGTGTCAGGGTTCAGTGCTGGGGTCAGTATTGGTGGTTCAGCGTTAGTTTGAGTGTTCAAGGTTTAGTGTTGGGGTTCAGTGCTATGACTCGGTGTTGGGGTTCGGTGTTGGATGTTCATTTTTGGGAATCAGTGTTGGGGTTCATTGTTGGGGTTTTTGTGTTGGTGGTCCAGTGTTGGTGGTTCAGTGTCGGGGTTCAGTGTTGGGGTCCAGTGTGGGGTTTCAATGTTGGGTTCAGTGCTGGGGTTCACTCTTGCGGGTTCAGTGTTGGGGTTCAGTGCTGGGATGTCAGTGATGGGGTTCAGTGTTGGGGTCCAGTGTGGGGGTCCAGTGTTGGGGTCCAGTGCGGGAGTTCAGTGCTGGGGTTCAGTTTTGGTGTTCAGCATTGGGAGTTAAGTGTTGGGGTTCAATGTTGTGTGTTCAGTGTTGGGGTCCAGTGTTGGGGTTCGGTGCTGGGGTTCATTGGTGGGGGGTTCGGTGTTGGGGTTCAGTGTTGGGGGTCAGTGTTGGGGTTCACTGTTTGGGTTCAGCTTTAGTGTTTCAGTGTTGGGGGTTCAGTGTTGGGTTTCAGTGGCAGTGTTCAGTGCTGTGGGGTTCAGTGTTGGGAATCAGTGTTGGTGGTTCTGTGTTGGGGGTTTTGTGTTGGTGGTTCAGTACTGGGGTTCAGTGTTGGGGTCCAGTGTGGGGGTTCAGTGCGGGAGTTCAGTGCTGGGGGTTCAGTGCTGGGGTTCAGTATTGGGGGTTCAGTGTTAAGGTCCAGTGTTCAGGGTTAGTGTTGGGGATCAGTGCTATGGTTCAATGTTGGGGTTCAGTGGCGGGGGGTCAGTGTTGGGGGGTTCAGTGTTGGGAATCAGTGTTGGGGTTCAGTGTTGGGTGTTTTGTGTTGGTGGTCCAGTGTTTTAGGTTCAGTGTTATGGTTCAGTGTTGGGGTACAATGTGGGGTTCAGTGTTGGGTTCAGTGGTGGGGTTCACTCTTGTCGGTTCAGTGGTGGGGTTCAGTGATGGGAGGTCAGTGCTGGGGTTTAGTGTTGTGTGTTCAGTGTTGGGGTTCAGTGCTGGATTTAATTGGTGGCGGTTCGGTGTTGGGGTTCAGTGTTGGGGTTCAGTATTGGGGATCAATTTTGGGGATTCAGTGTTGGTGGTTCAGTGTCGGGGATTCAGTGTTGGGGGGTCAGTGTTGGGGTTCAGTGTTGGGTGTTCAGTGTTGGGGTTCAGTGTTGGGCGTTTGTCAGCGTTGGTGGGTCAGTGTTGATGTGTTCAGTGTTGGGTGTTCAGTGTCGGGGCTGGTCAGTGTTGGGGGTTAAGTGTTTGGGGGTTCAGTGTTGGGGTTCAGTGTTGTGGTTTCAGTGTTGGGGTTTAATGTTGGGGTTCAGTGTTGGGCCGGTCAGTTTTGGGGATCAGTGTTGGGTGTTCAATGTTGGGGTTCAGTGTTGGGTGTTTTGTGTTGGCGGTACAGCGTTTGGGTTCAGTGTTGGGGTCCAGTGTGTGGGTTCAGTGTTGGGTTCAGTGCTGGGGTTCACTCTTGTCGGTTCAGTGGTGGTGTTCAGTGATGGGAGGTCAGTGCTGGGGTTCAGTGTTGTGTGTTCAGTGTTGGGGTTCAGTGCTGGAGTTCATTGGTGGCGGTTCGGTGTTGGGGTTCAGTGTTGGGGGATTCAGTGTTGGGGTTCAGTATTGGGGTTCAATTTTGGGGATTCAGTGCTGGTGGTTCAGTGTCGGAGATTCAGTATTGGGGGGTCAGTGTTGGGGTTCAGTGTTGGGGTTCAGTGGCAGTGTTCAGTGTTGTGGGGTTCAGTGTTGGGAATCAGTGTTGGTGGTTCTGTGTTGGGGTTTTTGTGTTGGTGGTTCAGTGCTGGGGTTCAGTGTTGGGGGTCAGTCTTGGGGATTCAGTGTTGGGGTTCAGTATTGGGGTCAGTGTTGGGGTTCAATGTTGGGGATTCAGTGTTGGTGGTTCAGTGTCGGGGATTCAGTGTTGGGGGTTCAGTGTTGGGTGTTCAGTGTTGGGGTTCAGTGTTGGGCGTTTGTCAGCGTTGATGGTGTCAGTGTTGGTGTGTTCAGTGTTGGGGGTTCATTGTTGGGGCTGGTCAGTGTTGGTGGCCCAGTGTTGGGGGTTCAGTGTCGGGGTTCAGTGTGGGGGTTCAATGTTGTGTTCAGTGCTGAGGTTCACTCTTGCGGGTTCAGTGTTGGGGTTCAGTGCTGGTAGGTCAGTGGTGGGGTTCAGTGCGGGAGTTCAGTGCTGGGGTTCAGTGTTGGGGTTCAATTTTGGTGTTCAGCATTGAGAGTTCAGTGTTGGGGTTCAGTGTTGTGCGTTCAGTGTTGGGGTTCAGTGCTGGGGTTCATTGGTGGGGGTTCCGGTGTTGGGGTTCAGTGTTGGGGTTCACTGTTTGGGTTCAGCTTTAGGGGCTCAGTGTTGGGGGTTCGGTGTTGCGGTTCAGTGACAGCGTTCAGTGTTGTGGGGTTCACTGTTGGGGTTCAGTGCTCGGGGCTCGGTGTTGCAGGTTCAGTGTTGTGGTTCAGTATTGGGGTTCAATTTTGGGGATACCGTTTTGGTGGTTCAGTGTCGGAGATTCAGTATTGGGGGGTCAGTGTTGGGGTTCAGTGTTGGGGTTCAGTGGCAGTGTTCAGTGTTGTGGGGTTCAGTGTTGGGAATCAGTGTTGGTGGTTCTGTGTTGGGGTTTTTGTGTTGGTGGTTCAGTGCTGGGGTTCAGTGTTGGGGTCCTGTGTAGGGGTTCAGTGCGGGAGTTCAGTGCTGGGGATTCATTGCTGGGGGTCAGTCTTGGGGATTCAGTGTTGGGGTTCAGTATTGGGGTCAGTGTTGGGGTTCAATGTTGGGGATTCAGTGTTGGTGGTTCAGTGTCGGGGATTCAGTGTTGGGGGTTCAGTGTTGGGTGTTCAGTGTTGGGGTTCAGTGTTGGGCGTTTCTCAGCGTTGGTGGTGTCAGTGTTGGTGTGTTCAGTGTTGGGGGTTCATTGTTGGGGCTGGTCAGTGTTGGTGGCCCAGTGTTGGGGGTTCAGTGTCGGGGTTCAGTGTTGGGGTTCAATGTTGGGTTCAGTGCTGAGGTTCACTCTTGTGGGTTCAGTGTTGGGGTTCAGTGCTGGTAGGTCAGTGTTTGGGTTCAGTGCGGGAGTTCAGTGCTGGGGTTCAGTGTTGGGGTTCAGTTTTGGTGTTCAGCACTGAGAGTTCAGTGTTGGGGTTCAGTGTTGTGCGTCAGTGTTGGGGTTCAGTGGTGGGGTTCATTGGTGGGGGTTTCGGTGTTGGGGTTCAGTGTTGGGTTCACTGTTTGGGTTCAGCTTTAGGGGCTCAGTGTTGGGGGTTCGGTGTTGCGGTTCAGTGACAGTGTTCAGTGTTGTGGGGTTCACTGTTGGGGTTCAGGAATGGGGCTCGGTGTTGCAGGTTCAGTGTTGTGGTTCAGTGGCAGTGTTCAGTGATGGGGGTTCAGTGGTGTGGTTCAGTGTCAGGGTTTTGTGCTGGGGGTCAGTATTGGGGGTTCAGCGTTAGGGTTCAGTGTTCAAATTTTAGTGTTGGGGTTCGGTGCTATGACTCGGTGTTGGGGTTCAGTGTTGGGGTTCAGTGTTGGGGTCCAGTGTGGAGGTTCAGTGTTGGGTTCAGTGCTGGGGTTCACTCTTGGTAGTTCAGTTGTGGGGTTCAGTGATGGGAGGTCAGTGCTGGTGGTTCTGTGTTGGGGGTTTTGTGTTGGTGGTTCAGTACTGGGGTTCAGTGTTGGGGTCCAGTGTGGGGGTTCAGTGCGGGAGTTCAGTGCTGGGGTTCAGTATTGGGGGTTCAGTGTTAGGGTTCAGTGTTCATGGTTAGTGTTGGGGATCAGTGCTATGGTTCAATGTTGGGGTTCAATGGCGGGGGGGTCAGTGTTGGGGGGTTCAGTGTTGGGAATCAGTGTTGGGGTTCAGTGTTGGGTGTTTTGTGTTGGTGGTCCAGTGTTGGGGGTTCAGTGTTATGGTCCAGTGTTGGGGTACAGTGTGGGGGTTCAGTGTTGGGTTCAGTGGTGGGGTTCACTCTTGTCGGTTCAGTGGTGGGGTTCAGTGATGGGAGGTCAGTGCTGGGGTTCGGTGTTGTGTGTTCAGTGTTGGGGTTCAGTGCTGGAGTTCATTGGTGGCGGTTCGGTGATGGGGTTCAGTGTTGGGGTTCAGTATTGGGGATCAAATTTGGGGATTCAGTGTTGGTGGTTCAGTGTCGGGGATTCAGTGTTGGGGGGTCAGTGTTGGGGTTCAGTGTTGGGCGTTTGTCAGCGTTGGTGGGTCAGTGTTGATGTGTTCAGTGTTGGGTGTTCAGTGTCGGGGCTGGTCAGTGTTGGGGGTTAAGTGTTTGGGGGTTCAGTGTTGGGGTTCAGTGTTGTGGTTTCAGTGTTGGGGTTTAATGTTGGGGTTCAGTGTTGGGCTGGTCAGTTTTGGGGATCAGTGTTGGGTGTTCAATGTTGGGGTTCAGTGTTGGGTGTTTTGTGTTGGCGGTACAGTGTTGGGGTTCAGTGTTGGGGTCCAGTGTGTGGGTTCAGTGTTCAGTGTTGGGTTCAGTGCTGGGGTTCACTCTTGTCGGTTCAGTGGTGGTGTTCAGTGATGGGAGGTCAGTGCTGGGGTTCAGTGTTGTGTGTTCAGTGTTGGGGTTCAGTGCTGGAGTTCATTGGTGGCGGTTCGGTGTTGGGGTTCAGTGTTGGGGGATTCAGTGTTGGGGTTCAGTATTGGGGTTCAATTTTGGGGATTCAGTGCTGGTGGTTCAGTGTCGGAGATTCAGTATTGGGGGGTCAGTGTTGGGGTTCAGTGTTGGGGTTCAGTGGCAGTGTTCAGTGTTGTGGGGTTCAGTGTTGGGAATCAGTGTTGGTGGTTCTGTGTTGGGGTTTTTGTGTTGGTGGTTCCGTGCTGGGGTTCAGTGTTGGGGGTCAGTCTTGGGGATTCAGTGTTGGGGTTCAGTATTGGGGTCAGTGTTGGGGTTCAATGTTGGGGATTCAGTGTTGGTGGTTCAGTGTCGGGGATTCAGTGTTGGGGGTTCAGTGTTGGGTGTTCAGTGTTGGGGTTCAGTGTTGGGCGTTTGTCAGCGTTGATGGTGTCAGTGTTGGTGTGTTCAGTGTTGGGGGTTCATTGTTGGGGCTGGTCAGTGTTGGTGGCCCAGTGTTGGGGGTTCAGTGTCGGGGTTCAGTGTGGGGGTTCAATGTTGGGTTCAGTGCTGAGGTTCACTCTTGCGGGTTCAGTGTTGGGGTTCAGTGCTGGTAGGTCAGTGGTGGGGTTCAGTGCGGGAGTTCAGTGCTGGGGTTCAGTGTTGGGGTTCAATTTTGGTGTTCAGCATTGAGAGTTCAGTGTTGGGGTTCAGTGTTGTGCGTTCAGTGTTGGGGTTCAGTGCTGGGGTTCATTGGTGTGGGTTCCGGTGTTGGGGTTCAGTGTTGGGGTTCACTGTTTGGGTTCAGCTTTAGGGGCTCAGTGTTGGGGGTTCGGTGTTGCGGTTCAGTGACAGCGTTCAGTGTTGTGGGGTTCACTGTTGGGGTTCAGTGCTCGGGGCTCGGTGTTGCAGGTTCAGTGTTGTGGTTCAGTATTGGGGTTCAATTTTGGGGATACCGTTTTGGTGGTTCAGTGTCGGAGATTCAGTATTGGGGGGTCAGTGTTGGGGTTCAGTGTTGGGGTTCAGTGGCAGTGTTCAGTGTTGTGGGGTTCAGTGTTGGGAATCAGTGTTGGTGGTTCTGTGTTGGGGTTTTTGTGTTGGTGGTTCAGTGCTGGGGTTCAGTGTTGGGGTCCTGTGTAGGGGTTCAGTGCGGGAGTTCAGTGCTGGGGATTCATTGCTGGGGGTCAGTCTTGGGGATTCAGTGTTGGGGTTCAGTATTGGGGTCAGTGTTGGTGTTCAATGTTGGGGATTCAGTGTTGGTGGTTCAGTGTCGGGGATTCAGTGTTGGGGGTTCAGTGTTGGGTGTTCAGTGTTGGGGATCAGTGTTGGGCGTTTCTCAGCGTTGGTGGTGTCAGTGTTGGTGTGTTCAGTGTTGGGGGTTCATTGTTGGGGCTGGTCAGTGTTGGTGGCCCAGTGTTGGGGGTTCAGTGTCGGGGTTCAGTGTTGAGGTTCAATGTTGGGTTCAGTGCTGAGGTTCACTCTTGTGGGTTCAGTGTTGGGGTTCAGTGCTGGTAGGTCAGTGTTTGGGTTCAGTGCGGGAGTTCAGTGCTGGGGTTCAGTGTTGGGGTTCAGTTTTGGTGTTCAGCACTGAGAGTTCAGTGTTGGGGTTCAGTGTTGTGCGTCAGTGTTGGGGTTCAGTGGTGGGGTTCATTGGTGGGGGTTTCGGTGTTGGGGTTCAGTGTTGGGTTCACTGTTTGGGTTCAGCTTTAGGGGCTCAGTGTTGGGGGTTCGGTGTTGCGGTTCAGTGACAGTGTTCAGTGTTGTGGGGTTCACTGTTGGGGTTCAGGAATGGGGCTCGGTGTTGCAGGTTCAGTGTTGTGGTTCAGTGGCAGTGTTCAGTGATGGGGGTTCAGTGGTGTGGTTCAGTGTCAGGGTTTTGTGCTGGGGGTCAGTATTGGGGGTTCAGCGTTAGGGTTCAGTGTTCAAATTTTAGTGTTGGGGTTCGGTGCTATGACTCGGTGTTGGGGTTCAGTGTTGGGGTTCAGTGTTGGGGTCCAGTGTGGAGGTTCAGTGTTGGGTTCAGTGCTGGGGTTCACTCTTGGTAGTTCAGTTGTGGGGTTCAGTGATGGGAGGTCAGTGCTGGTGGTTCTGTGTTGGGGGTTTTGTGTTGGTGGTTCAGTACTGGGGTTCAGTGTTGGGGTCCAGTGTGGGGGTTCAGTGCGGGAGTTCAGTGCTGGGGTTCA
This sequence comes from Pristiophorus japonicus, assembly GCF_044704955.1. Classification (NCBI taxonomy): domain Eukaryota; kingdom Metazoa; phylum Chordata; class Chondrichthyes; family Pristiophoridae; genus Pristiophorus; species Pristiophorus japonicus. The sequence continues at coordinate 60,992,243 of NC_091993.1, forward strand.
GTATTGGGGGTTCAGTGTTAGGGTTCAGTGTTCATGGTTAGTGTTGGGGATCAGTGCTATGGTTCAATGTTGGGGTTCAATGGCGGGGGGGTCAGTGTTGGGGGGTTCAGTGTTGGGAATCAGTGTTGGGGTTCAGTGTTGGGTGTTTTGTGTTGGTGGTCCAGTGTTGGGGGTTCAGTGTTATGGTCCAGTGTTGGGGTACAGTGTGGGGGTTCAGTGTTGGGTTCAGTGGTGGGGTTCACTCTTGTCGGTTCAGTGGTGGGGTTCAGTGATGGGAGGTCAGTGCTGGGGTTCGGTGTTGTGTGTTCAGTGTTGGGGTTCAGTGCTGGAGTTCATTGGTGGCGGTTCGGTGATGGGGTTCAGTGTTGGGGTTCAGTATTGGGGATCAAATTTGGGGATTCAGTGTTGGTGGTTCAGTGTCGGGGATTCAGTGTTGGGGGGTCAGTGTTGGGGTTCAGTGTTGGGCGTTTGTCAGCGTTGGGGGGTCAGTGTTGATGTGTTCAGTGTTGGGTGTTCAGTGTCGGGGCTGGTCAGTGTTGGGGGTTAAGTGTTTGGGGCTTCAGTGTTGGGGTTCAGTGTTGTGGTTTCAGTGTTGGGGTTTAATGTTGGGGTTCAGTGTTGGGCTGGTCAGTTTTGGGGATCAGTGTTGGGTGTTCAATGTTGGGGTTCAGTGTTGGGTGTTTTGTGTTGGTGGTACAGTGTTGGGGTTCAGTGTTGGGGTCCAGTGTGTGGGTTCAGTGTTGAGTTCAGTGCTGGGGTTCACTCTTGTCGGTTCAGTGGTGGTGTTCAGTGATGGGAGGTCAGTGCTGGGGTTCAGTGTTGTGTGTTCAGTGTTGGGGTTCAGTGCTGGAGTTCATTGGTGGCAGTTCGGTGTTGGGGTTCAGTGCTGGAGTTCATTGGTGGCAGTTCGGTGTTGGGGTTCAGTGTTGGGGAATTCAGTGTTGGGGTTCAGTATTGGTGTTCAATTCTGGGGATTCAGTGTTGGTGGTTCAGTGTCGCAGATTCAGTATTGGGGGGTCAGTGTTGGGGTTCAGTGTTGGGGTTCAGTGGCAGTGTTCAGTGTTGTGGGGTTCAGTGTTGGGAATCAGTGTTGGTGGTTCTGTGTTCGGGTTTTTGTGTTGGTGGTTCAGTGCTGGGGTTCAGTGTTGGGGTCCTGTGTGGGGGTTCAGTGCGGGAGTTCAGTGCTGGGGATTCATTGCTGGGGGTCAGTCTTGGGGATTCAGTGTTGGGGTTCAGTATTGGGGTCAGTGTTGGGGTTCAATGTTGGGGATTCAGTGTTGGTGGTTCAGTGTCGGGGATTCAGTGTTGGGTGTTCAGTGTTGGGGTTCAGTGTTGGGCGTTTGTCAGCATTGGTGGTGTCAGTGTTGGTGTGTTCAGTGTTGGGGGTTCATTGTTGGGGCTGGTCAGTGTTGGTGGCCCAGTGTTGGGGGTTCAGTGTCGGGGTTCAGTGTGGGGGTTCAATGTTGGGTTCAGTGCTGAAGTTCACTCTTGTGGGTTCAGTGTTGGGGTTCAGTGCTGGTAGGTCAGTGTTTGGGTTCAGTGCGGGAGTTCAGTGCTGGGGTTCAGTGTTGGGGTTCAGTTTTGGTGTTCAGCATTGAGAGTTCAGTGTTGGGGTTCAGTGTTGTGCGTCAGTGTTGGGGTTCAGTGCTGGGGTTCAATGGTGGGGTTTCGGTGTTGGGGTTCAGTGTTGGGGTTCACTGTTTGGGTTCAGCTTTAGGGGCTCAGTGTTGGGGGTTCGGTGTTGCGGTTCAGTGACACTGTTCAGTGTTGTGGGTTTCACTGTTGGGGTTCAGTGCTAGGGGCTCGGTGTTGCAAGTTCAGTGTTGTGGTTCAGTGGCAGTGTTCAGTGATGGGGGTTCAGTGGTGTGGTTCAGTGTCAGGGTTTTGTGCTGGGGGTCAGTATTGGGGGTTCAGCGTTAGGGTTCAGTGTTCAAATTTTAGTGTTGGGGTTCAGTGCTATGACTCGGTGTTGGGGTTCAGTGTTGGGGTTCAGTGTTGGGGTCCAGTGTGGAGGTTCAGTGTTGGGTTCAGTGCTGGGGTTCACTCTTGGCAGTTCAGTTGTGGGGTTCAGTGATGGGAGGTCAGTGCTGGGGTTCAGTGTTGGGGGTCAGTGTTGGGGTTCACTGTTGGGATTCAGTGTTAGGGGCTCGGTGTTGGGGGTTCAGTGTTGGGGTTCAGTAGCAGTGTTAAGTGTTGCGGGTTCAGTGTTGGGGTTCAGTGTCAGGGTTGACTGCTGGGGGTCAGTATTGGTGGTTCAGCGTTAGTTTGAGTGTTCAAGGTTTAGTGTTGGGGTTCAGTGCTATGACTCGGTGTTGGGGTTCGGTGTTGGGGGTTCATTTTTGGGAATCAATGTTGGTGTTCATTGTTGGGGTTTTTGTGTTGGTGGTCCAGTGTTGGTGGTTCAGTGCCGGGGTTCAGTGTTGGGGTCCAGTGTGGGGTTTCAATGTTGGGTTCAGTGCTGGGGTTCACTCTTGCGGGTTCAGTGTTGGGGTTCAGTGCTGGGATGTCAGTGATGGGGTTCAGTTTTGGTGTTCAGCATTGGGAGTTAAGTGTTGGGGTTCAATGTTGTGTGTTCAGTGTTGGGGTCCAGTGTTGGGGTTCAGTGTTGTGTGTTCAGTGTTGGGGTTCAGTGCTGGAGTTCATTGGTGGCGGTTCGGTGTTGGGGTTCAGTGTTGGGGATTCAGTGTTGGGGTTCAGTATTGGGATTCAATTTTGGGGATTCAGTGTAGGCGGTTCAGTGTCGGGGATTCAGTGTTGGGGGGTCAGTGTTGGGGTTCAGTGTTGGGTGTTCAGTGTTGGGGTTCAGTGTCGGGCGTTTGTCAGCGTTGGGGGGTCAGTGTTTATGTGTTCAGTGTTGGGGGTTCAGTGTTGTGCGTCAGTGTTGGGGTTCAGTGCTAGGGTACATTGGTGGGGGTTTCGGTGTTGGGGTTCAGTGTTGGGGTTCACTGTTTGGGTTCAGCTTTAGGGGCTCAGTGTTGGGGGTTCGGTGTTGCGGTTCAGTGACAGTGTTCAGTGTTGTTGGGTTCACTGTTGGGGTTCAGTGCTAGGGGCTCGATGTTGCAGATTCAGTGTTGTGGTTCAGTGGCAGTGTTCAGTGATGGGGGTTCAGTGGTGTGGTTCAGTGTCAGGGTTTTGTGCTGGGGGTCAGTATTGGGGGTTCAGCGTTAGGGTTCAGTGTTCAAATTTTAGTGTTGGGGTTCAGTGCTATGACTCGGTGTTGGGGTTCAGTGTTGGGGATCAGTGTTGGGGTCCAGTGTGGAGGTTCAGTGTTGGGTTCAGTGCTGGGGTTCACTCTTGGCAGTTCAGTTGTGGGGTTCAGTGATGGGAGGTCAGTGCTGGGGTTCAGTGTTGGGGGTCAGTGTTGGGGTTCACTGTTGGGGTTCAGTGTTAGGGGCTCGGTGTTGGGGGTTCAGTGTTGGGGTTCAGTAGCAGTGTTCAGTGTTGCGGGTTCAGTGTTGGGGTTCAGTGTCAGGGTTCAGTGCTGGGGTCAGTATTGGTGGTTCAGCGTTAGTTTGAGTGTTCAAGGTTTAGTGTTGGGGTTCAGTGCTATGACTCGGTGTTGGGGTTCGGTGTTGGATGTTCATTTTTGGGAATCAGTGTTGGGGTTCATTGTTGGGGTTTTTGTGTTGGTGGTCCAGTGTTGGTGGTTCAGTGTCGGGGTTCAGTGCTGGGGTCCAGTGTGGGGTTTCAATGTTGGGTTCAGTGCTGGGGTTCACTCTTGCGGGTTCAGTGTTGGGGTTCAGTGCTGGGATGTCAGTGATGGGGTTCAGTGTTGGGGTCCAGTGTGGGGGTCCAGTGTTGGGGTCCAGTGCGGGAGTTCAGTGCTGGGGTTCAGTTTTGGTGTTCAGCATTGGGAGTTAAGTGTTGGGGTTCAATGTTGTGTGTTCAGTGTTGGGGTCCAGTGTTGGGGTTCGGTGCTGGGGTTCATTGGTGGGGGTTCGGTGTTGGGGTTCAGTGTTGGGGGTCAGTGTTGGGGTTCACTGTTTGGGTTCAGCTTTAGTGTTTCAGTGTTGGGGGTTCAGTGTTGGGTTTCAGTGGCAGTGTTCAGTGCTGTGGGGTTCAGTGTTGGGAATCAGTGTTGGTGGTTCTGTGTTGGGGGTTTTGTGTTGGTGGTTCAGTACTGGGGTTCAGTGTTGGGGTCCAGTGTGGGGGTTCAGTGCGGGAGTTCAGTGCTGGGGGTTCAGTGCTGGGGTTCAGTATTGGGGGTTCAGTGTTAAGGTCCAGTGTTCAGGGTTAGTGTTGGGGATCAGTGCTATGGTTCAATGTTGGGGTTCAGTGGCGGGGGGTCAGTGTTGGGGGGTTCAGTGTTGGGAATCAGTGTTGGGGTTCAGTGTTGGGTGTTTTGTGTTGGTGGTCCAGTGTTGGGGGTTCAGTGTTATGGTTCAGTGTTGGGGTACAATGTGGGGGTTCAGTGTTGGGTTCAGTGGTGGGGTTCACTCTTGTCGGTTCAGTGGTGGGGTTCAGTGATGGGAGGTCAGTGCTGGGGTTTAGTGTTGTGTGTTCAGTGTTGGGGTTCAGTGCTGGATTTAATTGGTGGCGGTTCGGTGTTGGGGTTCAGTGTTGGGGTTCAGTATTGGGGATCAATTTTGGGGATTCAGTGTTGGTGGTTCAGTGTCGGGGATTCAGTGTTGGGGGGTCAGTGTTGGGGTTCAGTGTTGGGTGTTCAGTGTTGGGGTTCAGTGTTGGGCGTTTGTCAGCGTTGGTGGGTCAGTGTTGATGTGTTCAGTGTTGGGTGTTCAGTGTCGGGGCTGGTCAGTGTTGGGGGTTAAGTGTTTGGGGGTTCAGTGTTGGGGTTCAGTGTTGTGGTTTCAGTGTTGGGGTTTAATGTTGGGGTTCAGTGTTGGGCTGGTCAGTTTTGGGGATCAGTGTTGGGTGTTCAATGTTGGGGTTCAGTGTTGGGTGTTTTGTGTTGGTGGTACAGTGTTGGGGTTCAGTGTTGGGGTCCAGTGTGTGGGTTCAGTGTTGGGTTCAGTGCTGGGGTTCACTCTTGTCGGTTCAGTGGTGGTGTTCAGTGATGGGAGGTCAGTGCTGGGGTTCAGTGTTGTGTGTTCAGTGTTGGGGTTCAGTGCTGGAGTTCATTGGTGGCGGTTCGGTGTTGGGGTTCAGTGTTGGGGGATTCAGTGTTGGGGTTCAGTATTGGGGTTCAATTTTGTGGATTCAGTGCTGGTGGTTCAGTGTCGGAGATTCAGTATTGGGGGGTCAGTGTTGGGGTTCAGTGTTGGGGTTCAGTGGCAGTGTTCAGTGTTGTGGGGTTCAGTGTTGGGAATCAGTGTTGGTGGTTCTGTGTTGGGGTTTTTGTGTTGGTGGTTCAGTGCTGGGGTTCAGTGTTGGGGGTCAGTCTTGGGGATTCAGTGTTGGGGTTCAGTATTGGGGTCAGTGTTGGGGTTCAATGTTGGGGATTCAGTGTTGGTGGTTCAGTGTCGGGGATTCAGTGTTGGGGGTTCAGTGTTGGGTGTTCAGTGTTGGGGTTCAGTGTTGGGCGTTTGTCAGCGTTGATGGTGTCAGTGTTGGTGTGTTCAGTGTTGGGGGTTCATTGTTGGGGCTGGTCAGTGTTGGTGGTCCAGTGTGGGGGTTCAGTGCGGGAGTTCAGTGCTGGGGTTCAGTATTGGGGGTTCAGTGTTAGGGTTCAGTGTTCATGGTTAGTGTTGGGGATCAGTGCTATGGTTCAATGTTGGGGTTCAATGGCGGGGGGTCAGTGTTGGGGGGTTCAGTGTTGGGAATCAGTGTTGGGGTTCAGTGTTGGGTGTTTTGTGTTGGTGGTCCAGTGTTGGGGGTTCAGTGTTATGGTCCAGTGTTGGGGTACAGTGTGGGGGTTCAGTGTTGGGTTCAGTGGTGGGGTTCACTCTTGTCGGTTCAGTGGTGGGGTTCAGTGATGGGAGGTCAGTGCTGGGGTTCGGTGTTGTGTGATCAGTGTTGGGGTTCAGTGCTGGAGTTCATTGGTGGCGGTTCGGTGATGGGGTTCAGTGTTGGGGTTCAGTATTGGGGATCAAATTTGGGGATTCAGTGTTGGTGGTTCAGTGTCGGGGATTCAGTGTTGGGGGGTCAGTGTTGGGGTTCAGTGTTGGGCGTTTGTCAGCGTTGGGGGGTCAGTGTTGATGTGTTCAGTGTTGGGTGTTCAGTGTCGGGGCTGGTCAGTGTTGGGGGTTAAGTGTTTGGGGCTTCAGTGTTGGGGTTCAGTGTTGTGGTTTCAGTGTTGGGGTTTAATGTTGGAGTTCAGTGTTGGGCTGGTCAGTTTTGGGGATCAGTGTTGGGTGTTCAATGTTGGGGTTCAGTGTTGGGGTCCAGTGTGTTGGTGGTACAGTGTTGGGGTTCAGTGTTGGGGTCCAGTGTGTGGGTTCAGTGTTGGGTTCAGTGCTGGGGTTCACTCTTGTCGGTTCAGTGGTGGTGTTCAGTGATGGGAGGTCAGTGCTGGGGTTCAGTGTTGTGTGTTCAGTGTTGGGGTTCAGTGCTGGAGTTCATTGGTGGCGGTTCGGTGTTGGGGTTCAGTGCTGGAGTTCATTGGTGGCAGTTCGGTGTTGGGGTTCAGTGTTGGGGAATTCAGTGTTGGGGTTCAGTATTGGTGTTCAATTCTGGGGATTCAGTGTTGGTGGTTCAGTGTCGCAGATTCAGTATTGGGGGGTCAGTGTTGGGGTTCAGTGTTGGGGTTCAGTGGCAGTGTTCAGTGTTGTGGGGTTCAGTGTTGGGAATCAGTGTTGGTGGTTCTGTGTTCGGGTTTTTGTGTTGGTGGTTCAGTGCTGGGGTTCAGTGTTGGGGTCCTGTGTGGGGGTTCAGTGCGGGAGTTCAGTGCTGGGGATTCATTGCTGGGGGTCAGTCTTGGGGATTCAGTGTTGGGGTTCAGTATTGGGGTCAGTGTTGGGGTTCAATGTTGGGGATTCAGTGTTGGTGGTTCAGTGTCGGGGATTCAGTGTTGGGTGTTCAGTGTTGGGGTTCAGTGTTGGGCGTTTGTCAGCATTGGTGGTGTCAGTGTTGGTGTGTTCAGTGTTGGGGGTTCATTGTTGGGGCTGGTCAGTGTTGGTGGCCCAGTGTTGGGGGTTCAGTGTCGGGGTTCAGTGTGGGGGTTCAATGTTGGGTTCAGTGCTGAAGTTCACTCTTGTGGGTTCAGTGTTGGGGTTCAGTGCTGGTAGGTCAGTGTTTGGGTTCAGTGCGGGAGTTCAGTGCTGGGGTTCAGTGTTGGGGTTCAGTTTTGGTGTTCAGCATTGAGAGTTCAGTGTTGGGGTTCAGTGTTGTGCGTCAGTGTTGGGGTTCAGTGCTGGGGTTCAATGGTGGGGTTTCGGTGTTGGGGTTCAGTGTTGGGGTTCACTGTTTGGGTTCAGCTTTAGGGGCTCAGTGTTGGGGGTTCGGTGTTGCGGTTCAGTGACACTGTTCAGTGTTGTGGGTTTCACTGTTGGGGTTCAGTGCTAGGGGCTCGGTGTTGCAAGTTCAGTGTTGTGGTTCAGTGGCAGTGTTCAGTGATGGGGGTTCAGTGGTGTGGTTCAGTGTCAGGGTTTTCTGCTGGGGGTCAGTATTGGGGGTTCAGCGTTAGGGTTCAGTGTTCAAATTTTAGTGTTGGGGTTCAGTGCTATGACTCGGTGTTGGGGTTCAGTGTTGGGGTTCAGTGTTGGGGTCCAGTGTGGAGGTTCAGTGTTGGGTTCAGTGCTGGGGTTCACTCTTGGCAGTTCAGTTGTGGGGTTCAGTGATGGGAGGTCAGTGCTGGGGTTCAGTGTTGGGGGTCAGTTTTGGGGTTCACTGTTGGGATTCAGTGTTAGGGGCTCGGTGTTGGGGGTTCAGTGTTGGGGTTCAGTAGCAGTGTTAAGTGTTGCGGGTTCAGTGTTGGGGTTCAGTGTCAGGGTTGACTGCTGGGGTCAGTATTGGTGGTTCAGCGTTAGTTTGAGTGTTCAAGGTTTAGTGTTGGGGTTCAGTGCTATGACTCGGTGTTGGGGTTCGGTGTTGGGGGTTCATTTTTGGGAATCAATGTTGGTGTTCATTGTTGGGGTTTTTGTGTTGGTGGCCCAGTGTTGGTGGTTCAGTGTCGGGGTTCAGTGTTGGGGTCCAGTGTGGGGTTTCAATGTTGGGTTCAGTGCTGGGGTTCACTCTTGCGGGTTCAGTGTTGGGGTTCAGTGCTGGGATGTCAGTGATGGGGTTCAGTTTTGGTGTTCAGCATTGGGAGTTAAGTGTTGGGGTTCAATGTTGTGTGTTCAGTGTTGGGGTCCAGTGTTGGGGTTCAGTGGTGTGTGTTCAGTGTTGGGGTTCAGTGCTGGAGTTCATTGGTGGCGGTTCGGTGTTGGGGTTCAGTGTTGGGGATTCAGTGTTGGGGTTCAGTATTGGGATTCAATTTTGGGGATTCAGTGTAGGCGGTTCAGTGTCGGGGATTCAGTGTTGGGGGGTCAGTGTTGGGGTTCAGTGTTGGGTGTTCAGTGTTGGGGTTCAGTGTTGGGCGTTTGTCAGCGTTGGGGGGTCAGTGTTTATGTGTTCAGTGTTGGGGGTTCAGTGTTGTGCGTCAGTGTTGGGGTTCAGTGCTAGGGTACATTGGTGGGGGTTTCGGTGTTGGGGTTCAGTGTTGGGGTTCACTGTTTGGGTTCAGCTTTAGGGGCTCAGTGTTGGGGGTTCGGTGTTGCGGTTCAGTGACAGTGTTCAGTGTTGTTGGGTTCACTGTTGGGGTTCAGTGCTAGGGGCTCGGTGTTGCAGATTCAGTGTTGTGGTTCAGTGGCAGTGTTCAGTGATGGGGGTTCAGTGGTGTGGTTCAGTGTCAGGGTTTTGTGCTGGGGGTCAGTATTGGGGGTTCAGCGTTAGGGTTCAGTGTTCAAATTTTAGTGTTGGGGTTCAGTGCTATGACTCGGTGTTGGGGTTCAGTGTTGGGGTTCAGTGTTGGGGTCCAGTGTGGAGGTTCAGTGTTGGGTTCAGTGCTGGGGTTCACTCTTGGCAGTTCAGTTGTGGGGTTCAGTGATGGGAGGTCAGTGCTGGGGTTCAGTGTTGGGGGTCAGTGTTGGGGTTCACTGTTGGGGTTCAGTGTTAGGGGCTCGGTGTTGGGGGTTCAGTGTTGGGGTTCAGTAGCAGTGTTCAGTGTTGCGGGTTCAGTGTTGGGGTTCAGTGTCAGGGTTCAGTGCTGGGGTCAGTATTGGTGGTTCAGCGTTAGTTTGAGTGTTCAAGGTTTAGTGTTGGGGTTCAGTGCTATGACTCGGTGTTGGGGTTCGGTGTTGGATGTTCATTTTTGGGAATCAGTGTTGGGGTTCATTGTTGGGGTTTTTGTGTTGGTGGTCCAGTGTTGGTGGTTCAGTGTCGGGGTTCAGTGTTGGGGTCCAGTGTGGGGTTTCAATGTTGGGTTCAGTGCTGGGGTTCACTCTTGCGGGTTCAGTGTTGGGGTTCAGTGCTGGGATGTCAGTGATGGGGTTCAGTGTTGGGGTCCAGTGTGGGGGTCCAGTGTTGGGGTCCAGTGCGGGAGTTCAGTGCTGGGGTTCAGTTTTGGTGTTCAGCATTGGGAGTTAAGTGTTGGGGTTCAATGTTGTGTGTTCAGTGTTGGGGTCCAGTGTTGGGGTTCGGTGCTGGGGTTCATTGGTGGGGGTTCGGTGTTGGGGTTCAGTGTTGGGGGTCAGTGTTGGGGTTCACTGTTTGGGTTCAGCTTTAGTGTTTCAGTGTTGGGGGTTCAGTGTTGGGTTTCAGTGGCAGTGTTCAGTGCTGTGGGGTTCAGTGTTGGGAATCAGTGTTGGTGGTTCTGTGTTGGGGGTTTTGTGTTGGTGGTTCAGTACTGGGGTTCAGTGTTGGGGTCCAGTGTGGGGGTTCAGTGCGGGAGTTCAGTGCTGGGGGTTCAGTGCTGGGGTTCAGTATTGGGGGTTCAGTGTTAAGGTCCAGTGTTCAGGGTTAGTGTTGGGGATCAGTGCTATGGTTCAATGTTGGGGTTCAGTGGCGGGGGGTCAGTGTTGGGGGGTTCAGTGTTGGGAATCAGTGTTGGGGTTCAGTGTTGGGTGTTTTGTGTTGGTGGTCCAGTGTTGGGGGTTCAGTGTTATGGTTCAGTGTTGGGGTACAATGTGGGGGTTCAGTGTTGGGTTCAGTGGTGGGGTTCACTCTTGTCGGTTCAGTGGTGGGGTTCAGTGATGGGAGGTCAGTGCTGGGGTTTAGTGTTGTGTGTTCAGTGTTGGGGTTCAGTGCTGGATTTAATTGGTGGCGGTTCGGTGTTGGGGTTCAGTGTTGGGGTTCAGTATTGGGGATCAATTTTGGGGATTCAGTGTTGGTGGTTCAGTGTCGGGGATTCAGTGTTGGGGGGTCAGTGTTGGGGTTCAGTGTTGGGTGTTCAGTGTTGGGGTTCAGTGTTGGGCGTTTGTCAGCGTTGGTGGGTCAGTGTTGATGTGTTCAGTGTTGGGTGTTCAGTGTCGGGGCTGGTCAGTGTTGGGGGTTAAGTGTTTGGGGGTTCAGTGTTGGGGTTCAGTGTTGTGGTTTCAGTGTTGGGGTTTAATGTTGGGGTTCAGTGTTGGGCTGGTCAGTTTTGGGGATCAGTGTTGGGTGTTCAATGTTGGGGTTCAGTGTTGGGTGTTTTGTGTTGGTGGTACAGTGTTGGGGTTCAGTGTTGGGGTCCAGTGTGTGGGTTCAGTGTTGGGTTCAGTGCTGGGGTTCACTCTTGTCGGTTCAGTGGTGGTGTTCAGTGATGGGAGGTCAGTGCTGGGGTTCAGTGTTGTGTGTTCAGTGTTGGGGTTCAGTGCTGGAGTTCATTGGTGGCGGTTCGGTGTTGGGGTTCAGTGTTGGGGGATTCAGTGTTGGGGTTCAGTATTGGGGTTCAATTTTGTGGATTCAGTGCTGGTGGTTCAGTGTCGGAGATTCAGTATTGGGGGGTCAGTGTTGGGGTTCAGTGTTGGGGTTCAGTGGCAGTGTTCAGTGTTGTGGGGTTCAGTGTTGGGAATCAGTGTTGGTGGTTCTGTGTTGGGGTTTTTGTGTTGGTGGTTCAGTGCTGGGGTTCAGTGTTGGGGGTCAGTCTTGGGGATTCAGTGTTGGGGTTCAGTATTGGGGTCAGTGTTGGGGTTCAATGTTGGGGATTCAGTGTTGGTGGTTCAGTGTCGGGGATTCAGTGTTGGGGGTTCAGTGTTGGGTGTTCAGTGTTGGGGTTCAGTGTTGGGCGTTTGTCAGCGTTGATGGTGTCAGTGTTGGTGTGTTCAGTGTTGGGGGTTCATTGTTGGGGCTGGTCAGTGTTGGTGGTCCAGTGTGGGGGTTCAGTGCGGGAGTTCAGTGCTGGGGTTCAGTGCTGGGGGTTCAGTGTTGGGGTTCAGTATTGGGGGTTCGGTGTTAGGTTTCAGTGTTCAGGGTTAGTGTTGGGGTTCAGAGCTATGGCTCGGTGTTGGGGTTCAGTGGTGGGGGTTCAGTGTTGGGGGTTCAGTGTTGGGGGGTTCAGTGTTGGGAATCAGTGTTGGGCTTCATTGTTGGGGGTTGTGTGGTGGTGGTCCAGTGTTGGGGGTTCAGTGTTGGGGTTCAGTGTTGGGGTCCAGTGTGGGGTTTCAGTGAGGGTGTTCAGTGCTGGGATTCACTCTTGTGGGTTCAGTGGTGGGGTTCAGTGCTGGGAGGTCAGTGCTGGGGTTCGGTGTTGGGTGTTCAGTGTTGGGGTTCAGTGTTGGTGCTCAGCATTGGGAGTTCAGTGCTATGGCTCGGTGTTGGGTGTTCAGTGTTGGGGTTCAGTGTTGGGATTCAGTGTTGGGGGTTCAGTGTTGGGGGTTTTGTGTTGGTGGTTCAGTGTTGGGCGTTTGTCAGCGTTGGGGGGGGTCAGTGTTGATGTGTTCAGTGTTGGAGGCTGGTCAGTGTTTGGGGTTCAGTGCTGGGGTCCAGTGCTGGTGTTCAGTGCTATGGCTCGGTGTTGGGTGTTCAGTGTTGGGGTTCAGTGTTGGGATTCAGTGTTGGGGGTTCAGTGTTGGGCTTCAGTGCTGGGGTCCAGTGTGGGGTTCAGTGGTGGCGTTCAGTGTTGGGGTTCATTGGTGGTGATTCGGTTTTGGGGTTCAGTAGTGGGGGTCAGTGTTGGGGTTCACTGTTTGGGTCCAGCGTTAGGGACCCAGTGCTGGTGTTCAGTGCTATGGCTCGGTGTTGGGTGTTCAGTGTTGGGGTTCAGTGTTGGGATTCAGTGTTGGGGGTTCAGTGTTGGGAATCAGTGTTGGTGGTTCAGTGTTGGGGGTTTTGTGTTGGTGGTTCAGTGTTGGGGGTTCAGTGCTGGGGTCCAGTGTGGGGTTCAGTGTTGGGGTTCAGTGTTGGGGTTCAGTTTTGGTGTTCAGCATTGGGAGTTCAGTGGTGGGGTTCAGTGGTGGCGTTCAGTGTTGGGGTTCATTGGTGGTGATTCGGTTTTGGGGTTCAGTAGTGGGGGTCAGTGTTGGGGTTCACTGTTTGGGTCCAGCGTTAGGGACTCAGTGTTGGGGGTTCAGTGTTGGGAATCAGTGTTGGTGGTTCTGTGTTGGGCGTTTTGTGTTGGTGGTTCAGTGTTGGGGGTTCAGTGCTGGGGTTCAGTTTTGGGGTCCAGTGTTGGGGTTCAGTGCGGGAGTTCAGTGCTGGGGTTCAGTGCTGGGGGTTCAGTGTTGGGGTTCAGTATTGGGGGGTTCGGTGTTAGGTTTCAGTGTTCAGGGTTAGTGTTGGGGTTCAGAGCTATGGCTCGGTGTTGGGGTTCAGTGGTGGGGTTCAGTGTTGGGGGTTCAGTGTTGGGGGGTTCAGTGTTGGGAATCAGTGTTGGGCTTCATTGTTGGGGTTGTGTGTTGGTGGTCCAGTGTTGGGGGTTCAGTGTTGGGGTTCAGTGTTGGGGTCCAGTGTGGGGGTTCAGTGAGGGTGTTCAGTGCTGGGATTCACTCTTGTGGGTTCAGTGTTGGGGTTCAGTGTTGGTGCTCAGCATTGGGAGTTCAGTGTTGGGGTTCAGTGTTGGGGTTCATTGGTGGGGTTCATTGGTGGGGGTTCGGTGTTGGGGTTCAATGCTGGGTGCCAGTGTTGGGGTTCATTGGTAGGGTTCATTGGTGGCGGTTCGGTGTTGGGGTTCAGTGTTGGGGATTCAGTGTTGGGGTTCAGTATTGGGGTTCAATTTTGGGGATTCAGTGTTGGCGGTTCAGTGTTGGCGGTTCAGTGTCGGGGCTGGTCAGTGTTTGGGGTTCAGTGTTTGGGGGTTCAGTGTTGGTGTTCAGTGTTGGGGTTTAATGTTGGGGTTCAGTGTTGGACTGGTCCGTTTTGTGGGTTCAGTGTTGGGTGTTCATTGTTGGGGGTTCAGTGTTGGGGATTCAGTGTTGGGGGTTCAATGTTGGGTTTAGTGTTGGGGGTCAGTGTTGGGGTGTTCAGTGTTGGGGGTCGGTGTTTGGGGGTGTCAGTGTTGGGGTTCAGTGTTGGCGGTTCGCTGTTGTGGGTTCAACTTTGGGGTTCAGTGTTAGGGTTCGGTGCTGGGGTTCGGTGTTGGGGTTCAGTGGTGGGGGTTCAGTGTTGGGGGTCAGTGTTAGGGTTCAGTGTTGGGGTTCAGCGTTAGGGGCTCAGTTTTGGGGTCCCATGTCGGGGTTCTGTGTTGGGGGTCCAGTGTTGGGTTTCAGTATTAGGGTTCAGTGCTGGGGTCCAGTGCTGGTGTTCAGTGCTATGGCTCGGTGTTGGGTGTTCAGTGTTGGGGTTCAGTGCTGGGGTCCAGTGTGGGGTTCAGTGTTGGGGTTCAGTGTTGGGGTTCAGTGTTGGGGTTCAGCATTGGGAGTTCAGTGTTGGGGTTCAGTGGTGGCGTTCAGTGTTGGGGTTCATTGGTGGTGATTCGGTTTTGGGGTTCAGTAGTGGGGGTCAGTGTTGGGGTTCACTGTTTGGGTCCAGCGTTAGGGACTCAGTGTTGGGGGTTCAGTGTTGGAAATCAGTGTTGGTGGTTCTGTGTTGGGCGTTTTGTGTTGGTGGTTCAGTGTTGGGGGGTCAGTGCTGGGGTCCAGTGTTGGGGTTCAGTGCGGGAGTTCAGTGCTGGGGTTCAGTGCTGGGGGTTCAGTGTTGGGGTTCAGTATTGGGTGTTCGGTGTTAGGTTTCAGTGTTCAGGGTTAGTGCAGGGGTTCAGAGCTATGGCTCGGTGTTGGGGTTCAGTGGTGGGGGTTCAGCGTTGGGGGTTCAGTGGTGGGGGGTTCAGTGTTGGGGGGTTCAGTGTTGGGAATCAGTGTTGGGCTTCATTGTTGGGGGTTGTGTGGTGGTGGTCCAGTGTTGGGGGTTCAGTGTTGGGGTTCAGTGTTGGGGTCCAGTGTGGGGGTTCAGTGAGGGTGTTCAGTGCTGGGATTCACTCTTGTGGGTTCAGTGGTGGGGTTCAGTGCTGGGAGGTCAGTGCTGAAGTTCAGTGTTGGGTGTTCAGTGTTGGGGTTCATTGGTGGGGTTCATTGGTGGGGGTTCGGTGTTGGGGTTCAGTGTTGGGGGCCATTGTTGGGGATCACTGTTGGGGGTCAGTGTTAGGGGCTCGGTGTTGGGGGTTCAGTGTTGGTGTTCAGTGTCAGGGTTCAGTGCTGGGGGTCAGTATTGGGGGTTCACCGTTGGGTTCAGTGTTCAAGGTTTAGTGTTGGGGTTCAGTGCTATGACTCGGTGTTGGGGTTCAGTGTTGGTGGTCCAGTGTTGGGGGTTCACTGTCGGGGTTCAGTGTTGGGGTCCAGTGTGGGGGTTCAATGTTGGGGTTTAGTGTTGGGCTGGTCAGTTTTGGGGGTGTCAGTGTTGGGTGTTCATTGTTGGGCGTTCAGTGTTGGGGGATTCAGTGTTGGGATTCAATGTTGGGTTTAGTGTTGGGGGTTAGTGTTGGGGTGTTCAGTGTTGGGGGTTCGGTGTTGTGGGTTCAACTTTGGGGTTCAGTTTTAGGGTTCAGTGCTGGGGTTCGGTGTTGGGGTTCAGTGGTGGGATTTCGGTGTTGGGGTTCAGTGTTGGGGTTCAGTGTTCGGGTTCAGCGTTAGGGGCTCAGTGTTGGGGTTCAATTTCGGGGTTCTGTGTTGGGGGTCCAGTGTTGGGTTTCAGTATTAGGGTTCAGTGCTGGGGTCCAGTGCTGGTGTTCAGTGCTATGGCTCGGTGTTGGGGGTTTAGTGTTGGGGTTCAGTGATGGGGGTTCAGTGTTGGGAATCAGTTTTGGTGGTTCAGTGTTGTGGGGTTCAGTGTTGGGAATGAGTGTTGGTGGTTCTGTGTTGGGCGTTTTGTGTTGGTGGTTCAGTGTTGGGGGTTCAGTGCTGGGGTTCAGTGTTGGAGTCCAGTGTTGGGGTTCAGTGCGGGAGTTCAGTGCTGGGGTTCAGTGCTGGGGGTTCAGTGTTGGGGTTCAGTATTGGGGGTTCGGTGTTAGGTTTCAGTTTTCAGGGTTAGTGTTGGGGTTCAGAGCTATGGCTCGGTGTTGGGGTTCAGTGGTGGGGGTTCAGTGTTGGGGGTTCAGTGTTGGGGGGTTCAGTGTTGGGAATCATTGTTGGGCTTCATTGTTGGGGGTTGTGTGGTGGTGGTCCAGTGTTGGGGGTTCAGTGTTGGGGTTCAGTGTTGGGGTCCAGTGTGGGGGGTCAGTGAGGGGGTTCAGTGCTGGGATTCACTCTTGTGGGTTCAGTGGTGGGGTTCAGTGCTGGGAGGTCAGTGCTGGGGTTCAGTGTTGGGTGTTCAGTGTTGGGGGTCAGTGTTGGTGCTCAGCATTGGGAGTTCAGTGTTGGGGTTCAGTGATGTGCGTTCAGTGTTGGGGTTCATTGGTGGAGTTCATTGGTGAGGGTTCGGTGTTGGGCTTCAGTGGTGGGGGTCAGTGTTGGGGTTCACTGTTTGCGTTCAGCGTTAGGGACTCAGTGTTGGGGGTTCAGTGTTGGGGTTCAGTGGCAGTGTTCAGTGTTGTGGGGTTCAGTGTTGTGGGGTTCAGTGTTGGTGGTTCTGTGTTGGGGGTTTTGTGTTGGTGGTTCAGTGCTGGGGTTCAGTGTTGGGGTCCAGTGCTGGGGGTTCCGTGCGGGAGTTCAGTGCTGGGGGTCAGTATTGGGGGTTCAGTGTTAGGGTTCAGTGTTCAGGGTTAGTGTTGGGGATCAGTGCTATGGTTCAATGTCGGGGTTCAGTGGTGGGGGATTCAGTGTTGGGAATCAGTGTTGGGGTTCAGTGTGGGGGTTCAGTGTTGGGGTTCAGTGTTGGGTTCAGTGCTGGGGTTCACTCTTGTCGGTTCAGTGGTGGGGTTCAGTGATGGGAGGTCAGTGCTGGGGTTCAGTGTTGGCGTCCAGTGTGGGGGTTCAATGTTGGGTTCAGTGCTGGGGTTCACTCTTGCGGGTTCAGTGTTGGGGTTCAGTGCTGGGAGGACAGTGATGGGGTTCAGTGTTGGGGTCCAGTGTGGGGGTCCAGTGTTCGGGTTCAGTGCGGGAGTTCAGCGCTGGGGTTCAGTGTTGGGGTTCAGTGATGGGAGGTCAGTGATTGGGTTCAGTGTTGGGGTCCAGTGTGGTGGTCCAGTTTTGGGGTTCAGTGCGGGAGTTCAGTGCTGGGGTTCAGTGTTGGGGTTCTGTGTTGGTGTTCAGCATTGGGAGTTCAGTGTTGGGGTTCAGTGGCAGTGTTCAGTGTTGTGGGGTTCAGTGTTGAGAATATGTGTTGTGGTTTCAGTGTTGGGGTTTAATGTTGGGGTTCAGTGTTGGGCTGGTCAGTGTTGGGGGGTCAGTGTTGGGTGTTCATTGTTGGGCGTTCAGTGTTTGGGGATTCAGTGTTGGGGTTCAATGTTGGGTTTAGTGTTGGGGTTAGTGTTGGGGTGTTCAGTGTTGGGGGTTCGGTGTTGTGGGTTCAACTTTGCGGTTCAGTTTTAGGGTTCAGTGCTGGGGTTCGGTGTTGGGGTTCAGTGGTGGGATTTCGGTGTTGGGGTTCAGTGTTGGGGTTCAGTGTTAGGGTTCAGTGTTGGGGTTCAGCGTTAGGGGCTCAGTGTTGGGCTTCCATTTCGGGGTTCTGTGTTGGGGGTCCAGTGTTGGGTTTCAGTATTAGGGTTCAGTGCTGGGGTCCAGTGCTGGTGTTCAGTGCTATGGTTCGGTGTTGGGGGTTCAGTGTTGGCGTACAGTGTTGAGGTTCAGTGATGGGGGGTTCAGTGTTGGGCATCAGTGTTGGTGGTTCAGTGTTGGGGGTTTTGTGTTGGTGGTTCAGTGTTGGGGTTTCAGTGCTGGTGTCCAGTGTGGGGGTTCAGTGTTGGGGTTCAGTGCGGGAGTTCAGTGCTGGGGTTCATTGTTGGGGTTCAGTGTTGGTGTTCAGCATTGGGAGTTCAGTGGTGGGGTTCAGTGTTGGGAGGTCAGTGCTGGGGTTCAGTGTTGGGTGTTCAGCGGTGGGGTTCAGTGTTGGGGTTCAGCAATGGGAGTTCAGTGTTGGGGTTCAGTGTTGTATGTTCAGTGTTGGGGTCCATTGGTGGGGGTTCGGTGTTGGGGGCCAGTGTTGGGGTTCACTGTTGAGGTTCAGTGCTAGGGGCTCGGTGTTGCGGGTTCAGTGTTGTGGTTCAGTGGCAGTGTTCAGTGTTGGGGGTTCAGTGTTGGGGTTCAGTGACAGGGTTTTGTGATGGGGTCAGTATTGGGGGTTCAGCGTTAGGGTTCAGTGTTCAAGGTTTAGTGTTGGGGTCCAGTGCTATGACTCGGTGTTGGGGTTCAGTGGGGGTTCAGTGTTGGGGTTCAGTGTGGGGGTTCAGTGTTGGAGGGTTCACTGTTGGGGTTTATGTGTTGGTGGTTCAGTGTTGGGGTCCAGTGTGGGGTTCAGTGTTGGGGGTTCATTTTTGAGACTGGTCAGTGTTGGGGTTCAGTTTTGGGGTTCAGTGTTGGGGTTCAGTATTGGGGTTCAATTTTGGGGATTCAGTGTTGGGGGGTCAGTGTTGAGGTGCAGTGTTGGGTGTTCAGTGTTGGGGTTCAGTGTTGGGCGTTTGTCAGCGTTGGGGGGTCAGTGTTGATGTGTTCAGTGTTGGGGGTTCAGTGTCGGTGCTGGTCAGTGTTGGGGGTTCATTGTTTGAGGTTCAGTGTTGGGTTTCAGTGTTGTGGTTTCAGTGTTGGGGTTTAATGTTGGGGTTTAGTGTTGGGCTGGTCAGTTTTGGGGGTGTCATTGTTGGGTGTTCATTGTTGGGCGTTCAGTGTTGGGGGATTCAGTGTTGGGATTCAATGTTGGGTTTAGTGTTGGGGGTTAGTGTTGGGGTGTTCAGTGTTGGGGGTTCGGTGTTGTGGGTTCAACTTTGGGGTTCAGTTTTAGGGTTCAGTGCTGGGGTTCGGTGTTGGGGTTCAGTGGTGGGATTTCGGTGTTGGGGTTCAGTGTTGTGGTTCAGTGTTAGGGTTCAGTGTTGGGGTTCAGCGTTAGGGGCTCAGTGTTGGGGTTCAATTTCGGGGTTCTGTGTTGGGGGTCCAGTGTTGGGTTTCAGTATTAGGGTTCAGTGCTGGGGTCCAGTGCTGGTGTTCAGTGCTATGGCTCGGTGTTGGGGGTTCAGTGTTGGGGTTCAGTGATGGGGGTTCAGTGTTGGGAATCAGTGTTGGTGGTTCAGTGTTGGGGGTTTTGTGTTGGTGGTTCAGTGTTGGGGGTTCTGTGCTGGGGTCCAGTGTGGGGGTTCAGTGTTGGGGTTCAGCACGGGAGTTCAGTGCTGGGGTTCAGTGTTGGGGTTCAGTGTTGGTGTTCAGCATTGGGAGTTCAGTGGTGGGGTTGAGTGTTGGGAGGTCAGTGCTGGGGTTCAGTGTTGGGTGTTCAGCTGTGGGGTTCAGTGTTGGGGTTCAGCAATGGGAGTTCAGTGTTGGGGTTCAGTGTTGGTGTTCAGCATTGGGAGTTCAGTGGTGGGGTTGAGTGTTGGGAGGTCAGTGCTGGGGTTCAGTGTTGGGTGTTCAGCTGTGGGGTTCAGTGTTGGGGTTCAGCAATGGGAGTTCAGTGTTGGGGTTCAGTGTTGTATGTTCAGTGTTGGGGTTCAGTGTTGGGGTCCATTGGTGGGGGTTCGGTGTTGGGGGCCAGTGTTGGGGTTCGCTGTTGGGGTTCAGTGCTAGGGGCTCGGTGTTGCAGGTTCAGTGTTGTGGTTCAGTGGCAGTGTTCAGTGTTGGGGGTTCAGTGTTGGGGTTCAGTGTCAGGGTTTTGTGCTGGGGTCAGTATTGGGGGTTCAGCGTTAGGGTTCAGTGTTCAAGGTTTAGCGTTGGGGTTGAGTGCTATGACTCGGTGTTGGGGTTCAGTGGGGGGTTCAGTGTTGGGGTTCAGTGTTGTGTGTTCAGTGCTGGGGTTCATTGGTGGGGGTTCGGTGTTGGGATTCAGTGTTGGGGGTCAGTGTTGGGGTTCACCGTTTGGGTTCAGCTTTAGGGGTTCAGTGATGGGGGTTCAGTGTTGGAAATCAGTGTTGGTGGTTCAGTGTTGGGGGTTTTATATTGGTGGTTCAGTGTTGGGGGTTCAGTGCTGGGGTTCAGTGTTGGGGTCCAGTGTGGGGTTCAGTGTTGGGGTTCAGTGCTGGGGTCCAGTGCTGGTGTTCAGTGCTGTGGCTCGGTGTTGGGTGTTCAGTGTTGGGGTTCAGTGTTGGGCGTTCAGTGTTGGGGTTCAGTTTTGGTGCTCAACATTGGGAGTTCAGTGTTGGGGTTCAGTGTTGTGTGTCCAGTGTTGGGGTTCATTGGTGGGGGTTCGGTGTTGGGGTTCAGTGTTGGGGGCCAGTGTTGGGGTTCACTGTTGGGGGTCAGTGTTAGGGGTTCGGTGTTGGGGGTTCAGTGTTGGTGTTCAGTGTCAGGGTTCAGTGCTGGGGGTCAGGATTGGTGGTTCAGCGTTAGGTTCAGTGTTCAAGGTTTAGGGTTGGGGTTCAGTGCTATGACTCGGTGTTGGGGTTCAGTGGGGGTTCAGTGTTGGTGATACAGCGTTGGTGGGTTCACTGTCGGGGTTCAGTGTTGGGGTCCAGTGTGGGGGTTCAATGTTGGGTTCAGTGCTGGGGTTCACTCTTGCGGGTTCAGTGTTGGGGTTCAATGCTGGGAGGACAGTGATGGGGTTCAATGTTGGGGTCCAGTGTGGGGGTCCAGTGTTGGGGTTCAGTGCGGGAGTTCAGTGCTGGGGTTCAGTGTTGGGGTTCAGTGATGGGAGGTCAGTGATTGGGTTCAGTGTTGGGGTCCAGTGTGGTGGTCCAGTTTTGGGGTTCAGTGCGGGAGTTCAGTGCTGGGGTTCAGTGTTGGTGTTCAGTGTTGGTGTTCAGCATTGGGAGTTCAGTGTTGGGGTTCAGTGGCAGTGTTCAGTGTTGTGGGGTTCAGTGTTGAGAATATGTGTTGTGGTTTCAGTGTTGGGGTTTAATGTTGGGGTTCAGTGTTGGGCTGGTCAGTTTTGGGGGGGTCAGTGTTGGGTGTTCATTGTTGGGCGTTCAGTGTTTGGGGATTCAGTGTTGGGGTTCAATGTTGGGTTTAGTTTTGGGGTTAGTGTTGGGGTGTTCAGTGTTGGGGGTTCGGTGTTGTGGGTTCAACTTTGCGGTTCAGTTTTAGGGTTCAGTGCTGGGGTTCGGTGTTGGGGATCAGTGGTGGGATTTCGGTGTTGGGGTTCAGTGTTGGGGTTCAGTGTTAGGGTTTAGTGTTGGGGTTCAGCGTTAGGGGCTCAGTGTTGGGATTCCATTTCGGGGTTCTGTGTTGGGGGTCCAGTGTTGGGTTTCAGTATTAGGGTTCAGTGCTGGAGTCCAGTGCTGGTGTTCAGTGCTATGGTTCGGTGTTGGGGGTTCAGTGTTGGGGTACAGTGTTAGGGTTCAGTGATGGGGGGTTCAGTGTTGGGAATCAGTGTTGGTGGTTCAGTGTTGTGGGTTTTGTGTTGGTGGTTCAGTGTTGGGATTTCAGTGCTGGTGTCCAGTGTGGGGGTTCAGTGTTGGGGTTCAGTGCGGGCGTTCAGTGCTGGAGTTCATTGTTGGGGTTCAGTGTTGGTGTTCAGCATTGGGAGTTCAGTGGTGGGGTTCAGTGTTGGGAGGTCAGTGCTGGGGTTCAGTGTTGGGTGTTCAGCGGTGGGGTTCAGTGTTGGGGTTCAGCAATGGGAGTTCAGTGTTGGGGTTCAGTGTTGTATGTTCAGTGTTGGGGTCCATTGGTGGGGGTTCGGTGTTGGGGACCAGTGTTGGGGTTCACTGTTGGGGTTCAGTGCTAGGGGCTCGGTGTTGCGGGTTCAGTGTTGTGGTTCAGTGGCAGTGTTCAGTGTTGGGGGTTCAGTGTTGGGGTTCAGTGGCAGGGTTTTGTGATGGGGTCAGTATTGGGGGTTCAGCGTTAGGGTTCAGTGTTCAAGGTTTAGTGTTGGGGTTCAGTGCTATGCCTCGGTGTTGGGGTTCAGTGTGGGGTTCAGTGTTGGGGGTTCATTTTTGAGACTGGTCAGTGTTGGGGTTCAGTTTTGGGGTTCAGTGTTGGGGTTCAGTATTGGGGTTCAATTTTGGGGATTCAGTGTTGGGGGGTCAGTGTTGGGGTTCAGTGTTGGGTGTTCAGTGTTGGGGTTCAGTGTTGGGCGTTTGTCAGCGTTGGGGGTCAGTGTTGATGTGTTCAGTGTTGGGGGTTCAGTGTCGGGGCTGGTCAGTGTTGGGGGTTCATTGTTTGGGGGTTCAGTGTTGGGGTTCAGTGTTGTGGTTTCAGTGTTGGGGTTTAATGTTGGGGTTTAGTGTTGGGCTGGTCAGTTTTGGGGGTGTCAGTGTTGGGTGTTCATTGTTGGGCGTTCAGTGTTGGGGGATTCAGTGTTGGGATTCAATGTTGGGTTTAGTGTTGGGGGTTAGTGTTGGGGTGTTCAGTGTTGGGGGTTCGGTGTTGTGGGTTCAACTTTGGGGTTCAGTTTTAGGGTTCAGTGCTGGGGTTCGGTGTTGGGGTTCAGTGGTGGGATTTCGGTGTTGGGGTTCAGTGTTGTGGTTCAGTGTTAGGGTTCAGTGTTGGGGTTCAGCGTTAGGGGCTCAGTGTTGGGGTTCAATTTCGGGGTTCTGTGTTGGGGGTCCAGTGTTGGGTTTCAGTATTAGGGTTCAGTGCTGGGGTCCAGTGCTGGTGTTCAGTGCTATGGCTCGGTGTTGGGGGTTCAGTGTTGGGGTTCAGTGATGGGGGTTCAGTGTTGGGAATCAGTGTTGGTGGTTCAGTGTTGGGGGTTTTGTGTTGGTGGTTCAGTGTTGGGGGTTCTGTGCTGGGGTCCAGTGTGGGGGTTCAGTGTTGGGGTTCAGCACGGGAGTTCAGTGCTGGGGTTCAGTGTTGGGGTTCAGTGTTGGTGTTCAGCATTGGGAGTTCAGTGGTGGGGTTGAGTGTTGGGAGGTCAGTGCTGGGGTTCAGTGTTGGGTGTTCAGCGGTGGGGTTCAGTGTTGGGGTTCAGCAATGGGAGTTCAGTGTTGGGGTTCAGTGTTGTATGTTCAGTGTTGGGGTTCAGTGTTGGGGTCCATTGGTGGGGGTTCGGTGTTGGGGGCCAGTGTTGGGGTTCGCTGTTGGGGTTCAGTGCTAGGGGCTCGGTGTTGCAGGTTCAGTGTTGTGGTTCAGTGGCAGTGTTCAGTGCTGGGGGTTCAGTGTTGCGGTTCAGTGTCAGGGTTTTGTGCTGGGGTCAGTATTGGGGGTTCAGCGTTAGGGTTCAGTGTTCAAGGTTTAGCGTTGGGGTTGAGTGCTATGACTCGGTGTTGGGGTTCAGTGGGGGGTTCAGTGTTGGGGTTCAGTGTTGTGTGTTCAGTGCTGGGGTTCATTGGTGGGGGTTCGGTGTTAGGGTTCAGTGTTCAGGGTTAGTGTTGGGGTTCAGTGCTATGGCTCGGTGTTGGGGTTCAGTGGTGGGGGGTTCAGTGTTGGGGGGTCAGTTTTGGTGTTCAGTGTTGGGGTTTAATGTTGGGGTTCAGTGCTGGACTGGTCCGTTTTGGGGGTTCAGTGTTGGGTGTTCATTGTTGGGGGTTCAGTGTTGGGGATTCAGTGTTGGGGGTTCAATGTTGGGTTTAGTGTTGGGGTCAGTGTTGGGGTGTTCAGTGTTGGGGGTCGGTGTTTGGGGGTGTCAGTGTTGGGGTTCAGTGTTGGGGGTTCGCTGTTGTGGGTTCAACTTTGGGGTTCAGTGTTAGGGTTCGGTGCTGGGGTTCGGTGTTGGGGTTCAGTGGTGGGGGTTCAGTGTTGGGGTTCAGTGTTAGGGTTCAGTGTTGGGGTTCAGCGTTAGGGGCTCAGTTTTGGGGTCCCATGTCGGGGTTCTGTGTTGGGGGTCCAGTGTGTTGGGTTTCAGTATTAGGGTTCAGTGCTGGGGTCCAGTGCTGGTGTTCAGTGCTATGGCTCGGTGTTGGGTGTTCAGTGTTGGGGTTCAGTGTTGGGATTCAGTGTTGGGGGTTCAGTGTTGGGTGTTTTGTGTTGGTGGTTCAGTGTTGGGGGTTCAGTGCTGGGGTCCAATGCGGGGGTTCAGTGTTGGGGTTCAGTGTGGGAGTCCAGTGTTGGGGTTCAGTGCGGGACTTCAGTGCTGGGGTTCAGTGTTGGGGTTCAGTTTTGGTGTTCTGCATTGGGAGTGCAGTGTTGGGGTTCAGTGGCAGTGTTCAGTGTTGTGGGGTTCAGTGTTGAGAATCTGTGTTGTGGGTTTTGTGTTGGTGGTTCAGTGCTGGGGTTCAGTGTTGGGGTCCAGTGTGGGGGTTCAGCGCAGGAGTTCAGTGCTGGGGGTTCAGTGCTGGGGGTCAGTATTGGGGTTTCAGTGTTAGGGTTCAGAGTTCAGGGTTAGTGTTGGGGTTCAGTGCTATGGCTCGGTGTTGGGGTTCAGTGGTGGGGGGTTCAGTGTTGGGGGGTCAGTTTTGTTGTTCAATGTTGGGGTTTAATGTTGGGGTTCAGTGTTGGACTGGTCCGTTTTGGGGGTTCAGTGTTGGGTGTTCATTGTTGGGGGTTCAGTGTTGGGGATTCAGTGTTGGGGGTTCAATGTTGGGTTTCGAGTTGGGGTCAGTGTTGGGGTGTTCAGTGTTGGGGGTCGGTGTTTGGGGGTGTCAGTGTTGGGGTTCAGTGTTGGGGGTTCGCTGTTGTGGGTTCAACTTTGGGGTTCAGTGTTAGGGGTCGGTGCTGGTGTTCGGTGTTGGGGTTCAGTGGTGGGGGTTCAGTGTTGGGGTTCAGTGTTAGGGTTCAGTGTTGGGGTTCAGCGTTAGGGGCTCAGTTTTGGGGTCCCATGTCGGGGTTCTGTGTTGGGGGTCCAGTGTGTTGGGTTTCAGTATTAGGGTTCAGTGCTGGGGTCCAGTGCTGGTGTTCAGTGCTATGGCTCGGTGTTGGGTGTTCAGTGTTGGGGTTCAGTGTTGGGATTCAGTGTTGGGGGTTCAGTGTTGGGTGTTTTGTCTTGGTGGTTCAGTGTTGGGGGTTCAGTGCTGGGGTTCAGTTTTGGTGTTCAGCATTGGGAGTTCAGTGGTGGGGTTCAGTGGTGGCGTTCAGTGTTGGGGTTCATTGGTGGTGATTCGGTTTTGGGGTTCAGTAGTGGGGGTCAGTGTTGGGGTTCACTGTTTGGGTCCAGCGTTAGGGACTCAGTGTTGGGGGTTCAGTGTTGGGAATCAGTGTTGGTGGTTCTGTTTTGGGCGTTTTGTGTTGGTGGTTCAGTGTTGGGGGTTCAGTGCTGGGGTTCAGTGTTGGGGTCCAGTGTTGGGGTTCAGTGCGGGAGTTCAGTGCTGGGGTTCAGTGCTGGGGGTTCAGTGTTGGGGTTCAGTATTGGGGGTTCGGTGTTAGGTTTCAGTGTTCAGGGTTAGTGTTGGGGTTCAGAGCTATGGCTCGGTGTTGGGGTTCAGTGGCAGTGTTCAGTGTTGGGGGTTCAGTGTTGGGGTTCAGTGACAGGGTTTTGTGATGGGGTCAGTATTGGGGGTTCAGCGTTAGGGTTCAGTGTTCAAGGTTTAGTGTTGGGGTCCAGTGCTATGACTCGGTGTTGGGGTTCAGTGGGGGTTCAGTGTTGGGGTTCAGTGTGGGGGTTCAGTGTTGGAGGGTTCACTGTTGGGGTTTATGTGTTGGTGGTTCAGTGTTGGGGTCCAGTGTGGGGTTCAGTGTTGGGGGTTCATTTTTGAGACTGGTCAGTGTTGGGGTTCAGTTTTGGGGTTCAGTGTTGGGGTTCAGTATTGGGGTTCAATTTTGGGGATTCAGTGTTGGGGGGTCAGTGTTGAGGTGCAGTGTTGGGTGTTCAGTGTTGGGGTTCAGTGTTGGGCGTTTGTCAGCGTTGGGGGGTCAGTGTTGATGTGTTCAGTGTTGGGGGTTCAGTGTCGGTGCTGGTCAGTGTTGGGGGTTCATTGTTTGAGGTTCAGTGTTGGGTTTCAGTGTTGTGGTTTCAGTGTTGGGGTTTAATGTTGGGGTTTAGTGTTGGGCTGGTCAGTTTTGGGGGTGTCATTGTTGGGTGTTCATTGTTGGGCGTTCAGTGTTGGGGGATTCAGTGTTGGGATTCAATGTTGGGTTTAGTGTTGGGGGTTAGTGTTGGGGTGTTCAGTGTTGGGGGTTCGGTGTTGTGGGTTCAACTTTGGGGTTCAGTTTTAGGGTTCAGTGCTGGGGTTCGGTGTTGGGGTTCAGTGGTGGGATTTCGGTGTTGGGGTTCAGTGTTGTGGTTCAGTGTTAGGGTTCAGTGTTGGGGTTCAGCGTTAGGGGCTCAGTGTTGGGGTTCAATTTCGGGGTTCTGTGTTGGGGGTCCAGTGTTGGGTTTCAGTATTAGGGTTCAGTGCTGGGGTCCAGTGCTGGTGTTCAGTGCTATGGCTCGGTGTTGGGGGTTCAGTGTTGGGGTTCAGTGATGGGGGTTCAGTGTTGGGAATCAGTGTTGGTGGTTCAGTGTTGGGGGTTTTGTGTTGGTGGTTCAGTGTTGGGGGTTCTGTGCTGGGGTCCAGTGTGGGGGTTCAGTGTTGGGGTTCAGCACGGGAGTTCAGTGCTGGGGTTCAGTGTTGGGGTTCAGTGTTGGTGTTCAGCATTGGGAGTTCAGTGGTGGGGTTGAGTGTTGGGAGGTCAGTGCTGGGGTTCAGTGTTGGGTGTTCAGCTGTGGGGTTCAGTGTTGGGGTTCAGCAATGGGAGTTCAGTGTTGGGGTTCAGTGTTGGTGTTCAGCATTGGGAGTTCAGTGGTGGGGTTGAGTGTTGGGAGGTCAGTGCTGGGGTTCAGTGTTGGGTGTTCAGCTGTGGGGTTCAGTGTTGGGGTTCAGCAATGGGAGTTCAGTGTTGGGGTTCAGTGTTGTATGTTCAGTGTTGGGGTTCAGTGTTGGGGTCCATTGGTGGGGGTTCGGTGTTGGGGGCCAGTGTTGGGGTTCGCTGTTGGGGTTCAGTGCTAGGGGCTCGGTGTTGCAGGTTCAGTGTTGTGGTTCAGTGGCAGTGTTCAGTGTTGGGGGTTCAGTGTTGGGGTTCAGTGTCAGGGTTTTGTGCTGGGGTCAGTATTGGGGGTTCAGCGTTAGGGTTCAGTGTTCAAGGTTTAGCGTTGGGGTTGAGTGCTATGACTTGGTGTTGGGGTTCAGTGGGGGGTTCAGTGTTGGGGTTCAGTGTTGTGTGTTCAGTGCTGGGGTTCATTGGTGGGGGTTCGGTGTTGGGATTCAGTGTTGGGGGTCAGTGTTGGGGTTCACCGTTTGGGTTCAGCTTTAGGGGTTCAGTGATGGGGGTTCAGTGTTGGAAATCAGTGTTGGTGGTTCAGTGTTGGGGGTTTTATATTGGTGGTTCAGTGTTGGGGGTTCAGTGCTGGGGTTCAGTGTTGGGGTCCAGTGTGGGGTTCAGTGTTGGGGTTCAGTGCTGGGGTCCAGTGCTGGTGTTCAGTGCTGTGGCTCGGTGTTGGGTGTTCAGTGTTGGGGTTCAGTGTTGGGCGTTCAGTGTTGGGGTTCAGTGTTGGTGCTCAACATTGGGAGTTCAGTGTTGGGGTTCAGTGTTGTGTGTCCAGTGTTGGGGTTCATTGGTGGGGGTTCGGTGTTGGGGTTCAGTGTTGGGGGCCAGTGTTGGGGTTCACTGTTGGGGGTCAGTGTTAGGGGTTCGGTGTTGGGGGTTCAGTGTTGGTGTTCAGTGTCAGGGTTCAGTGCTGGGGGTCAGGATTGGTGGTTCAGCGTTAGGTTCAGTGTTCAAGGTTTAGGGTTGGGGTTCAGTGCTATGACTCGGTGTTGGGGTTCAGTGGGGGTTCAGTGTTGGTGATACAGCGTTGGTGGGTTCACTGTCGGGGTTCAGTGTTGGGGTCCAGTGTGGGGGTTCAATGTTGGGTTCAGTGCTGGGGTTCACTCTTGCGGGTTCAGTGTTGGGGTTCAATGCTGGGAGGACAGTGATGGGGTTCAATGTTGGGGTCCAGTGTGGGGGTCCAGTGTTGGGGTTCAGTGCGGGAGTTCAGTGCTGGGGTTCAGTGTTGGGGTTCAGTGATGGGAGGTCAGTGATTGGGTTCAGTGTTGGGGTCCAGTGTGGTGGTCCAGTTTTGGGGTTCAGTGCGGGAGTTCAGTGCTGGGGTTCAGTGTTGGTGTTCAGTGTTGGTGTTCAGCATTGGGAGTTCAGTGTTGGGGTTCAGTGGCAGTGTTCAGTGTTGTGGGGTTCAGTGTTGAGAATATGTGTTGTGGTTTCAGTGTTGGGGTTTAATGTTGGGGTTCAGTGTTGGGCTGGTCAGTTTTGGGGGGGTCAGTGTTGGGTGTTCATTGTTGGGCGTTCAGTGTTTGGGGATTCAGTGTTGGGGTTCAATGTTGGGTTTAGTTTTGGGGTTAGTGTTGGGGTGTTCAGTGTTGGGGGTTCGGTGTTGTGGGTTCAACTTTGCGGTTCAGTTTTAGGGTTCAGTGCTGGGGTTCGGTGTTGGGGTTCAGTGGTGGGATTTCGGTGTTGGGGTTCAGTGTTGGGGTTCAGTGTTAGGGTTTAGTGTTGGGGTTCAGCGTTAGGGGCTCAGTGTTGGGATTCCATTTCGGGGTTCTGTGTTGGGGGTCCAGTGTTGGGTTTCAGTATTAGGGTTCAGTGCTGGAGTCCAGTGCTGGTGTTCAGTGCTATGGTTCGGTGTTGGGGGTTCAGTGTTGGGGTACAGTGTTAGGGTTCAGTGATGGGGGGTTCAGTGTTGGGAATCAGTGTTGGTGGTTCAGTGTTGGGGGTTTTGTGTTGGTGGTTCAGTGTTGGGATTTCAGTGCTGGTGTCCAGTGTGGGGGTTCAGTGTTGGGGTTCAGTGCGGGCGTTCAGTGCTGGAGTTCATTGTTGGGGTTCAGTGTTGGTGTTCAGCATTGGGAGTTCAGTGGTGGGGTTCAGTGTTGGGAGGTCAGTGCTGGGGTTCAGTGTTGGGTGTTCAGCGGTGGGGTTCAGTGTTGGGGTTCAGCAATGGGAGTTCAGTGTTGGGGTTCAGTGTTGTATGTTCAGTGTTGGGGTCCATTGGTGGGGGTTCGGTGTTGGGGACCAGTGTTGGGGTTCACTGTTGGGGTTCAGTGCTAGGGGCTCGGTGTTGCGGGTTCAGTGTTGTGGTTCAGTGGCAGTGTTCAGTGTTGGGGGTTCAGTGTTGGGGTTCAGTGGCAGGGTTTTGTGATGGGGTCAGTATTGGGGGTTCAGCGTTAGGGTTCAGTGTTCAAGGTTTAGTGTTGGGGTTCAGTTCTATGCCTCGGTGTTGGGGTTCAGTGTGGGGTTCAGTGTTGGGGGTTCATTTTTGAGACTGGTCAGTGTTGGGGTTCAGTTTTGGGGTTCAGTGTTGGGGTTCAGTATTGGGGTTCAATTTTGGGGATTCAGTGTTGGGGGGTCAGTGTTGGGGTTCAGTGTTGGGTGTTCAGTGTTGGGGTTCAGTGTTGGGCGTTTGTCAGCGTTGGGGGTCAGTGTTGATGTGTTCAGTGTTGGGGGTTCAGTGTCGGGGCTGGTCAGTGTTGGGGGTTCATTGTTTGGGGGTTCAGTGTTGGGGTTCAGTGTTGTGGTTTCAGTGTTGGGGTTTAATGTTGGGGTTTAGTGTTGGGCTGGTCAGTTTTGGGGGTGTCAGTGTTGGGTGTTCATTGTTGGGCGTTCAGTGTTGGGGGATTCAGTGTTGGGATTCAATGTTGGGTTTAGTGTTGGGGGTTAGTGTTGGGGTGTTCAGTGTTGGGGGTTCGGTGTTGTGGGTTCAACTTTGGGGTTCAGTTTTAGGGTTCAGTGCTGGGGTTCGGTGTTGGGGTTCAGTGGTGGGATTTCGGTGTTGGGGTTCAGTGTTGTGGTTCAGTGTTAGGGTTCAGTGTTGGGGTTCAGCGTTAGGGGCTCAGTGTTGGGGTTCAATTTCGTGGTTCTGTGT
This sequence comes from Pristiophorus japonicus, assembly GCF_044704955.1. NCBI lineage: Eukaryota > Metazoa > Chordata > Chondrichthyes > Pristiophoridae > Pristiophorus > Pristiophorus japonicus. Next base: position 61,021,190 of record NC_091993.1, read on the forward strand.
TGGGGGTCCAGTGTTGGGTTTCAGTATTAGGGTTCAGTGCTGGGGTCCAGTGCTGGTGTTCAGTGCTATGGCTCGGTGTTGGGGGTTCAGTGTTGGGGTTCAGTGATGGGGGTTCAGTGTTGGGAATCAGTGTTGGTGGTTCAGTGTTGGGGGTTTTGTGTTGGTGGTTCAGTGTTGGGGGTTCTGTGCTGGGGTCCAGTGTGGGGGTTCAGTGTTGGGGTTCAGCACGGGAGTTCAGTGCTGGGGTTCAGTGTTGGGGTTCAGTGTTGGTGTTCAGCATTGGGAGTTCAGTGGTGGGGTTGAGTGTTGGGAGGTCAGTGCTGGGGTTCAGTGTTGGGTGTTCAGCGGTGGGGTTCAGTGTTGGGGTTCAGCAATGGGAGTTCAGTGTTGGGGTTCAGTGTTGTATGTTCAGTGTTGGGGTTCAGTGTTGGGGTCCATTGGTGGGGGTTCGGTGTTGGGGGCCAGTGTTGGGGTTCGCTGTTGGGGTTCAGTGCTAGGGGCTCGGTGTTGCAGGTTCAGTGTTGTGGTTCAGTGGCAGTGTTCAGTGCTGGGGGTTCAGTGTTGGGGTTCAGTGTCAGGGTTTTGTGCTGGGGTCAGTATTGGGGGTTCAGCGTTAGGGTTCAGTGTTCAAGGTTTAGCGTTGCGGTTGAGTGCTATGACTCGGTGTTGGGGTTCAGTGGGGGGTTCAGTGTTGGGGTTCAGTGTTGTGTGTTCAGTACTGGGGTTCATTGGTGGGGGTTCGGTGTTGGGATTCAGTGTTGGGGGTCAGTGTTGGGGTTCACCGTTTGGGTTCAGCTTTAGGGGTTCAGTGATGGGGGTTCAGTGTTGGAAATCAGTGTTGGTGGTTCAGTGTTGGGGGTTTTATATTGGTGGTTCAGTGTTGGGGGTTCAGTGCTGGGGTTCAGTGTTGGGGTCCAGTGTGGGGTTCAGTGTTGGGGTTCAGTGTTGGGGTCCAGTGTGGGGTTCTGTGCTGGGGTCCAGTGTGGGGTTTCAGTGTTAGGGTTCAGTGTTCAGGGTTAGTGTTGGGGTTCAGTGCTATGGCTCGGTGTTGGGGTTCAGTGGTGGGGGGTTCAGTGTTGGGGGGTCAGTTTTGGTGTTCAGTGTTGGGGTTTAATGTTGGGGTTCAGTGCTGGACTGGTCCGTTTTGGGGGTTCAGTGTTGGGTGTTCATTGTTGGGGGTTCAGTGTTGGGGATTCAGTGTTGGGGGTTCAATGTTGGGTTTAGTGTTGGGGTCAGTGTTGGGGTGTTCAGTGTTGGGGGTCGGTGTTTGGGGGTGTCAGTGTTGGGGTTCAGTGTTGGGGGTTCGCTGTTGTGGGTTCAACTTTGGGGTTCAGTGTTAGGGTTCGGTGCTGGGGTTCGGTGTTGGGGTTCAGTGGTGGGGGTTCAGTGTTGGGGTTCAGTGTTAGGGTTCAGTGTTGGGGTTCAGCGTTAGGGGCTCAGTTTTGGGGTCCCATGTCGGGGTTCTGTGTTGGGGGTCCAGTGTGTTGGGTTTCAGTATTAGGGTTCAGTGCTGGGGTCCAGTGCTGGTGTTCAGTGCTATGGCTCGGTGTTGGGTGTTCAGTGTTGGGGTTCAGTGTTGGGATTCAGTGTTGGGGGTTCAGTGTTGGGTGTTTTGTGTTGGTGGTTCAGTGTTGGGGGTTCAGTGCTGGGGTCCAATGCGGGGGTTCAGTGTTGGGGTTCAGTGTGGGAGTCCAGTGTTGGGGTTCAGTGCGGGACTTCAGTGCTGGGGTTCAGTGTTGGGGTTCAGTTTTGGTGTTCTGCATTGGGAGTGCAGTGTTGGGGTTCAGTGGCAGTGTTCAGTGTTGTGGGGTTCAGTGTTGAGAATCTGTGTTGTGGGTTTTGTGTTGGTGGTTCAGTGCTGGGGTTCAGTGTTGGGGTCCAGTGTGGGGGTTCAGCGCAGGAGTTCAGTGCTGGGGGTTCAGTGCTGGGGGTCAGTATTGGGGTTTCAGTGTTAGGGTTCAGAGTTCAGGGTTAGTGTTGGGGTTCAGTGCTATGGCTCGGTGTTGGGGTTCAGTGGTGGGGGGTTCAGTGTTGGGGGGTCAGTTTTGGTGTTCAATGTTGGGGTTTAATGTTGGGGTTCAGTGTTGGACTGGTCCGTTTTGGGGGTTCAGTGTTGGGTGTTCATTGTTGGGGGTTCAGTGTTGGGGATTCAGTGTTGGGGGTTCAATGTTGGGTTTCGAGTTGGGGTCAGTGTTGGGGTGTTCAGTGTTGGGGGTCGGTGTTTGGGGGTGTCAGTGTTGGGGTTCAGTGTTGGGGGTTCGCTGTTGTGGGTTCAACTTTGGGGTTCAGTGTTAGGGGTCGGTGCTGGTGTTCGGTGTTGGGGTTCAGTGGTGGGGGTTCAGTGTTGGGGTTCAGTGTTAGGGTTCAGTGTTGGGGTTCAGCGTTAGGGGCTCAGTTTTGGGGTCCCATGTCGGGGTTCTGTGTTGGGGGTCCAGTGTGTTGGGTTTCAGTATTAGGGTTCAGTGCTGGGGTCCAGTGCTGGTGTTCAGTGCTATGGCTCGGTGTTGGGTGTTCAGTGTTGGGGTTCAGTGTTGGGATTCAGTGTTGGGGGTTCAGTGTTGGGTGTTTTGTCTTGGTGGTTCAGTGTTGGGGGTTCAGTGCTGGGGTTCAGTTTTGGTGTTCAGCATTGGGAGTTCAGTGGTGGGGTTCAGTGGTGGCGTTCAGTGTTGGGGTTCATTGGTGGTGATTCGGTTTTGGGGTTCAGTAGTGGGGGTCAGTGTTGGGGTTCACTGTTTGGGTCCAGCGTTAGGGACTCAGTGTTGGGGGTTCAGTGTTGGGAATCAGTGTTGGTGGTTCTGTGTTGGGCGTTTTGTGTTGGTGGTTCAGTGTTGGGGGTTCAGTGCTGGGGTTCAGTGTTGGGGTCCAGTGTTGGGGTTCAGTGCGGGAGTTCAGTGCTGGGGTTCAGTGCTGGGGGTTCAGTGTTGGGGTTCAGTATTGGGGGTTCGGTGTTAGGTTTCAGTGTTCAGGGTTAGTGTTGGGGTTCAGAGCTATGGCTCGGTGTTGGGGTTCAGTGGCAGTGTTCAGTGTTGGGGGTTCAGTGTTGGGGTTCAGTGACAGGGTTTTGTGATGGGGTCAGTATTGGGGGTTCAGCGTTAGGGTTCAGTGTTCAAGGTTTAGTGTTGGGGTCCAGTGCTATGACTCGGTGTTGGGGTTCAGTGGGGGTTCAGTGTTGGGGTTCAGTGTGGGGGTTCAGTGTTGGAGGGTTCACTGTTGGGGTTTATGTGTTGGTGGTTCAGTGTTGGGGTCCAGTGTGGGGTTCAGTGTTGGGGGTTCATTTTTGAGACTGGTCAGTGTTGGGGTTCAGTTTTGGGGTTCAGTGTTGGGGTTCAGTATTGGGGTTCAATTTTGGGGATTCAGTGTTGGGGGGTCAGTGTTGAGGTGCAGTGTTGGGTGTTCAGTGTTGGGGTTCAGTGTTGGGCGTTTGTCAGCGTTGGGGGGTCAGTGTTGATGTGTTCAGTGTTGGGGGTTCAGTGTCGGTGCTGGTCAGTGTTGGGGGTTCATTGTTTGAGGTTCAGTGTTGGGTTTCAGTGTTGTGGTTTCAGTGTTGGGGTTTAATGTTGGGGTTTAGTGTTGGGCTGGTCAGTTTTGGGGGTGTCATTGTTGGGTGTTCATTGTTGGGCGTTCAGTGTTGGGGGATTCAGTGTTGGGATTCAATGTTGGGTTTAGTGTTGGGGGTTAGTGTTGGGGTGTTCAGTGTTGGGGGTTCGGTGTTGTGGGTTCAACTTTGGGGTTCAGTTTTAGGGTTCAGTGCTGGGGTTCGGTGTTGGGGTTCAGTGGTGGGATTTCGGTGTTGGGGTTCAGTGTTGTGGTTCAGTGTTAGGGTTCAGTGTTGGGGTTCAGCGTTAGGGGCTCAGTGTTGGGGTTCAATTTCGGGGTTCTGTGTTGGGGGTCCAGTGTTGGGTTTCAGTATTAGGGTTCAGTGCTGGGGTCCAGTGCTGGTGTTCAGTGCTATGGCTCGGTGTTGGGGGTTCAGTGTTGGGGTTCAGTGATGGGGGTTCAGTGTTGGGAATCAGTGTTGGTGGTTCAGTGTTGGGGGTTTTGTGTTGGTGGTTCAGTGTTGGGGGTTCTGTGCTGGGGTCCAGTGTGGGGGTTCAGTGTTGGGGTTCAGCACGGGAGTTCAGTGCTGGGGTTCAGTGTTGGGGTTCAGTGTTGGTGTTCAGCATTGGGAGTTCAGTGGTGGGGTTGAGTGTTGGGAGGTCAGTGCTGGGGTTCAGTGTTGGGTGTTCAGCTGTGGGGTTCAGTGTTGGGGTTCAGCAATGGGAGTTCAGTGTTGGGGTTCAGTGTTGGTGTTCAGCATTGGGAGTTCAGTGGTGGGGTTGAGTGTTGGGAGGTCAGTGCTGGGGTTCAGTGTTGGGTGTTCAGCTGTGGGGTTCAGTGTTGGGGTTCAGCAATGGGAGTTCAGTGTTGGGGTTCAGTGTTGTATGTTCAGTGTTGGGGTTCAGTGTTGGGGTCCATTGGTGGGGGTTCGGTGTTGGGGGCCAGTGTTGGGGTTCGCTGTTGGGGTTCAGTGCTAGGGGCTCGGTGTTGCAGGTTCAGTGTTGTGGTTCAGTGGCAGTGTTCAGTGTTGGGGGTTCAGTGTTGGGGTTCAGTGTCAGGGTTTTGTGCTGGGGTCAGTATTGGGGGTTCAGCGTTAGGGTTCAGTGTTCAAGGTTTAGCGTTGGGGTTGAGTGCTATGACTTGGTGTTGGGGTTCAGTGGGGGGTTCAGTGTTGGGGTTCAGTGTTGTGTGTTCAGTGCTGGGGTTCATTGGTGGGGGTTCGGTGTTGGGATTCAGTGTTGGGGGTCAGTGTTGGGGTTCACCGTTTGGGTTCAGCTTTAGGGGTTCAGTGATGGGGGTTCAGTGTTGGAAATCAGTGTTGGTGGTTCAGTGTTGGGGGTTTTATATTGGTGGTTCAGTGTTGGGGGTTCAGTGCTGGGGTTCAGTGTTGGGGTCCAGTGTGGGGTTCAGTGTTGGGGTTCAGTGCTGGGGTCCAGTGCTGGTGTTCAGTGCTGTGGCTCGGTGTTGGGTGTTCAGTGTTGGGGTTCAGTGTTGGGCGTTCAGTGTTGGGGTTCAGTGTTGGTGCTCAACATTGGGAGTTCAGTGTTGGGGTTCAGTGTTGTGTGTCCAGTGTTGGGGTTCATTGGTGGGGGTTCGGTGTTGGGGTTCAGTGTTGGGGGCCAGTGTTGGGGTTCACTGTTGGGGGTCAGTGTTAGGGGTTCGGTGTTGGGGGTTCAGTGTTGGTGTTCAGTGTCAGGGTTCAGTGCTGGGGGTCAGGATTGGTGGTTCAGCGTTAGGTTCAGTGTTCAAGGTTTAGGGTTGGGGTTCAGTGCTATGACTCGGTGTTGGGGTTCAGTGGGGGTTCAGTGTTGGTGATACAGCGTTGGTGGGTTCACTGTCGGGGTTCAGTGTTGGGGTCCAGTGTGGGGGTTCAATGTTGGGTTCAGTGCTGGGGTTCACTCTTGCGGGTTCAGTGTTGGGGTTCAATGCTGGGAGGACAGTGATGGGGTTCAATGTTGGGGTCCAGTGTGGGGGTCCAGTGTTGGGGTTCAGTGCGGGAGTTCAGTGCTGGGGTTCAGTGTTGGGGTTCAGTGATGGGAGGTCAGTGATTGGGTTCAGTGTTGGGGTCCAGTGTGGTGGTCCAGTTTTGGGGTTCAGTGCGGGAGTTCAGTGCTGGGGTTCAGTGTTGGTGTTCAGTGTTGGTGTTCAGCATTGGGAGTTCAGTGTTGGGGTTCAGTGGCAGTGTTCAGTGTTGTGGGGTTCAGTGTTGAGAATATGTGTTGTGGTTTCAGTGTTGGGGTTTAATGTTGGGGTTCAGTGTTGGGCTGGTCAGTTTTGGGGGGGTCAGTGTTGGGTGTTCATTGTTGGGCGTTCAGTGTTTGGGGATTCAGTGTTGGGGTTCAATGTTGGGTTTAGTTTTGGGGTTAGTGTTGGGGTGTTCAGTGTTGGGGGTTCGGTGTTGTGGGTTCAACTTTGCGGTTCAGTTTTAGGGTTCAGTGCTGGGGTTCGGTGTTGGGGTTCAGTGGTGGGATTTCGGTGTTGGGGTTCAGTGTTGGGGTTCAGTGTTAGGGTTTAGTGTTGGGGTTCAGCGTTAGGGGCTCAGTGTTGGGATTCCATTTCGGGGTTCTGTGTTGGGGGTCCAGTGTTGGGTTTCAGTATTAGGGTTCAGTGCTGGAGTCCAGTGCTGGTGTTCAGTGCTATGGTTCGGTGTTGGGGGTTCAGTGTTGGGGTACAGTGTTAGGGTTCAGTGATGGGGGGTTCAGTGTTGGGAATCAGTGTTGGTGGTTCAGTGTTGGGGGTTTTGTGTTGGTGGTTCAGTGTTGGGATTTCAGTGCTGGTGTCCAGTGTGGGGGTTCAGTGTTGGGGTTCAGTGCGGGCGTTCAGTGCTGGAGTTCATTGTTGGGGTTCAGTGTTGGTGTTCAGCATTGGGAGTTCAGTGGTGGGGTTCAGTGTTGGGAGGTCAGTGCTGGGGTTCAGTGTTGGGTGTTCAGCGGTGGGGTTCAGTGTTGGGGTTCAGCAATGGGAGTTCAGTGTTGGGGTTCAGTGTTGTATGTTCAGTGTTGGGGTCCATTGGTGGGGGTTCGGTGTTGGGGACCAGTGTTGGGGTTCACTGTTGGGGTTCAGTGCTAGGGGCTCGGTGTTGCGGGTTCAGTGTTGTGGTTCAGTGGCAGTGTTCAGTGTTGGGGGTTCAGTGTTGGGGTTCAGTGGCAGGGTTTTGTGATGGGGTCAGTATTGGGGGTTCAGCGTTAGGGTTCAGTGTTCAAGGTTTAGTGTTGGGGTTCAGTGCTATGCCTCGGTGTTGGGGTTCAGTGTGGGGTTCAGTGTTGGGGGTTCATTTTTGAGACTGGTCAGTGTTGGGGTTCAGTTTTGGGGTTCAGTGTTGGGGTTCAGTATTGGGGTTCAATTTTGGGGATTCAGTGTTGGGGGGTCAGTGTTGGGGTTCAGTGTTGGGTGTTCAGTGTTGGGGTTCAGTGTTGGGCGTTTGTCAGCGTTGGGGGTCAGTGTTGATGTGTTCAGTGTTGGGGGTTCAGTGTCGGGGCTGGTCAGTGTTGGGGGTTCATTGTTTGGGGGTTCAGTGTTGGGGTTCAGTGTTGTGGTTTCAGTGTTGGGGTTTAATGTTGGGGTTTAGTGTTGGGCTGGTCAGTTTTGGGGGTGTCAGTGTTGGGTGTTCATTGTTGGGCGTTCAGTGTTGGGGGATTCAGTGTTGGGATTCAATGTTGGGTTTAGTGTTGGGGGTTAGTGTTGGGGTGTTCAGTGTTGGGGGTTCGGTGTTGTGGGTTCAACTTTGGGGTTCAGTTTTAGGGTTCAGTGCTGGGGTTCGGTGTTGGGGTTCAGTGGTGGGATTTCGGTGTTGGGGTTCAGTGTTGTGGTTCAGTGTTAGGGTTCAGTGTTGGGGTTCAGCGTTAGGGGCTCAGTGTTGGGGTTCAATTTCGGGGTTCTGTGTTGGGGGTCCAGTGTTGGGTTTCAGTATTAGGGTTCAGTGCTGGGGTCCAGTGCTGGTGTTCAGTGCTATGGCTCGGTGTTGGGGGTTCAGTGTTGGGGTTCAGTGATGGGGGTTCAGTGTTGGGAATCAGTGTTGGTGGTTCAGTGTTGGGGGTTTTGTGTTGGTGGTTCAGTGTTGGGGGTTCTGTGCTGGGGTCCAGTGTGGGGGTTCAGTGTTGGGGTTCAGCACGGGAGTTCAGTGCTGGGGTTCAGTGTTGGGGTTCAGTGTTGGTGTTCAGCATTGGGAGTTCAGTGGTGGGGTTGAGTGTTGGGAGGTCAGTGCTGGGGTTCAGTGTTGGGTGTTCAGCGGTGGGGTTCAGTGTTGGGGTTCAGCAATGGGAGTTCAGTGTTGGGGTTCAGTGTTGTATGTTCAGTGTTGGGGTTCAGTGTTGGGGTCCATTGGTGGGGGTTCGGTGTTGGGGGCCAGTGTTGGGGTTCGCTGTTGGGGTTCAGTGCTAGGGGCTCGGTGTTGCAGGTTCAGTGTTGTGGTTCAGTGGCAGTGTTCAGTGCTGGGGGTTCAGTGTTGGGGTTCAGTGTCAGGGTTTTGTGCTGGGGTCAGTATTGGGGGTTCAGCGTTAGGGTTCAGTGTTCAAGGTTTAGCGTTGCGGTTGAGTGCTATGACTCGGTGTTGGGGTTCAGTGGGGGGTTCAGTGTTGGGGTTCAGTGTTGTGTGTTCAGTACTGGGGTTCATTGGTGGGGGTTCGGTGTTGGGATTCAGTGTTGGGGGTCAGTGTTGGGGTTCACCGTTTGGGTTCAGCTTTAGGGGTTCAGTGATGGGGGTTCAGTGTTGGAAATCAGTGTTGGTGGTTCAGTGTTGGGGGTTTTATATTGGTGGTTCAGTGTTGGGGGTTCAGTGCTGGGGTTCAGTGTTGGGGTCCAGTGTGGGGTTCAGTGTTGGGGTTCAGTGTTGGGGTCCAGTGTGGGGTTCTGTGCTGGGGTCCAGTGTGGGGTTTCAGTGTTAGGGTTCAGTGTTCAGGGTTAGTGTTGGGGTTCAGTGCTATGGCTCGGTGTTGGGGTTCAGTGGTGGGGGGTTCAGTGTTGGGGGGTCAGTTTTGGTGTTCAGTGTTGGGGTTTAATGTTGGGGTTCAGTGCTGGACTGGTCCGTTTTGGGGGTTCAGTGTTGGGTGTTCATTGTTGGGGGTTCAGTGTTGGGGATTCAGTGTTGGGGGTTCAATGTTGGGTTTAGTGTTGGGGTCAGTGTTGGGGTGTTCAGTGTTGGGGGTCGGTGTTTGGGGGTGTCAGTGTTGGGGTTCAGTGTTGGGGGTTCGCTGTTGTGGGTTCAACTTTGGGGTTCAGTGTTAGGGTTCGGTGCTGGGGTTCGGTGTTGGGGTTCAGTGGTGGGGGTTCAGTGTTGGGGTTCAGTGTTAGGGTTCAGTGTTGGGGTTCAGCGTTAGGGGCTCAGTTTTGGGGTCCCATGTCGGGGTTCTGTGTTGGGGGTCCAGTGTGTTGGGTTTCAGTATTAGGGTTCAGTGCTGGGGTCCAGTGCTGGTGTTCAGTGCTATGGCTCGGTGTTGGGTGTTCAGTGTTGGGGTTCAGTGTTGGGATTCAGTGTTGGAGGTTCAGTGTTGGGTGTTTTGTGTTGGTGGTTCAGTGTTGGGGGTTCAGTGCTGGGGTCCAATGCGGGGGTTCAGTGTTGGGGTTCAGTGTGGGAGTCCAGTGTTGGGGTTCAGTGCGGGACTTCAGTGCTGGGGTTCAGTGTTGGGGTTCAGTTTTGGTGTTCTGCATTGGGAGTGCAGTGTTGGGGTTCAGTGGCAGTGTTCAGTGTTGTGGGGTTCAGTGTTGAGAATCTGTGTTGTGGGTTTTGTGTTGGTGGTTCAGTGCTGGGGTTCAGTGTTGGGGTCCAGTGTGGGGGTTCAGCGCAGGAGTTCAGTGCTGGGGGGTTCAGTGCTGGGGGTCAGTATTGGGGTTTCAGTGTTAGGGTTCAGAGTTCAGGGTTAGTGTTGGGGTTCAGTGCTATGGCTCGGTGTTGGGGTTCAGTGGTGGGGGGTTCAGTGTTGGGGGGTCAGTTTTGGTGTTCAATGTTGGGGTTTAATGTTGGGGTTCAGTGTTGGACTGGTCCGTTTTGGGGGTTCAGTGTTGGGTGATCATTGTTGGGGGTTCAGTGTTGGGGATTCAGTGTTGGGGGTTCAATGTTGGGTTTCGTGTTGGGGACAGTGTTGGGGTGTTCAGTGTTGGGGGTCGGTGTTTGGGGGTGTCAGTGTTGGGGTTCAGTGTTGGGGGTTCGCTGTTGTGGGTTCAACTTTGGGGTTCAGTGTTAGGGGTCGGTGCTGGTGTTCGGTGTTGGGGTTCAGTGGTGGGGGTTCAGTGTTGGGGTTCAGTGTTAGGGTTCAGTGTTGGGGTTCAGCGTTAGGGGCTCAGTTTTGGGGTCCCATGTCGGGGTTCTGTGTTGGGGGTCCAGTGTGTTGGGTTTCAGTATTAGGGTTCAGTGCTGGGGTCCAGTGCTGGTGTTCAGTGCTATGGCTCGGTGTTGGGTGTTCAGTGTTGGGGTTCAGTGTTGGGATTCAGTGTTGGGGGTTCAGTGTTGGGTGTTTTGTCTTGGTGGTTCAGTGTTGGGGGTTCAGTGCTGGGGTTCAGTTTTGGTGTTCAGCATTGGGAGTTCAGTGGTGGGGTTCAGTGGTGGCGTTCAGTGTTGGGGTTCATTGGTGGTGATTCGGTTTTGGGGTTCAGTAGTGGGGGTCAGTGTTGGGGTTCACTGTTTGGGTCCAGCGTTAGGGACTCAGTGTTGGGGGTTCAGTGTTGGGAATCAGTGTTGGTGGTTCTGTGTTGGGCGTTTTGTGTTGGTGGTTCAGTGTTGGGGGTTCAGTGCTGGGGTTCAGTGTTGGGGTCCAGTGTTGGGGTTCAGTGCGGGAGTTCAGTGCTGGGGTTCAGTGCTGGGGGTTCAGTGTTGGGGTTCAGTATTGAGGGTTCGGTGTTAGGTTTCAGTGTTCAGGGTTAGTGTTGGGGTTCAGAGCTATGGCTCGGTGTTGGGGTTCAGTGGTGGGGGTTCAGTGTTGGGGGTTCAGTGTTGGGGGGTTCAGTGTTGGGAATCAGTGTTGGGCTTCATTGTTGGGGGTTGTGTGGTGGTGGTCCAGTGTTGGGGGTTCAGTGTTGGGGTTCAGTGTTGGGGTCCAGTGTGGGGTTTCAGTGAGGGTGTTCAGTGCTGGGATTCACTCTTGTGGGTTCAGTGGTGGGGTTCAGTGCTGGGAGGTCAGTGCTGGGGTTCGGTGTTGGGTGTTCAGTGTTGGGGTTCAGTGTTGGTGCTCAGCATTGGGAGTTCAGTGTTGGGGTTCAGTGTTGGGGTTCATTGGTGGGGGTTCGGTGTTGGGGTTCAGTGTTGGGTGCCAGTGTTGGGGTTCATTGGTGGGGTTCATTGGTGGCGGTTCGGTGTTGGGGTTCAGTGTTGGGGATTCAGTGTTGGGGTTCAGTATTGGGGTTCAATTTTGGGGATTCAGTGTTGGCGGTTCAGTGTCGGGGATTCAGTGTTGGGGTTCAGTGTTGGGGTTCAGTGTTGGGTGTTCAGTGTTGGGGTTCAGTGTTGGGCGTTTGTCAGCGTTGGGGGGTCAGTGTTGATGTGTTCAGTGTTGGGGGTTCAGTGTCGGGGCTGGTCAGTGTTTGGGGTTCAGTGTTTGGGGGTTCAGTGTTGGTGTTCAGTGTTGTGGTTTAATGCTGGGGTTCAGTGTTGGACTGGTCCGTTTTGGGGGTTCAGTGTTGGGTGTTCATTGTTGGGGGTTCAGTGTTGGGGATTCAGTGTTGGGGGTTCAACGTTGGGTTTAGTGTTGGGGGTCAGTGTTGGGGTGTTCAGTGTTGGGGGTCGGTGTTTGGGGGTGTCAGTGTTGGGGTTCAGTGTTGGGGGTTCGCTGTTGTGGGTTCAACTTTGGGGTTCAGTGTTAGGGTTCGGTGCTGGGGTTCGGTGCTGGGGTTCAGTGGTGGGGGTTCAGTGTTGGGGTTCAGTGTTAGGGTTCAGTGTTGGGGTTCAGCGTTAGGGGCTCAGTTTTGGGGTCCCATGTCGGGGTTCTGTGTTGGGGGTCCAGTGTTGGGTTTCAGTATTAGGGTTCAGTGCTGGGGTCCAGTGCTGGTGTTCAGTGCTATGGCTCGGTGTTGGGTGTTCAGTGTTGGGGTTCAGTGTTGGGATTCAGTGTTGGGGGTTCAGTGTTGGGAATCAGTGTTGGTGGTTCAGTGTTGGGGGTTTTGTGTTGGTGGTTCAGTGTTGGGGGTTCAGTGCTGGGGTCCAGTGTGGGGTTCAGTGTTGGGGTTCAGTGTTGGGGTTCAGTTTTGGTGTTCAGCATTGGGAGTTCAGTGGTGGGGTTCAGTATTGGGGGGTTCGGTGTTAGGTTTCAGTGTTCAGGGTTAGTGTTGGGGTTCAGAGCTATGGCTCGGTGTTGGGGTTCAGTGGTGGGGTTCAGTGTTGGGGGTTCGGTGTTGGGGGTTCAGTGTTGGGAATCAGTGTTGGGCTTCATTGTTGGGGTTGTGTGTTGGTGGTCCAGTGTTGGGGGTTCAGTGTTGGGGTTCAGTGTTGGGGTCCAGTGTGGGGGTTCAGTGAGGGTGTTCAGTGCTGGGATTCACTCTTGTGGGTTCAGTGTTGGGGTTCAGTGTTGGTGCTCAGCATTGGGAGTTCAGTGTTGGGGTTCAGTGTTGGGGTTCATTGGTGGGGTTCATTGGTGGGGGTTCGGTGTTGGGGTTCAATGCTGGGTGCCAGTGTTGGGGTTCATTGGTAGGGTTCATTGGTGGCGGTTCGGTGTTGGGGTTCAGTGTTGGGGATTCAGTGTTGGGGTTCAGTATTGGGGTTCAATTTTGGGGATTCAGTGTTGGCGGTTCAGTGTTGGCGGTTCAGTGTCGGGGCTGGTCAGTGTTTGGGGTTCAGTGTTTGGGGGTTCAGTGTTGGTGTTCAGTGTTGGGGTTTAATGTTGGGGTTCAGTGTTGGACTGGTCCGTTTTGTGGGTTCAGTGTTGGGTGTTCATTGTTGGGGGTTCAGTGTTGGGGATTCAGTGTTGGGGGTTCAATGTTGGGTTTAGTGTTGGGGGTCAGTGTTGGGGTGTTCAGTGTTGGGGGTCGGTGTTTGGGGGTGTCAGTGTTGGGGTTCAGTGTTGGCGGTTCGCTGTTGTGGGTTCAACATTGGGGTTCAGTGTTAGGGTTCGGTGCTGGGGTTCGGTGTTGGGGTTCAGTGGTGGGGGTTCAGTGTTGGGGTTCAGTGTTAGGGTTCAGTGTTGGGGTTCAGCGTTAGGGGCTCAGTTTTGGGGTCCCATGTCGGGGTTCTGTGTTGGGGGTCCAGTGTTGGGTTTCAGTATTAGTGTTCAGTGCTGGGGTCCAGTGCTGGTGTTCAGTGCTATGGCTCGGTGTTGGGTGTTCAGTGTTGGGGTTCAGTGCTGGGGTCCAGTGTGGGGTTCAGTGTTGGGGTTCAGTGTTGGGGTTCAGTTTTGGTGTTCAGCATTGGGAGTTCAGTGGTGGGGTTCAGTGGTGGCGTTCAGTGTTGGGGTTCATTGGTGGTGATTCGGTTTTGGGGTTCAGTAGTGGGGGTCAGTGTTGGGGTTCACTGTTTGGGTCCAGCGTTAGGGACTCAGTGTTGGGGGTTCAGTGTTGGAAATCAGTGTTGGTGGTTCTGTGTTGGGCGTTTTGTGTTGGTGGTTCAGTGTTGGGGGGTCAGTGCTGGGGTCCAGTGTTGGGGTTCAGTGCGGGAGTTCATTGCTGGGGTTCAGTGCTGGGGGTTCAGTGTTGGGGTTCAGTATTGGGGGTTCGGTGTTAGGTTTCAGTGTTCAGGGTTAGTGCAGGGGTTCAGAGCTATGGCTCGGTGTTGGGGTTCAGTGGTGGGGGTTCAGTGTTGGGGGTTCAGTGTTGGGGGGTTCAGTGTTGGGGGGTTCAGTGTTGGGAATCAGTGTTGGGCTTCATTGTTGGGGGTTGTGTGGTGGTGGTCCAGTGTTGGGGGTTCAGTGTTGGGGTTCAGTGTTGGGGTCCAGTGTGGGGGTTCAGTGAGGGTGTTCAGTGCTGGGATTCACTCTTGTGGGTTCAGTGGTGGGGTTCAGTGCTGGGAGGTCAGTGCTGAAGTTCAGTGTTGGGTGTTCAGTGTTGGGGTTCATTGGTGGGGTTCATTGGTGGGGGTTCGGTGTTGGGGTTCAGTGTTGGGGGCCATTGTTGGGGATCACTGTTGGGGGTCAGTGTTAGGGGCTCGGTGTTGGGGGTTCAGTGTTGGTGTTCAGTGTCAGGGTTCAGTGCTGGGGGTCAGTATTGGGGGTTCAGCGTTGGGTTCAGTGTTCAAGGTTTAGTGTTGGGGTTCAGTGCTATGACTCGGTGTTGGGGTTCAGTGTTGGTGGTCCAGTGTTGGGGGTTCACTGTCGGGGTTCAGTGTTGGGGTCCAGTGTGGGGGTTCAATGTTGGGGTTTAGTGTTGGGCTGGTCAGTTTTGGGGGTGTCAGTGTTGGGTGTTCATTGTTGGGCGTTCAGTGTTGGGGGATTCAGTGTTGGGATTCAATGTTGGGTTTAGTGTTGGGGGTTAGTGTTGGGGTGTTCAGTGTTGGGGGTTCGGTGTTGTGGGTTCAACTTTGGGGTTCAGTTTTAGGGTTCAGTGCTGGGGTTCGGTGTTGGGGTTCAGTGGTGGGATTTCGGTGTTGGGGTTCAGTGTTGGGGTTCAGTGTTCGGGTTCAGCGTTAGGGGCTCAGTGTTGGGGTTCAATTTCGGGGTTCTGTGTTGGGGGTCCAGTGTTGGGTTTCAGTATTAGGGTTCAGTGCTGGGGTCCAGTGCTGGTGTTCAGTGCTATGGCTCGGTGTTGGGGGTTTAGTGTTGGGGTTCAGTGATGGGGGTTCAGTGTTGGGAATCAGTGTTGGTGGTTCAGTGTTGTGGGGTTCAGTGTTGGGAATGAGTGTTGGTGGTTCTGTGTTGGGCGTTTTGTGTTGGTGGTTCAGTGTTGGGGGTTCAGTGCTGGGGTTCAGTGTTGGAGTCCAGTGTTGGGGTTCAGTGCGGGAGTTCAGTGCTGGGGTTCAGTGCTGGGGGTTCAGTGTTGGGGTTCAGTATTGGGGGTTCGGTGTTAGGTTTCAGTTTTCAGGGTTAGTGTTGGGGTTCAGAGCTATGGCTCGGTGTTGGGGTTCAGTGGTGGGGGTTCAGTGTTGGGGGTTCAGTGTTGGGGGGTTCAGTGTTGGGAATCATTGTTGGGCTTCATTGTTGGGGGTTGTGTGGTGGTGGTCCAGTGTTGGGGGTTCAGTGTTGGGGTTCAGTGTTGGGGTCCAGTGTGGGGGGTCAGTGAGGGGGTTCAGTGCTGGGATTCACTCTTGTGGGTTCAGTGGTGGGGTTCAGTGCTGGGAGGTCAGTGCTGGGGTTCAGTGTTGGGTGTTCAGTGTTGGGGGTCAGTGTTGGTGCTCAGCATTGGGAGTTCAGTGTTGGGGTTCAGTGATGTGCGTTCAGTGTTGGGGTTCATTGGTGGAGTTCATTGGTGAGGGTTCGGTGTTGGGCTTCAGTGGTGGGGGTCAGTTTTGGGGTTCACTGTTTGCGTTCAGCGTTAGGGACTCAGTGTTGGGGGTTCAGTGTTGGGGTTCAGTGGCAGTGTTCAGTGTTGTGGGGTTCAGTGTTGTGGGGTTCAGTGTTGGTGGTTCTGTGTTGGGGGTTTTGTGTTGGTGGTTCAGTGCTGGGGTTCAGTGTTGGGGTCCAGTGCTGGGGGTTCCGTGCGGGAGTTCAGTGCTGGGGGTCAGTATTGGGGGTTCAGTGTTAGGGTTCAGTGTTCAGGGTTAGTGTTGGGGATCAGTGCTATGGTTCAATGTCGGGGTTCAGTGGTGGGGGATTCAGTGTTGGGAATCAGTGTTGGGGTTCAGTGTGGGGGTTCAGTGTTGGGATTCAGTGTTGGGTTCAGTGCTGGGGTTCACTCTTGTCGGTTCAGTGGTGGGGTTCAGTGATGGGAGGTCAGTGCTGGGGTTCAGTGTTGGCGTCCAGTGTGGGGGTTCAATGTTGGGTTCAGTGCTGGGGTTCACTCTTGCGGGTTCAGTGTTGGGGTTCAGTGCTGGGAGGACAGTGATGGGGTTCAGTGTTGGGGTCCAGTGTGGGGGTCCAGTGTTCGGGTTCAGTGCGGGAGTTCAGTGCTGGGGTTCAGTGTTGGAGTTCAGTGATGGGAGGTCAGTGATTGGGTTCAGTGTTGGGGTCCAGTGTGGTGGTCCAGTTTTGGGGTTCAGTGCGGGAGTTCAGTGCTGGGGTTCAGTGTTGGGGTTCTGTGTTGGTGTTCAGCATTGGGAGTTCAGTGTTGGGGTTCAGTGGCAGTGTTCAGTGTTGTGGGGTTCAGTGTTGAGAATGTGTTGTGGTTTCAGTGTTGGGGTTTAATGTTGGGGTTCAGTGTTGGGCTGGTCAGTTTTGGGGGGTCAGTGTTGGGTGTTCATTGTTGGGCGTTCAGTGTTTGGGGATTCAGTGTTGGGGTTCAATGTTGGGTTTAGTGTTGGGGTTAGTGTTGGGGTGTTCAGTGTTGGGGGTTCGGTGTTGTGGGTTCAACTTTGGGGTTCAGTTTTAGGGTTCAGTGCTGGGGTTCGGTGTTGGGGTTCAGTGGTGGGATTTCGGTGTTGGGGTTCAGTGTTGGGGTTCAGTGTTAGGGTTCAGTGTTGGGGTTCAGCGTTAGGGGCTCAGTGTTGGGCTTCCATTTCGGGGTTCTGTGTTGGGGGTCCAGTGTTGGGTTTCAGTATTAGGGTTCAGTGATGGGGTCCAGTGCTGGTGTTCAGTGCTATGGTTCGGTGTTGGGGGTTCAGTGTTGGCGTACAGTGTTGGGGTTCAGTGATGGGGGGTTCAGTGTTGGGCATCAGTGTTGGTGGTTCAGTGTTGGGGGTTTTGTGTTGGTGGTTCAGTGTTGGGGTTTCAGTGCTGGTGTCCAGTGTGGGGGTTCAGTGTTGGGGTTCAGTGCGGGAGTTCAGTGCTGGGGTTCATTGTTGGGGTTCAGTGTTGGTGTTCAGCATTGGGAGTTCAGTGGTGGGGTTCAGTGTTGGGAGGTCAGTGCTGGGGTTCAGTGTTGGGTGTTCAGCGGTGGGGTTCAGTGTTGGGGTTCAGCAATGGGAGTTCAGTGTTGGGGTTCAGTGTTGTATGTTCAGTGTTGGGGTCCATTGGTGGGGGTTCGGTGTTGGGGGCCAGTGTTGGGGTTCACTGTTGAGGTTCAGTGCTAGGGGCTCGGTGTTGCGGGTTCAGTGTTGTGGTTCAGTGGCAGTGTTCAGTGTTGGGGGTTCAGTGTTGGGGTTCAGTGACAGGGTTTTGTGATGGGGTCAGTATTGGGGGTTCAGCGTTAGGGTTCAGTGTTCAAGGTTTAGTGTTGGGGTCCAGTGCTATGACTCGGTGTTGGGGTTCAGTGGGGGTTCAGTGTTGGGGTTCAGTGTGGGGGTTCAGTGTTGGAGGGTTCACTGTTGGGGTTTATGTGTTGGTGGTTCAGTGTTGGGGTCCAGTGTGGGGTTCAGTGTTGGGGGTTCATTTTTGAGACTGGTCAGTGTTGGGGTTCAGTTTTGGGGTTCAGTGTTGGGGTTCAGTATTGGGGTTCAATTTTGGGGATTCAGTGTTGGGGGGTCAGTGTTGAGGTGCAGTGTTGGGTGTTCAGTGTTGGGGTTCAGTGTTGGGCGTTTGTCAGCGTTGGGGGGTCAGTGTTGATGTGTTCAGTGTTGGGGGTTCAGTGTCGGTGCTGGTCAGTGTTGGGGGTTCATTGTTTGAGGTTCAGTGTTGGGTTTCAGTGTTGTGGTTTCAGTGTTGGGGTTTAATGTTGGGGTTTAGTGTTGGGCTGGTCAGTTTTGGGGGTGTCATTGTTGGGTGTTCATTGTTGGGCGTTCAGTGTTGGGGGATTCAGTGTTGGGATTCAATGTTGGGTTTAGTGTTGGGGGTTAGTGTTGGGGTGTTCAGTGTTGGGGGTTCGGTGTTGTGGGTTCAACTTTGGGGTTCAGTTTTAGGGTTCAGTGCTGGGGTTCGGTGTTGGGGTTCAGTGGTGGGATTTCGGTGTTGGGGTTCAGTGTTGTGGTTCAGTGTTAGGGTTCAGTGTTGGGGTTCAGCGTTAGGGGCTCAGTGTTGGGGTTCAATTTCGGGGTTCTGTGTTGGGGGTCCAGTGTTGGGTTTCAGTATTAGGGTTCAGTGCTGGGATCCAGTGCTGGTGTTCAGTGCTATGGCTCGGTGTTGGGGGTTCAGTGTTGGGGTTCAGTGATGGGGGTTCAGTGTTGGGAATCAGTGTTGGTGGTTCAGTGTTGGGGGTTTTGTGTTGGTGGTTCAGTGTTGGGGGTTCTGTGCTGGGGTCCAGTGTGGGGGTTCAGTGTTGGGGTTCAGCACGGGAGTTCAGTGCTGGGGTTCAGTGTTGGGGTTCAGTGTTGGTGTTCAGCATTGGGAGTTCAGTGGTGGGGTTGAGTGTTGGGAGGTCAGTGCTGGGGTTCAGTGTTGGGTGTTCAGCGGTGGGGTTCAGTGTTGGGGTTCAGCAATGGGAGTTCAGTGTTGGGGTTCAGTGTTGTATGTTCAGTGTTGGGGTTCAGTGTTGGGGTCCATTGGTGGGGGTTCGGTGTTGGGGGCCAGTGTTGGGGTTCGCTGTTGGGGTTCAGTGCTAGGGGCTCGGTGTTGCAGGTTCAGTGTTGTGGTTCAGTGGCAGTGTTCAGTGTTGGGGGTTCAGTGTTGGGGTTCAGTGTCAGGGTTTTGTGCTGGGGTCAGTATTGGGGGTTCAGCGTTAGGGTTCAGTGTTCAAGGTTTAGCGTTGGGGTTGAGTGCTATGACTCGGTGTTGGGGTTCAGTGGGGGGTTCAGTGTTGGGGTTCAGTGTTGTGTGTTCAGTGCTGGGGTTCATTGGTGGGGGTTCGGTGTTGGGATTCAGTGTTGGGGGTCAGTGTTGGGGTTCACCGTTTGGGTTCAGCTTTAGGGGTTCAGTGATGTGGGTTCAGTGTTGGAAATCAGTGTTGGTGGTTCAGTGTTGGGGGTTTTATATTGGTGGTTCAGTGTTGGGGGTTCAGTGCTGGGGTTCAGTGTTGGGGTCCAGTGTGGGGTTCAGTGTTGGGGTTCAGTGCTGGGGTCCAGTGCTGGTGTTCAGTGCTGTGGCTCGGTGTTGGGTGTTCAGTGTTGGGGTTCAGTGTTGGGCGTTCAGTGTTGGGGTTCAGTTTTGGTGCTCAACATTGGGAGTTCAGTGTTGGGGTTCAGTGTTGTGTGTCCAGTGTTGGGGTTCATTGGTGGGGGTTCGGTGTTGGGGTTCAGTGTTGGGGGCCAGTGTTGGGGTTCACTGTTGGGGATCAGTGTTAGGGGTTCGGTGTTGGGGGTTCAGTGTTGGTGTTCAGTGTCAGGGTTCAGTGCTGGGGGTCAGGATTGGTGGTTCAGCGTTAGGTTCAGTGTTCAAGGTTTAGGGTTGGGGTTCAGTGCTATGACTCGGTGTTGGGGTTCAGTGGGGGTTCAGTGTTGGTGATACAGCGTTGGTGGGTTCACTGTCGGGGTTCAGTGTTGGGGTCCAGTGTGGGGGTTCAATGTTGGGTTCAGTGCTGGGGTTCACTCTTGCGGGTTCAGTGTTGGGGTTCAATGCTGGGAGGACAGTGATGGGGTTCAATGTTGGGGTCCAGTGTGGGGGTCCAGTGTTGGGGTTCAGTGCGGGAGTTCAGTGCTGGGGTTCAGTGTTGGGGTTCAGTGATGGGAGGTCAGTGATTGGGTTCAGTGTTGGGGTCCAGTGTGGTGGTCCAGTTTTGGGGTTCAGTGCGGGAGTTCAGTGCTGGGGTTCAGTGTTGGTGTTCAGTGTTGGTGTTCAGCATTGGGAGTTCAGTGTTGGGGTTCAGTGGCAGTGTTCAGTGTTGTGGGGTTCAGTGTTGAGAATATGTGTTGTGGTTTCAGTGTTGGGGTTTAATGTTGGGGTTCAGTGTTGGGCTGGTCAGTTTTGGGGGGGTCAGTGTTGGGTGTTCATTGTTGGGCGTTCAGTGTTTGGGGATTCAGTGTTGGGGTTCAATGTTGGGTTTAGTGTTGGGGTTAGTGTTGGGGTGTTCAGTGTTGGGGGTTCGGTGTTGTGGGTTCAACTTTGCGGTTCAGTTTTAGGGTTCAGTGCTGGGGTTCGGTGTTGGGGTTCAGTGGTGGGATTTCGGTGTTGGGGTTCAGTGTTGGGGTTCAGTGTTAGGGTTTAGTGTTGGGGTTCAGCGTTAGGGGCTCAGTGTTGGGGTTCCATTTCGGGGTTCTGTGTTGGGGGTCCAGTGTTGGGTTTCAGTATTAGGGTTCAGTGCTGGAGTCCAGTGCTGGTGTTCAGTGCTATGGTTCGGTGTTGGGGGTTCAGTGTTGGGGTACAGTGTTAGGGTTCAGTGATGGGGGGTTCAGTGTTGGGAATCAGTGTTGGTGGTTCAGTGTTGGGGGTTTTGTGTTGGTGGTTCAGTGTTGGGATTTCAGTGCTGGTGTCCAGTGTGGGGGTTCAGTGTTGGGGTTCAGTGCGGGCGTTCAGTGCTGGGGTTCATTGTTGGGGTTCAGTGTTGGTGTTCAGCATTGGGAGTTCAGTGGTGGGGTTCAGTGTTGGGAGGTCAGTGCTGGGGTTCAGTGTTGGGTGTTCAGCGGTGGGGTTCAGTGTTGGGGTTCAGCAATGGGAGTTCAGTGTTGGGGTTCAGTGTTGTATGTTCAGTGTTGGGGTCCATTGGTGGGGGTTCGGTGTTGGGGACCAGTGTTGGGGTTCACTGTTGGGGTTCAGTGCTAGGGGCTCGGTGTTGCGGGTTCAGTGTTGTGGTTCAGTGGCAGTGTTCAGTGTTGGGGGTTCAGTGTTGGGGTTCAGTGGCAGGGTTTTGTGATGGGGTCAGTATTGGGGGTTCAGCGTTAGGGTTCAGTGTTCAAGGTTTAGTGTTGGGGTTCAGTGCTATGCCTCGGTGTTGGGGTTCAGTGTGGGGTTCAGTGTTGGGGGTTCATTTTTGAGACTGGTCAGTGTTGGGGTTCAGTTATGGGGTTCAGTGTTGGGGTTCAGTATTGGGGTTCAATTTTGGGGATTCAGTGTTGGGGGGTCAGTGTTGGGGTTAAGTGTTGGGTGTTCAGTGTTGGGGTTCAGTGTTGGGCGTTTGTCAGCGTTGGGGGTCAGTGTTGATGTGTTCAGTGTTGGGGGTTCAGTGTCGGGGCTGGTCAGTGTTGGGGGTTCATTGTTTGGGGGTTCAGTGTTGGGGTTCAGTGTTGTGGTTTCAGTGTTGGGGTTTAATGTTAGGGTTTAGTGTTGGGCTGGTCAGTTTTGGGCGTGTCAGTGTTGGGTGTTCATTGTTGGGCGTTCAGTGTTGGGGGATTCAGTGTTGGGATTCAATGTTGGGTTTAGTGTTGGGGGTTAGTGTTGGGGTGTTCAGTGTTGGGGGTTCGGTGTTGTGGGTTCAACTTTGGGGTTCAGTTTTAGGGCTCAGTGCTGGGGTTCGGTGTTGGGGTTCAGTGGTGGGATTTCGGTGTTGGGGTTCAGTGTTGTGGTTCAGTGTTAGGGTTCAGTGTTGGGCGTTTGTCAGCGTTGGGGGGTCAGTGTTGATGTGTTCAGTGTTGGGGGTTCAGTGTCGGTGCTGGTCAGTGTTGGGGGTTCATTGTTTGAGGTTCAGTGTTGGGTTTCAGTGTTGTGGTTTCAGTGTTGGGGTTTAATGTTGGGGTTTAGTGTTGGGCTGGTCAGTTTTGGGGGTGTCATTGTTGGGTGTTCATTGTTGGGCGTTCAGTGTTGGGGGATTCAGTGTTGGGATTCAATGTTGGGTTTAGTGT
This sequence comes from Pristiophorus japonicus, assembly GCF_044704955.1. Classification (NCBI taxonomy): domain Eukaryota; kingdom Metazoa; phylum Chordata; class Chondrichthyes; family Pristiophoridae; genus Pristiophorus; species Pristiophorus japonicus. The sequence continues at coordinate 61,042,254 of NC_091993.1, forward strand.
TTGGGGTTAGTGTTGGGGTGTTCAGTGTTGGGGGTTCGGTGTTGTGGGTTCAACTTTGGGGTTCAGTTTTAGGGTTCAGTGCTGGGGTTCGGTGTTGGGGTTCAGTGGTGGGATTTCGGTGTTGGGGTTCAGTGTTGTGGTTCAGTGTTAGGGTTCAGTGTTGGGGTTCAGCGTTAGGGGCTCAGTGTTGGGGTTCAATTTCGGGGTTCTGTGTTGGGGGTCCAGTGTTGGGTTTCAGTATTAGGGTTCAGTGCTGGGATCCAGTGCTGGTGTTCAGTGCTATGGCTCGGTGTTGGGGGTTCAGTGTTGGGGTTCAGTGATGGGGGTTCAGTGTTGGGAATCAGTGTTGGTGGTTCAGTGTTGGGGGTTTTGTGTTGGTGGTTCAGTGTTGGGGGTTCTGTGCTGGGGTCCAGTGTGGGGGTTCAGTGTTGGGGTTCAGCACGGGAGTTCAGTGCTGGGGTTCAGTGTTGGGGTTCAGTGTTGGTGTTCAGCATTGGGAGTTCAGTGGTGGGGTTGAGTGTTGGGAGGTCAGTGCTGGGGTTCAGTGTTGGGTGTTCAGCGGTGGGGTTCAGTGTTGGGGTTCAGCAATGGGAGTTCAGTGTTGGGGTTCAGTGTTGTATGTTCAGTGTTGGGGTTCAGTGTTGGGGTCCATTGGTGGGGGTTCGGTGTTGGGGGCCAGTGTTGGGGTTCGCTGTTGGGGTTCAGTGCTAGGGGCTCGGTGTTGCAGGTTCAGTGTTGTGGTTCAGTGGCAGTGTTCAGTGTTGGGGGTTCAGTGTTGGGGTTCAGTGTCAGGGTTTTGTGCTGGGGTCAGTATTGGGGGTTCAGCGTTAGGGTTCAGTGTTCAAGGTTTAGCGTTGGGGTTGAGTGCTATGACTCGGTGTTGGGGTTCAGTGGGGGGTTCAGTGTTGGGGTTCAGTGTTGTGTGTTCAGTGCTGGGGTTCATTGGTGGGGGTTCGGTGTTGGGATTCAGTGTTGGGGGTCAGTGTTGGGGTTCACCGTTTGGGTTCAGCTTTAGGGGTTCAGTGATGTGGGTTCAGTGTTGGAAATCAGTGTTGGTGGTTCAGTGTTGGGGGTTTTATATTGGTGGTTCAGTGTTGGGGGTTCAGTGCTGGGGTTCAGTGTTGGGGTCCAGTGTGGGGTTCAGTGTTGGGGTTCAGTGCTGGGGTCCAGTGCTGGTGTTCAGTGCTGTGGCTCGGTGTTGGGTGTTCAGTGTTGGGGTTCAGTGTTGGGCGTTCAGTGTTGGGGTTCAGTTTTGGTGCTCAACATTGGGAGTTCAGTGTTGGGGTTCAGTGTTGTGTGTCCAGTGTTGGGGTTCATTGGTGGGGGTTCGGTGTTGGGGTTCAGTGTTGGGGGCCAGTGTTGGGGTTCACTGTTGGGGATCAGTGTTAGGGGTTCGGTGTTGGGGGTTCAGTGTTGGTGTTCAGTGTCAGGGTTCAGTGCTGGGGGTCAGGATTGGTGGTTCAGCGTTAGGTTCAGTGTTCAAGGTTTAGGGTTGGGGTTCAGTGCTATGACTCGGTGTTGGGGTTCAGTGGGGGTTCAGTGTTGGTGATACAGCGTTGGTGGGTTCACTGTCGGGGTTCAGTGTTGGGGTCCAGTGTGGGGGTTCAATGTTGGGTTCAGTGCTGGGGTTCACTCTTGCGGGTTCAGTGTTGGGGTTCAATGCTGGGAGGACAGTGATGGGGTTCAATGTTGGGGTCCAGTGTGGGGGTCCAGTGTTGGGGTTCAGTGCGGGAGTTCAGTGCTGGGGTTCAGTGTTGGGGTTCAGTGATGGGAGGTCAGTGATTGGGTTCAGTGTTGGGGTCCAGTGTGGTGGTCCAGTTTTGGGGTTCAGTGCGGGAGTTCAGTGCTGGGGTTCAGTGTTGGTGTTCAGTGTTGGTGTTCAGCATTGGGAGTTCAGTGTTGGGGTTCAGTGGCAGTGTTCAGTGTTGTGGGGTTCAGTGTTGAGAATATGTGTTGTGGTTTCAGTGTTGGGGTTTAATGTTGGGGTTCAGTGTTGGGCTGGTCAGTTTTGGGGGGGTCAGTGTTGGGTGTTCATTGTTGGGCGTTCAGTGTTTGGGGATTCAGTGTTGGGGTTCAATGTTGGGTTTAGTGTTGGGGTTAGTGTTGGGGTGTTCAGTGTTGGGGGTTCGGTGTTGTGGGTTCAACTTTGCGGTTCAGTTTTAGGGTTCAGTGCTGGGGTTCGGTGTTGGGGTTCAGTGGTGGGATTTCGGTGTTGGGGTTCAGTGTTGGGGTTCAGTGTTAGGGTTTAGTGTTGGGGTTCAGCGTTAGGGGCTCAGTGTTGGGGTTCCATTTCGGGGTTCTGTGTTGGGGGTCCAGTGTTGGGTTTCAGTATTAGGGTTCAGTGCTGGAGTCCAGTGCTGGTGTTCAGTGCTATGGTTCGGTGTTGGGGGTTCAGTGTTGGGGTACAGTGTTAGGGTTCAGTGATGGGGGGTTCAGTGTTGGGAATCAGTGTTGGTGGTTCAGTGTTGGGGGTTTTGTGTTGGTGGTTCAGTGTTGGGATTTCAGTGCTGGTGTCCAGTGTGGGGGTTCAGTGTTGGGGTTCAGTGCGGGCGTTCAGTGCTGGGGTTCATTGTTGGGGTTCAGTGTTGGTGTTCAGCATTGGGAGTTCAGTGGTGGGGTTCAGTGTTGGGAGGTCAGTGCTGGGGTTCAGTGTTGGGTGTTCAGCGGTGGGGTTCAGTGTTGGGGTTCAGCAATGGGAGTTCAGTGATGGGGTTCAGTGTTGTATGTTCAGTGTTGGGGTCCATTGGTGGGGGTTCGGTGTTGGGGACCAGTGTTGGGGTTCACTGTTGGGGTTCAGTGCTAGGGGCTCGGTGTTGCGGGTTCAGTGTTGTGGTTCAATGGCAGTGTTCAGTGTTGGGGGTTCAGTGTTGGGGTTCAGTGGCAGGGTTTTGTGATGGGGTCAGTATTGGGGGTTCAGCGTTAGGGTTCAGTGTTCAAGGTTTAGTGTTGGGGTTCAGTGCTATGCCTCGGTGTTGGGGTTCAGTGTGGGGTTCAGTGTTGGGGGTTCATTTTTGAGACTGGTCAGTGTTGGGGTTCAGTTATGGGGTTCAGTGTTGGGGTTCAGTATTGGGGTTCAATTTTGGGGATTCAGTGTTGGGGGGTCAGTGTTGGGGTTCAGTGTTGGGTGTTCAGTGTTGGGGTTCAGTGTTGGGCGTTTGTCAGCGTTGGGGGTCAGTGTTGATGTGTTCAGTGTTGGGGGTTCAGTGTCGGGGCTGGTCAGTGTTGGGGGTTCATTGTTTGGGGGTTCAGTGTTGGGGTTCAGTGTTGTGGTTTCAGTGTTGGGGTTTAATGTTGGGGTTTAGTGTTGGGCTGGTCAGTTTTGGGCGTGTCAGTGTTGGGTGTTCATTGTTGGGCGTTCAGTGTTGGGGGATTCAGTGTTGGGATTCAATGTTGGGTTTAGTGTTGGGGGTTAGTGTTGGGGTGTTCAGTGTTGGGGGTTCGGTGTTGTGGGTTCAACTTTGGGGTTCAGTTTTAGGGCTCAGTGCTGGGGTTCGGTGTTGGGGTTCAGTGGTGGGATTTCGGTGTTGGGGTTCAGTGTTGTGGTTCAGTGTTAGGGTTCAGTGTTGGGCGTTTGTCAGCGTTGGGGGGTCAGTGTTGATGTGTTCAGTGTTGGGGGTTCAGTGTCGGTGCTGGTCAGTGTTGGGGGTTCATTGTTTGAGGTTCAGTGTTGGGTTTCAGTGTTGTGGTTTCAGTGTTGGGGTTTAATGTTGGGGTTTAGTGTTGGGCTGGTCAGTTTTGGGGGTGTCATTGTTGGGTGTTCATTGTTGGGCGTTCAGTGTTGGGGGATTCAGTGTTGGGATTCAATGTTGGGTTTAGTGTTTGGGGTTAGTGTTGGGGTGTTCAGTGTTGGGGGTTCGGTGTTGTGGGTTCAACTTTGGGGTTCAGTTTTAGGGTTCAGTGCTGGGGTTCGGTGTTGGGGTTCAGTGGTGGGATTTCGGTGTTGGGGTTCAGTGTTGTGGTTCAGTGTTAGGGTTCAGTGTTGGGGTTCAGCGTTAGGGGCTCAGTGTTGGGGTTCAATTTCGGGGTTCCGTGTTGGGGGTCCAGTGTTGGGTTTCAGTATTAGGGTTCAGTGCTGGGATCCAGTGCTGGTGTTCAGTGCTATGGCTCGGTGTTGGGGGTTCAGTGTTGGGGTTCAGTGATGGGGGTTCAGTGTTGGGAATCAGTGTTGGTGGTTCAGTGTTGGGGGTTTTGTGTTGGTGGTTCAGTGTTGGGGGTTCTGTGCTGGGGTCCAGTGTGGGGGTTCAGTGTTGGGGTTCAGCACGGGAGTTCAGTGCTGGGGTTCAGTGTTGGGGTTCAGTGTTGGTGTTCAGCATTGGGAGTTCAGTGGTGGGGTTGAGTGTTGGGAGGTCAGTGCTGGGGTTCAGTGTTGGGTGTTCAGCGGTGGGGTTCAGTGTTGGGGTTCAGCAATGGGAGTTCAGTGTTGGGGTTCAGTGTTGTATGTTCAGTGTTGGGGTTCAGTGTTGGGGTCCATTGGTGGGGGTTCGGTGTTGGGGGCCAGTGTTGGGGTTCGCTGTTGGGGTTCAGTGCTAGGGGCTCGGTGTTGCAGGTTCAGTGTTGTGGTTCAGTGGCAGTGTTCAGTGTTGGGGGTTCAGTGTTGGGGTTCAGTGTCAGGGTTTTGTGCTGGGGTCAGTATTGGGGGTTCAGCGTTAGGGTTCAGTGTTCAAGGTTTAGCGTTGGGGTTGAGTGCTATGACTCGGTGTTGGGGTTCAGTGGGGGGTTCAGTGTTGGGGTTCAGTGTTGTGTGTTCAGTGCTGGGGTGCATTGGTGGGGGTTCGGTGTTGGGATTCAGTGTTGGGGGTCAGTGTTGGGGTTCACCGTTTGGGTTCAGCTTTAGGGGTTCAGTGATGGGGGTTCAGTGTTGGAAATCAGTGTTGGTGGTTCAGTGTTGGGGGTTTTATATTGGTGGTTCAGTGTTGGGGGTTCAGTGCTGGGGTTCAGTGTTGGGGTCCAGTGTGGGGTTCAGTGTCGGGGTTCAGTGCTGGGGTCCAGTGCTGGTGTTCAGTGCTGTGGCTCGGTGTTGGGTGTTCAGTGTTGGGGTTCAGTGTTGGGCGTTCAGTGTTGGGGTTCAGTGTTGGTGCTCAGCATTGGGAGTTCAGTGTTGGGGTTCAGTGTTGTGTGTCCAGTGTTGGGGTTCATTGGTGGGGTTCGGTGTTGGGGTTCAGTGTTGGGGGCCAGTGTTGGGGTTCACTGTTGGGGGTCAGTGTTAGGGGTTCGGTGTTGGGGGTTCAGTGTTGGTGTTCAGTGTCAGGGTTCAGTGCTGGGGGTCAGGATTGGTGGTTCAGCGTTAGGTTCAGTGTTCAAGGTTTATGGTTGGGGTTCAGTGCTATGACTCGGTGTTGGGGTTCAGTGGGGGTTCAGTGTTGGTGATACAGCGTTGGTGGGTTCACTGTCGGGGTTCAGTGTTGGGGTCCAGTGTGGGGGTTCAATGTTGGGTTCAGTGCTGGGGTTCACTCTTGCGGGTTCAGTGTTGGGGTTCAATGCTGGGAGGACAGTGATGGGGTTCAATGTTGGGGTCCAGTGTGGGGGTCCAGTGTTGGGGTTCAGTGCGGGAGTTCAGTGCTGGGGTTCAGTGTTGGGGTTCAGTGATGGGAGGTCAGTGATTGGGTTCAGTGTTGGGGTCCAGTGTGGTGGTCCAGTTTTGGGGTTCAGTGCGGGAGTTCAGTGCTGGGGTTCAGTGTTGGTGTTCAGTGTTGGTGTTCAGCATTGGGAGTTCAGTGTTGGGGTTCAGTGGCAGTGTTCAGTGTTGTGGGGTTCAGTGTTGAGAATATGTGTTGTGGTTTCAGTGTTGGGGTTTAATGTTGGGGTTCAGTGTTGGGCTGGTCAGTTTTGGGGGGGTCAGTGTTGGGTGTTCATTGTTGGGCGTTCAGTGTTTGGGGATTCAGTGTTGGGGTTCAATGTTGGGTTTAGTGTTGGGGTTAGTGTTGGGGTGTTCAGTGTTGGGGGTTCGGTGTTGTGGGTTCAACTTTGCGGTTCAGTTTTAGGGTTCAGTGCTGGGGTTCGGTGTTGGGGTTCAGTGGTGGGATTTCGGTGTTGGGGTTCAGTGTTGGGGTTCAGTGTTAGGGTTTAGTGTTGGGGTTCAGCGTTAGGGGCTCAGTGTTGGGGTTCCATTTCGGGGTTCTGTGTTGGGGGTCCAGTGTTGGGTTTCAGTATTAGGGTTCAGTGCTGGAGTCCAGTGCTGGTGTTCAGTGCTATGGTTCGGTGTTGGGGGTTCAGTGTTGGGGTACAGTGTTAGGGTTCAGTGATGGGGGGTTCAGTGTTGGGAATCAGTGTTGGTGGTTCAGTGTTGGGGGTTTTGTGTTGGTGGTTCAGTGTTGGGATTTCAGTGCTGGTGTCCAGTGTGGGGGTTCAGTGTTGGGGTTCAGTGCGGGCGTTCAGTGCTGGGGTTCATTGTTGGGGTTCAGTGTTGGTGTTCAGCATTGGGAGTTCAGTGGTGGGGTTCAGTGTTGGGAGGTCAGTGCTGGGGTTCAGTGTTGGGTGTTCAGCGGTGGGGTTCAGTGTTGGGGTTCAGCAATGGGAGTTCAGTGTTGGGGTTCAGTGTTGTATGTTCAGTGTTGGGGTCCATTGGTGGGGGTTCGGTGTTGGGGACCAGTGTTGGGGTTCACTGTTGGGGTTCAGTGCTAGGGGCTCGGTGTTGCGGGTTCAGTGTTGTGGTTCAGTGGCAGTGTTCAGTGTTGGGGGTTCAGTGTTGGGGTTCAGTGGCAGGGTTTTGTGATGGGGTCAGTATTGGGGGTTCAGCGTTAGGGTTCAGTGTTCAAGGTTTAGTGTTGGGGTTCAGTGCTATGCCTCGGTGTTGGGGTTCAGTGTGGGGTTCAGTGTTGGGGGTTCATTTTTGAGACTGGTCAGTGTTGGGGTTCAGTTATGGGGTTCAGTGTTGGGGTTCAGTATTGGGGTTCAATTTTGGGGATTCAGTGTTGGGGGGTCAGTGTTGGGGTTCAGTGTTGGGTGTTCAGTGTTGGGGTTCAGTGTTGGGCGTTTGTCAGCGTTGGGGGTCAGTGTTGATGTGTTCAGTGTTGGGGGTTCAGTGTCGGGGCTGGTCAGTGTTGGGGGTTCATTGTTTGGGGGTTCAGTGTTGGGGTTCAGTGTTGTGGTTTCAGTGTTGGGGTTTAATGTTGGGGTTTAGTGTTGGGCTGGTCAGTTTTGGGGGTGTCAGTGTTGGGTGTTCATTGTTGGGCGTTCAGTGTTGGGGGATTCAGTGTTGGGATTCAATGTTGGGTTTAGTGTTGGGGGTTAGTGTTGGGGTGTTCAGTGTTGGGGGTTCGGTGTTGTGGGTTCAACTTTGGGGTTCAGTTTTAGGGCTCAGTGCTGGGGTTCAGTGGTGGGATTTCGGTGTTGGGGTTCAGTGTTGTGGTTCAGTGTTAGGGTTCAGTGTTGGGGTTCAGCGTTAGGGGCTCAGTGTTGGGGTTCAATTTCGGGGTTCTGTGTTGGGGGTCCAGTGTTGGGTTTCAGTATTAGGGTTCAGTGCTGGGGTCCAGTGCTGGTGTTCAGTGCTATGGCTCGGTGTTGGGGGTTCAGTGTTGGGGTTCAGTGATGGGGGTTCAGTGTTGGGAATCAGTGTTGGTGGTTCAGTGTTGGGGGTTTTGTGTTGGTGGTTCAGTGTTGGGGGTTCTGTGCTGGGGTCCAGTGTGGGGGTTCAGTGTTGGGGTTCAGCACGGGAGTTCAGTGCTGGGGTTCAGTGTTGGGGTTCAGTGTTGGTGTTCAGCATTGGGAGTTCAGTGGTGGGGTTGAGTGTTGGGAGGTCAGTGCTGGGGTTCAGTGTTGGGTGTTCAGCGGTGGGGTTCAGTGTTGGGGTTCAGCAATGGGAGTTCAGTGTTGGGGTTCAGTGTTGTATGTTCAGTGTTGGGGTTCAGTGTTGGGGTCCATTGGTGGGGGTTCGGTGTTGGGGGCCAGTGTTGGGGTTCGCTGTTGGGGTTCAGTGCTAGGGGCTCGGTGTTGCAGGTTCAGTGTTGTGGTTCAGTGGCAGTGTTCAGTGTTGGGGGTTCAGTGTTGGGGTTCAGTGTCAGGGTTTTGTGCTGGGGTCAGTATTGGGGGTTCAGCGTTAGGGTTCAGTGTTCAAGGTTTAGCGTTGGGGTTGAGTGCTATGACTCGGTGTTGGGGTTCAGTGGGGGGTTCAGTGTTGGGGTTCAGTGTTGTGTGTTCAGTGCTGGGGTTCATTGGTGGGGGTTCGGTGTTGGGATTCAGTGTTGGGGGTCAGTGTTGGGGTTCACCGTTTGGGTTCGGCTTTAGGGGTTCAGTGATGGGGGTTCAGTGTTGGAAATCAGTGTTGGTGATTCAGTGTTGGGGGTTTTATATTGGTGGTTCAGTGTTGGGGGTTCAGTGCTGGGGTTCAGTGTTGGGGTCCAGTGTGGGGTTCAGTGTTGGGGTTCAGTGCTGGGGTCCAGTGCTGGTGTTCAGTGCTGTGGCTCGGTGTTGGGTGTTCAGTGTTGGGGTTCAGTGTTGGGCGTTCAGTGTTGGGGTTCAGTGTTGGTGCTCAGCATTGGGAGTTCAGTGTTGGGGTTCAGTGTTGTGTGTCCAGTGTTGGGGTTCATTGGTGGGGGTTCGGTGTTGGGGTTCAGTGTTGGGGGCCAGTGTTGGGGTTCACTGTTGGGGGTCAGTGTTAGGGGTTCGGTGTTGGGGGTTCAGTGTTGGTGTTCAGTGTCAGGGTTCAGTGCTGGGGGTCAGGATTGGTGGTTCAGCGTTAGGTTCAGTGTTCAAGGTTTAGGGTTGGGGTTCAGTGCTATGACTCGGTGTTGGGGTTCAGTGGGGGTTCAGTGTTGGTGATACAGCGTTGGTGGGTTCACTGTCGGGGTTCAGTGTTGGGGTCCAGTGTGGGGGTTCAATGTTGGGTTCAGTGCTGGGGTTCACTCTTGCGGGTTCAGTGTTGGGGTTCAATGCTGGGAGGACAGTGATGGGGTTCAATGTTGGGGTCCAGTGTGGGGGTCCAGTGTTGGGGTTCAGTGCGGGAGTTCAGTGCTGGGGTTCAGTGTTGGGGTTCAGTGATGGGAGGTCAGTGATTGGGTTCAGTGTTGGGGTCCAGTGTGGTGGTCCAGTTTTGGGGTTCAGTGCGGGAGTTCAGTGCTGGGGTTCAGTGTTGGTGTTCAGTGTTGGTGTTCAGCATTGGGAGTTCAGTGTTGGGGTTCAGTGGCAGTGTTCAGTGTTGTGGGGTTCAGTGTTGAGAATATGTGTTGTGGTTTCAGTGTTGGGGTTTAATGTTGGGGTTCAGTGTTGGGCTGGTCAGTTTTGGGGGTTCAGTGTTGGGTGTTCATTGTTGGGCGTTCAGTGTTTGGGGATTCAGTGTTGGGGTTCAATGTTGGGTTTAGTGTTGGGGTTAGTGTTGGGGTGTTCAGTGTTGGGGGTTCGGTGTTGTGGGTTCAACTTTGCGGTTCAGTTTTAGGGTTCAGTGCTGGGGTTCGGTGTTGGGGTTCAGTTGTGGGATTTCGGTGTTGGGGTTCAGTGTTGGGGTTCAGTGTTAGGGTTTAGTGTTGGGGTTCAGCGTTAGGGGCTCAGTGTTGGGGTTCCATTTCGGGGTTCTGTGTTGGGGGTCCAGTGTTGGGTTTCAGTATTAGGGTTCAGTGCTGGAGTCCAGTGCTGGTGTTCAGTGCTATGGTTCGGTGTTGGGGGTTCAGTGTTGGGGTACAGTGTTAGGGTTCAGTGATGGGGGGTTCAGTGTTGGGAATCAGTGTTGGTGGTTCAGTGTTGGGGGTTTTGTGTTGGTGGTTCAGTGTTGGGATTTCAGTGCTGGTGTCCAGTGTGGGGGTTCAGTGTTGGGGTTCAGTGCGGGCGTTCAGTGCTGGGGTTCATTGTTGGGGTTCAGTGTTGGTGTTCAGCATTGGGAGTTCAGTGGTGGGGTTCAGTGTTGGGAGGTCAGTGCTGGGGTTCAGTGTTGGGTGTTCAGCGGTGGGGTTCAGTGTTGGGGTTCAGCAATGGGAGTTCAGTGTTGGGGTTCAGTGTTGTATGTTCAGTGTTGGGGTCCATTGGTGGGGGTTCGGTGTTGGGGACCAGTGTTGGGGTTCACTGTTGGGGTTCAGTGCTAGGGGCTCGGTGTTGCGGGTTCAGTGTTGTGGTTCAGTGGCAGTGTTCAGTGTTGGGGGTTCAGTGTTGGGGTTCAGTGGCAGGGTTTTGTGATGGGGTCAGTATTGGGGGTTCAGCGTTAGGGTTCAGTGTTCAAGGTTTAGTGTTGGGGTTCAGTGCTATGCCTCGATGTTGGGGTTCAGTGTGGGGTTCAGTGTTGGGGGTTCATTTTTGAGACTGGTCAGTGTTGGGGTTCAGTTTTGGGGTTCAGTGTTGGGGTTCAGTATTGGGGTTCAATTTTGGGGATTCAGTGTTGGGGGGTCAGTGTTGGGGTTCAGTGTTGGGTGTTCAGTGTTGGGGTTCAGTGTTGGGCGTTTGTCAGCGTTGGGGGTCAGTGTTGATGTGTTCAGTGTTGGGGGTTCAGTGTCGGGGCTGGTCAGTGTTGGGGGTTCATTGTTTGGGGGTTCAGTGTTGGGGTTCAGTGTTGTGGTTTCAGTGTTGGGGTTTAATGTTGGGGTTTAGTGTTGGGCTGGTCAGTTTTGGGGGTGTCAGTGTTGGGTGTTCATTGTTGGGCGTTCAGTGTTGGGGGATTCAGTGTTGGGATTCAATGTTGGGTTTAGTGTTGGGGGTTAGTGTTGGGGTGTTCAGTGTTGGGGGTTCGGTGTTGTGGGTTCAACTTTGGGGTTCAGTTTTAGGGTTCAGTGCTGGGGTTCGGTGTTGGGGTTCAGTGGTGGGATTTCGGTGTTGGGGTTCAGTGTTGTGGTTCAGTGTTAGGGTTCAGTGTTGGGGTTCAGCGTTAGGGGCTCAGTGTTGGGGTTCAATTTCGGGGTTCTGTGTTGGGGGTCCAGTGTTGGGTTTCAGTATTAGGGTTCAGTGCTGGGGTCCAGTGCTGGTGTTCAGTGCTATGGCTCGGTGTTGGGGGTTCAGTGTTGGGGTTCAGTGATGGGGGTTCAGTGTTGGGAATCAGTGTTGGTGGTTCAGTGTTGGGGGTTTTGTGTTGGTGGTTCAGTGTTGGGGGTTCTGTGCTGGGGTCCAGTGTGGGGGTTCAGTGTTGGGGTTCAGCACGGGAGTTCAGTGGTGGGGTTCAGTGTTGGGGTTCAGTGTCGGGGGTTCAGTGTTGGGAATCATTGTTGGGCTTCATTGTTGGGGGTTGTGTGGTGGTGGTCCAGTGTTGGGGGTTCAGTGTTGGGGTTCAGTGTTGGGGTCCAGTGTGGGGGGTCAGTGAGGGGGTTCAGTGCTGGGATTCACTCTTGTGGGTTCAGTGGTGGGGTTCAGTGCTGGGAGGTCAGTGCTGGGGTTCAGTGTTGGGTGTTCAGTGTTGGGGGTCAGTGTTGGTGCTCAGCATTGGGAGTTCAGTGTTGGGGTTCAGTGATGTGCGTTCAGTGTTGGGGTTCATTGGTGGAGTTCATTGGTGAGGGTTCGGTGTTGGGCTTCAGTGGTGGGGGTCAGTGTTGGGGTTCACTGTTTGCGTTCAGCGTTAGGGACTCAGTGTTGGGGGTTCAGTGTTGGGGTTCAGTGGCAGTGTTCAGTGTTGTGGGGTTCAGTGTTGTGGGGTTCAGTGTTGGTGGTTCTGTGTTGGGGGTTTTGTGTTGGTGGTTCAGTGCTGGGGTTCAGTGTTGGGGTCCAGTGCTGGGGGTTCCGTGCGGGAGTTCAGTGCTGGGGGTCAGTATTGGGGGTTCAGTGTTAGGGTTCAGTGTTCAGGGTTAGTGTTGGGGATCAGTGCTATGGTTCAATGTCGGGGTTCAGTGGTGGGGGATTCAGTGTTGAGAATCAGTGTTGGGGTTCAGTGTGGGGGTTCAGTGTTGGGGTTCAGTGTTGGGTTCAGTGCTGGGGTTCACTCTTGTCGGTTCAGTGGTGGGGTTCAGTGATGGGAGGTCAGTGCTGGGGTTCAGTGTTGGCGTCCAGTGTGGGGGTTCAATGTTGGGTTCAGTGCTGGGGTTCACTCTTGCGGGTTCAGTGTTGGGGTTCAGTGCTGGGAGAACAGTGATGGGGTTCAGTGTTGGGGTCCAGTGTGGGGGTCCAGTGTTCGGGTTCAGTGCGGGAGTTCAGCGCTGGGGTTCAGTGTTGGAGTTCAGTGATGGGAGGTCAGTGATTGGGTTCAGTGTTGGGGTCCAGTGTGGTGGTCCAGTTTTGGGGTTCAGTGCGGGAGTTCAGTGCTGGGGTTCAGTGTTGGGGTTCTGTGTTGGTGTTCAGCATTGGGAGTTCAGTGTTGGGGTTCAGTGGCAGTGTTCAGTGTTGTGGGGTTCAGTGTTGAGAATATGTGTTGTGGTTTCAGTGTTGGGGTTTAATGTTGGGGTTCAGTGTTGGGCTGGTCAGTTTTGGGGGGGTCAGTGTTGGGTGTTCATTGTTGGGCGTTCAGTGTTTGGGGATTCAGTGTTGGGGTTCAATGTTGGGTTTAGTGTTGGGGTTAGTGTTGGGGTGTTCAGTGTTGGGGGTTCGGTGTTGTGGGTTCAACTTTGCGGTTCAGTTTTAGGGTTCAGTGCTGGGGTTCGGTGTTGGGGTTCAGTGGTGGGATTTCGGTGTTGGGGTTCAGTGTTGGGGTTCAGTGTTAGGGTTTAGTGTTGGGGTTCAGCGTTAGGGGCTCAGTGTTGGGGTTCCATTTCGGGGTTCTGTGTTGGGGGTCCAGTGTTGGGTTTCAGTATTAGGGTTCAGTGCTGGAGTCCAGTGCTGGTGTTCAGTGCTATGGTTCGGTGTTGGGGGTTCAGTGTTGGGGTACAGTGTTAGGGTTCAGTGATGGGGGGTTCAGTGTTGGGAATCAGTGTTGGTGGTTCAGTGTTGGGGGTTTTGTGTTGGTGGTTCAGTGTTGGGATTTCAGTGCTGGTGTCCAGTGTGGGGGTTCAGTGTTGGGGTTCAGTGCGGGCGTTCAGTGCTGGGGTTCATTGTTGGGGTTCAGTGTTGGTGTTCAGCATTGGGAGTTCAGTGGTGGGGTTCAGTGTTGGGAGGTCAGTGCTGGGGTTCAGTGTTGGGTGTTCAGCGGTGGGGTTCAGTGTTGGGGTTCAGCAATGGGAGTTCAGTGTTGGGGTTCAGTGTTGTATGTTCAGTGTTGGGGTCCATTGGTGGGGGTTCGGTGTTGGGGACCAGTGTTGGGGTTCACTGTTGGGGTTCAGTGCTAGGGGCTCGGTGTTGCGGGTTCAGTGTTGTGGTTCAGTGGCAGTGTTCAGTGTTGGGGGTTCAGTGTTGGGGTTCAGTGGCAGGGTTTTGTGATGGGGTCAGTATTGGGGGTTCAGCGTTAGGGTTCAGTGTTCAAGGTTTAGTGTTGGGGTTCAGTGCTATGCCTCGGTGTTGGGGTTCAGTGTGGGGTTCAGTGTTGGGGGTTCATTTTTGAGACTGGTCAGTGTTGGGGTTCAGTTATGGGGTTCAGTGTTGGGGTTCAGTATTGGGGTTCAATTTTGGGGATTCAGTGTTGGGGGGTCAGTGTTGGGGTTCAGTGTTGGGTGTTCAGTGTTGGGGTTCAGTGTTGGGCGTTTGTCAGCGTTGGGGGTCAGTGTTGATGTGTTCAGTGTTGGGGGTTCAGTGTCGGGGCTGGTCAGTGTTGGGGGTTCATTGTTTGGGGGTTCAGTGTTGGGGTTCAGTGTTGTGGTTTCAGTGTTGGGGTTTAATGTTGGGGTTTAGTGTTGGGCTGGTCAGTTTTGGGGGTGTCAGTGTTGGGTGTTCATTGTTGGGCGTTCAGTGTTGGGGGATTCAGTGTTGGGATTCAATGTTGGGTTTAGTGTTGGGGGTTAGTGTTGGGGTGTTCAGTGTTGGGGGTTCGGTGTTGTGGGTTCAACTTTGGGGTTCAGTTTTAGGGTTCAGTGCTGGGGTTCGGTGTTGGGGTTCAGTGGTGGGATTTCGGTGTTGGGGTTCAGTGTTGTGGTTCAGTGTTAGGGTTCAGTGTTGGGGTTCAGCGTTAGGGGCTCAGTGTTGGGGTTCAATTTCGGGGTTCTGTGTTGGGGGTCCAGTGTTGGGTTTCAGTATTAGGGTTCAGTGCTGGGGTCCAGTGCTGGTGTTCAGTGCTATGGCTCGGTGTTGGGGGTTCAGTGTTGGGGTTCAGTGATGGGGGTTCAGTGTTGGGAATCAGTGTTGGTGGTTCAGTGTTGGGGGTTTTGTGTTGGTGGTTCAGTGTTGGGGGTTCTGTGCTGGGGTCCAGTGTGGGGGTTCAGTGTTGGGGTTCAGCACGGGAGTTCAGTGGTGGGGTTCAGTGTTGGGGTTCAGTGTCGGGGGTTCAGTGTTGGGAATCATTGTTGGGCTTCATTGTTGGGGGTTGTGTGGTGGTGGTCCAGTGTTGGGGGTTCAATGTTGGGGTTCAGTGTTGGGGTCCAGTGTGGGGGGTCAGTGAGGGGGTTCAGTGCTGGGATTCACTCTTGTGGGTTCAGTGGTGGGGTTCAGTGCTGGGAGGTCAGTGCTGGGGTTCAGTGTTGGGTGTTCAGTGTTGGGGGTCAGTGTTGGTGCTCAGCATTGGGAGTTCAGTGTTGGGGTTCAGTGATGTGCGTTCAGTGTTGGGGTTCATTGGTGGAGTTCATTGGTGAGGGTTCGGTGTTGGGCTTCAGTGGTGGGGGTCAGTGTTGGGGTTCACTGTTTGCGTTCAGCGTTAGGGACTCAGTGTTGGGGGTTCAGTGTTGGGGTTCAGTGGCAGTGTTCAGTGTTGTGGGGTTCAGTGTTGTGGGGTTCAGTGTTGGTGGTTCTGTGTTGGGGGTTTTGTGTTGGTGGTTCAGTGCTGGGGTTCAGTGTTGGGGTCCAGTGCTGGGGGTTCCGTGCGGGAGTTCAGTGCTGGGGGTCAGTATTGGGGGTTCAGTGTTAGGGTTCAGTGTTCAGGGTTAGTGTTGGGGATCAGTGCTATGGTTCAATGTCGGGGTTCAGTGGTGGGGGATTCAGTGTTGAGAATCAGTGTTGGGGTTCAGTGTGGGGGTTCAGTGTTGGGGTTCAGTGTTGGGTTCAGTGCTGGGGTTCACTCTTGTCGGTTCAGTGGTGGGGTTCAGTGATGGGAGGTCAGTGCTGGGGTTCAGTGTTGGCGTCCAGTGTGGGGGTTCAATGTTGGGTTCAGTGCTGGGGTTCACTCTTGCGGGTTCAGTGTTGGGGTTCAGTGCTGGGAGGACAGTGATGGGGTTCAGTGTTGGGGTCCAGTGTGGGGGTCCAGTGTTCGGGTTCAGTGCGGGAGTTCAGCGCTGGGGTTCAGTGTTGGAGTTCAGTGATGGGAGGTCAGTGATTGGGTTCAGTGTTGGGGTCCAGTGTGGTGGTCCAGTTTTGGGGTTCAGTGCGGGAGTTCAGTGCTGGGGTTCAGTGTTGGGGTTCTGTGTTGGTGTTCAGCATTGGGAGTTCAGTGTTGGGGTTCAGTGGCAGTGTTCAGTGTTGTGGGGTTCAGTGTTGAGAATATGTGTTGTGGTTTCAGTGTTGGGGTTTAATGTTGGGGTTCAGTGTTGGGCTGGTCAGTTTTGGGGGGTCAGTGTTGGGTGTTCATTGTTGGGCGTTCAGTGTTTGGGGATTCAGTGTTGGGGTTCAATGTTGGGTTTAGTGTTGGGGTTAGTGTTGGGGTGTTCAGTGTTGGGGGTTCGGTGTTGTGGGTTCAACTTTGGGGTTCAGTTTTAGGGTTCAGTGCTGGGGTTCGGTGTTGGGGTTCAGTGGTGGGATTTCGGTGTTGGGGTTCAGTGTTGGGGTTCAGTGTTAGGGTTCAGTGTTGGGGTTCAGCGTTAGGGGCTCAGTGTTGGGCTTCCATTTCGGGGTTCTGTGTTGGGGGTCCAGTGTTGGGTTTCAGTATTAGGGTTCAGTGCTGGGGTCCAGTGCTGGTGTTCAGTGCTATGGTTCGGTGTTGGGGGTTCAGTGTTGGCGTACAGTGTTGGGGTTCAGTGATGGGGGGTTCAGTGTTGGGCATCAGTGTTGGTGGTTCAGTGTTGGGGGTTTTGTGTTGGTGGTTCAGTGTTGGGGTTTCAGTGCTGGTGTCCAGTGTGGGGGTTCAGTGTTGGGGTTCAGTGCGGCAGTTCAGTGCTGGGGTTCATTGTTGGGGTTCAGTGTTGGTGTTCAGCATTGGGAGTTCAGTGGTGGGGTTCAGTGTTGGGAGGTCAGTGCTGGGGTTCAGTGTTGGGTGTTCAGCGGTGGGGTTCAGTGTTGGGGTTCAGCAATGGGAGTTCAGTGTTGGGGTTCAGTGTTGTATGTTCAGTGTTGGGGTCCATTGGTGGGGGTTCGGTGTTGGGGGCCAGTGTTGGGGTTCACTGTTGAGGTTCAGTGCTAGGGGCTCGGTGTTGCGGGTTCAGTGTTGTGGTTCAGTGGCAGTGTTCAGTGTTGGGGGTTCAGTGTTGGGGTTCAGTGACAGGGTTTTGTGATGGGGTCAGTATTGGGGGTTCAGCGTTAGGGTTCAGTGTTCAAGGTTTAGTGTTGGGGTCCAGTGCTATGACTCGGTGTTGGGGTTCAGTGGGGGTTCAGTGTTGGGGTTCAGTGTGGGGGTTCAGTGTTGGAGGGTTCACTGTTGGGGTTTATGTGTTGGTGGTTCAGTGTTGGGGTCCAGTGTGGGGTTCAGTGTTGGGGGTTCATTTTTGAGACTGGTCAGTGTTGGGGTTCAGTTTTGGGGTTCAGTGTTGGGGTTCAGTATTGGGGTTCAATTTTGGGGATTCAGTGTTGGGGGTCAGTGTTGAGGTGCAGTGTTGGGTGTTCAGTGTTGGGGTTCAGTGTTGGGCGTTTGTCAGCGTTGGGGGGTCAGTGTTGATGTGTTCAGTGTTGGGGGTTCAGTGTCGGTGCTGGTCAGTGTTGGGGGTTCATTGTTTGAGGTTCAGTGTTGGGTTTCAGTGTTGTGGTTTCAGTGTTGGGGTTTAATGTTGGGGTTTAGTGTTGGGCTGGTCAGTTTTGGGGGTGTCATTGTTGGGTGTTCATTGTTGGGCGTTCAGTGTTGGGGGATTCAGTGTTGGGATTCAATGTTGGGTTTAGTGTTGGGGGTTAGTGTTGGGGTGTTCAGTGTTGGGGGTTCGGTGTTGTGGGTTCAACTTTGGGGTTCAGTTTTAGGGTTCAGTGCTGGGGTTCGGTGTTGGGGTTCAGTGGTGGGATTTCGGTGTTGGGGTTCAGTGTTGTGGTTCAGTGTTAGGGTTCAGTGTTGGGGTTCAGCGTTAGGGGCTCAGTGTTGGGGTTCAATTTCGGGGTTCTGTGTTGGGGGTCCAGTGTTGGGTTTCAGTATTAGGGTTCAGTGCTGGGGTCCAGTGCTGGTGTTCAGTGCTATGGCTCGGTGTTGGGGGTTCAGTGTTGGGGTTCAGTGATGGGGGTTCAGTGTTGGGAATCAGTGTTGGTGGTTCAGTGTTGGGGGTTTTGTGTTGGTGGTTCAGTGTTGGGGGTTCTGTGCTGGGGTCCAGTGTGGGGGTTCAGTGTTGGGGTTCAGCACGGGAGTTCAGTGCTGGGGTTCAGTGTTGGGGTTCAGTGTTGGTGTTCAGCATTGGGAGTTCAGTGGTGGGGTTGAGTGTTGGGAGGTCAGTGCTGGGGTTCAGTGTTGGGTGTTCAGCGGTGGGGTTCAGTGTTGGGGTTCAGCAATGGGAGTTCAGTGTTGGGGTTCAGTGTTGTATGTTCAGTGTTGGGGTCAGTGTTGGGGTCCATTGGTGGGGGTTCGGTGTTGGGGGCCAGTGTTGGGGTTCGCTGTTGGGGTTCAGTGCTAGGGGCTCGGTGTTGCAGGTTCAGTGTTGTGGTTCAGTGGCAGTGTTCAGTGTTGGGGGTTCAGTGTTGGGGTTCAGTGTCAGGGTTTTGTGCTGGGGTCAGTATTGGGGGTTCAGCGTTAGGGTTCAGTGTTCAAGGTTTAGCGTTGTGGTTGAGTGCTATGACTCGGTGTTGGGGTTCAGTGGGGGGTTCAGTGTTGGGGTTCAGTGTTGTGTGTTCAGTGCTGGGGTTCATTGGTGGGGGTTCGGTGTTGGGATTCAGTGTTGGGGGTCAGTGTTGGGGTTCACCGTTTGGGTTCAGCTTTAGGGGTTCAGTGATGGGGGTTCAGTGTTGGAAATCAGTGTTGGTGGTTCAGTGTTGGGGGTTTTATATTGGTGGTTCAGTGTTGGGGGTTCAGTGCTGGGGTTCAGTGTTGGGGTCCAGTGTGGGGTTCAGTGTTGGGGTTCAGTGCTGGGGTCCAGTGCTGGTGTTCAGTGCTGTGGCACGGTGTTGGGTGTTCAGTGTTGGGGTTCAGTGTTGGGCGTTCAGTGTTGGGGTTCAGTGTTGGTGCTCAACATTGGGAGTTCAGTGTTGGGGTTCAGTGTTGTGTGTCCAGTGTTGGGGTTCATTGGTGGGGGGTCGGTGTTGGGGTTCAGTGTTGGGGGCCAGTGTTGGGGTTCACTGTTGGGGGTCAGTGTTAGGGGCTCGGTGTTGGGGGTTCAGTGTTGGTGTTCAGTGTCAGGGTTCAGTGCTGGGGGTCAGGATTGGTGGTTCAGCGTTAGGTTCAGTGTTCAAGGTTTAGGGTTGGGGTTCAGTGCTATGACTCGGTGTTGGGGTTCAGTGGGGGTTCAGTGTTGGTGATACAGCGTTGGTGGGTTCACTGTCGGGGTTCAGTGTTGGGGTCCAGTGTGGGGGTTCAATGTTGGGTTCAGTGCTGTGGTTCACTCTTGCGGGTTCAGTGTTGGGGTTCAATGCTGGGAGGACAGTGATGGGGTTCAATGTTGGGGTCCAGTGTGGGGGTCCAGTGTTGGGGTTCAGTGCGGGAGTTCAGTGCTGGGGTTCAGTGTTGGGGTTCAGTGATGGGAGGTCAGTGATTGGGTTCAGTGTTGGGGTCCAGTGTGGTGGTCCAGTTTTGGGGTTCAGTGCGGGAGTTCAGTGCTGGGGTTCAGTGTTGGTGTTCAGTGTTGGTGTTCAGCATTGGGAGTTCAGTGTTGGGGTTCAGTGGCAGTGTTCAGTGTTGTGGGGTTCAGTGTTGAGAATATGTGTTGTGGTTTCAGTGTTGGGGTTTAATGTTGGGGTTCAGTGTTGGGCTGGTCAGTTTTGGGGGGGGTCAGTGTTGGGTGTTCATTGTTGGGCGTTCAGTGTTTGGGGATTCAGTGTTGGGGTTCAATGTTGGGTTTAGTGTTGGGGTTAGTGTTGGGGTGTTCAGTGTTGGGGGTTCGGTGTTGTGGGTTCAACTTTGCGGTTCAGTTTTAGGGTTCAGTGCTGGGGTTCGGTGTTGGGGTTCAGTGGTGGGATTTCGGTGTTGGGGTTCAGTGTTGGGGTTCAGTGTTAGGGTTTAGTGTTGGGGTTCAACGTTAGGGGCTCAGTGTTGGGGTTCCATTTCGGGGTTCTGTGTTGGGGGTCCAGTGTTGGGTTTCAGTATTAGGGTTCAGTGCTGGAGTCCAGTGCTGGTGTTCAGTGCTATGGTTCGGTGTTGGGGGTTCAGTGTTGGGGTACAGTGTTAGGGTTCAGTGATGGGGGGTTCAGTGTTGGGAATCAGTGTTGGTGGTTCAGTGTTGGGGGTTTTGTGTTGGTGGTTCAGTGTTGGGATTTCAGTGCTGGTGTCCAGTGTGGGGGTTCAGTGTTGGGGTTCAGTGCGGGCGTTCAGTGCTGGGGTTCATTGTTGGGGTTCAGTGTTGGTGTTCAGCATTGGGAGTTCAGTGGTGGGGTTCAGTGTTGGGAGGTCAGTGCTGGGGTTCAGTGTTGGGTGTTCAGCGGTGGGGTTCAGTGTTGGGGTTCAGCAATGGGAGTTCAGTGTTGGGGTTCAGTGTTGTATGTTCAGTGTTGGGGTCCATTGGTGGGGGTTCGGTGTTGGGGACCAGTGTTGGGGTTCACTGTTGGGGTTCAGTGCTAGGGGCTCGGTGTTGCGGGTTCAGTGTTGTGGTTCAGTGGCAGTGTTCAGTGTTGGGGGTTCAGTGTTGGGGTTCAGTGGCAGGGTTTTGTGATGGGGTCAGTATTGGGGGTTCAGCGTTAGGGTTCAGTGTTCAAGGTTTAGTGTTGGGGTTCAGTGCTATGCCTCGGTGTTGGGGTTCAGTGTGGGGTTCAGTGTTGGGGGTTCATTTTTGAGACTGGTCAGTGTTGGGGTTCAGTTTTGGGGTTCAGTGTTGGGGTTCAGTATTGGGGTTCAATTTTGGGGATTCAGTGTTGGGGGGTCAGTGTTGGGGTTCAGTGTTGGGTGTTCAGTGTTGGGGTTCAGTGTTGCGCGTTTGTCAGCGTTGGGGGTCAGTGTTGATGTGTTCAGTGTTGGGGGTTCAGTGTCGGGGCTGGTCAGTGTTGGGGGTTCATTGTTTGGGGGTTCAGTGTTGGGGTTCAGTGTTGTGGTTTCAGTGTTGGGGTTTAATGTTGGGGTTTAGTGTTGGGCTGGTCAGTTTTGGGGGTGTCAGTGTTGGGTGTTCATTGTTGGGCGTTCAGTGTTGGGGGATTCAGTGTTGGGATTCAATGTTGGGTTTAGTGTTGGGGGTTAGTGTTGGGGTGTTCAGTGTTGGGGGTTCGGTGTTGTTGGTTCAACTTTGGGGTTCAGTTTTAGGGTTCAGTGCTGGGGTTCGGTGTTGGGGTTCAGTGGTGGGATTTCGGTGTTGGGGTTCAGTGTTGTGGTTCAGTGTTAGGGTTCAGTGTTGGGGTTCAGCGTTAGGGGCTCAGTGTTGGGGTTCAATTTCGGGGTTCTGTGTTGGGGGTCCAGTGTTGGGTTTCAGTATTAGGGTTCAGTGCTGGGGTCCAGTGCTGGTGTTCAGTGCTATGGCTCGGTGTTGGGGGTTCAGTGTTGGGGTTCAGTGATGGGGGTTCAGTGTGGGGAATCAGTGTTGGTGGTTCAGTGTTGGGGGTTTTGTGTTGGTGGTTCAGTGTTGGGGGTTCTGTGCTAGGGTCCAGTGTGGGGGTTCAGTGTTGGGGTTCAGCACGGGAGTTCAGTGCTGGGGTTCAGTGTTGGGGTTCAGTGTTGGTGTTCAGCATTGGGAGTTCAGTGGTGGGGTTGAGTGTTGGGAGGTCAGTGCTGGGGTTCAGTGTTGGGTGTTCAGCGGTGGGGTTCAGTGTTGGGGTTCAGCAATGGGAGTTCAGTGTTGGGGTTCAGTGTTGTATGTTCAGTGTTGGGGTTCAGTGTTGGGGTCCATTGGTGGGGGTTCGGTGTTGGGGGCCAGTGTTGGGGTTCGCTGTTGGGGTTCAGTGCTAGGGGCTCGGTGTTGCAGGTTCAGTGTTGTGGTTCAGTGGCAGTGTTCAGTGTTGGGGGTTCAGTGTTGGGGTTCAGTGTCAGGGTTTTGTGCTGGGGTCAGTATTGGGGGTTCAGCGTTAGGGTTCAGTGTTCAAGGTTTAGCGTTGGGGTTGAGTGCTATGACTCGGTGTTGGGGTTCAGTGGGGGGTTCAGTGTTGGGGTTCAGTGTTGTGTGTTCAGTGCTGGGGTTCATTGGTGGGGGTTCGGTGTTGGGATTCAGTGTTGGGGGTCAGTGTTGGGGTTCACCGTTTGGGTTCAGCTTTAGGGGTTCAGTGATGGGGGTTCAGTGTTGGAAATCAGTGTTGGTGGTTCAGTGTTGGGGGTTTTATATTGGTGGTTCAGTGTTGGGGGTTCAGTGCTGGGGTTCAGTGTTGTATGTTCAGTGTTGGGGTCCATTGGTGGGGGTTCGGTGTTGGGGACCAGTGTTGGGGTTCACTGTTGGGGTTCAGTGCTAGGGGCTCGGTGTTGCGGGTTCAGTGTTGTGGTTCAGTGGCAGTGTTCAGTGTTGGGGGTTCAGTGTTGGGGTTCAGTGGCAGGGTTTTGTGATGGGGTCAGTATTGGGGGTTCAGCGTTAGGGTTCAGTGTTCAAGGTTTAGTGTTGGGGTTCAGTGCTATGCCTCGGTGTTGGGGTTCAGTGTGGGGTTCAGTGTTGGGGGTTCATTTTTGAGACTGGTCAGTGTTGGGGTTCAGTTTTGGGGTTCAGTGTTGGGGTTCAGTATTGGGGTTCAATTTTGGGGATTCAGTGTTGGGGGGTCAGTGTTGGGGTTCAGTGTTGGGTGTTCAGTGTTGGGGTTCAGTGTTGCGCGTTTGTCAGCGTTGGGGGTCAGTGTTGATGTGTTCAGTGTTGGGGGTTCAGTGTCGGGGCTGGTCAGTGTTGGGGGTTCATTGTTTGGGGGTTCAGTGTTGGGGTTCAGTGTTGTGGTTTCAGTGTTGGGGTTTAATGTTGGGGTTTAGTGTTGGGCTGGTCAGTTTTGGGGGTGTCAGTGTTGGGTGTTCATTGTTGGGCGTTCAGTGTTGGGGGATTCAGTGTTGGGATTCAATGTTGGGTTTAGTGTTGGGGGTTAGTGTTGGGGTGTTCAGTGTTGGGGGTTCGGTGTTGTTGGTTCAACTTTGGGGTTCAGTTTTAGGGTTCAGTGCTGGGGTTCGGTGTTGGGGTTCAGTGGTGGGATTTCGGTGTTGGGGTTCAGTGTTGTGGTTCAGTGTTAGGGTTCAGTGTTGGGGTTCAGCGTTAGGGGCTCAGTGTTGGGGTTCAATTTCGGGGTTCTGTGTTGGGGGTCCAGTGTTGGGTTTCAGTATTAGGGTTCAGTGCTGGGGTCCAGTGCTGGTGTTCAGTGCTATGGCTCGGTGTTGGGGGTTCAGTGTTGGGGTTCAGTGATGGGGGTTCAGTGTGGGGAATCAGTGTTGGTGGTTCAGTGTTGGGGGTTTTGTGTTGGTGGTTCAGTGTTGGGGGTTCTGTGCTAGGGTCCAGTGTGGGGGTTCAGTGTTGGGGTTCAGCACGGGAGTTCAGTGCTGGGGTTCAGTGTTGGGGTTCAGTGTTGGTGTTCAGCATTGGGAGTTCAGTGGTGGGGTTGAGTGTTGGGAGGTCAGTGCTGGGGTTCAGTGTTGGGTGTTCAGCGGTGGGGTTCAGTGTTGGGGTTCAGCAATGGGAGTTCAGTGTTGGGGTTCAGTGTTGTATGTTCAGTGTTGGGGTTCAGTGTTGGGGTCCATTGGTGGGGGTTCGGTGTTGGGGGCCAGTGTTGGGGTTCGCTGTTGGGGTTCAGTGCTAGGGGCTCGGTGTTGCAGGTTCAGTGTTGTGGTTCAGTGGCAGTGTTCAGTGTTGGGGGTTCAGTGTTGGGGTTCAGTGTCAGGGTTTTGTGCTGGGGTCAGTATTGGGGGTTCAGCGTTAGGGTTCAGTGTTCAAGGTTTAGCGTTGGGGTTGAGTGCTATGACTCGGTGTTGGGGTTCAGTGGGGGGTTCAGTGTTGGGGTTCAGTGTTGTGTGTTCAGTGCTGGGGTTCATTGGTGGGGGTTCGGTGTTGGGATTCAGTGTTGGGGGTCAGTGTTGGGGTTCACCGTTTGGGTTCAGCTTTAGGGGTTCAGTGATGGGGGTTCAGTGTTGGAAATCAGTGTTGGTGGTTCAGTGTTGGGGGTTTTATATTGGTGGTTCAGTGTTGGGGGTTCAGTGCTGGGGTTCAGTGTTGGGGTCCAGTGTGGGGTTCAGTGTTGGGGTTCAGTGCTGGGGTCCAGTGCTGGGGTTCAGTGCTGTGACTCGGTGTTGGGTGTTCAGTGTTGGGGTTCAGTGTTGGGCGTTCAGTGTTGGGGTTCAGTGTTGGTGCTCAGCATTGGGAGTTCAGTGTTGGGGTTCAGTGTTGTGTGTCCAGTGTTGGGGTTCATTGGTGGGGGTTCGGTGTTGGGGTTCAGTGTTGGGGGCCAGTGTTGGGGTTCACTGTTGGGGGTCAGTGTTAGGGGTTCGGTGTTGGGGGTTCAGTGTTGGTGTTCAGTGTCAGGGTTCAGTGCTGGGGGTCAGGATTGGTGGTTCAGCGTTAGGTTCAGTGTTCAAGGTTTAGGGTTGGGGTTCAGTGCTATGACTCGGTGTTGGGGTTCAGTGGGGGTTCAGTGTTGGTGATACAGCGTTGGTGGGTTCACTGTCGGGGTTCAGTGTTGGGGTCCAGTGTGGGGGTTCAATGTTGGGTTCAGTGCTGGGTTCACTCTTGCGGGTTCAGTGTTGGGGTTCAATGCTGGGAGGACAGTGATGGGGTTCAATGTTGGGGTCCAGTGTGGGGGTCCAGTGTTGGGGTTCAGTGCGGGAGTTCAGTGCTGGGGTTCAGTGTTGGGGTTCAGTGATGGGAGGTCAGTGATTGGGTTCAGTGTTGGGGTCCAGTGTGGTGGTCCAGTTTTGGGGTTCAGTGCGGGAGTTCAGTGCTGGGGTTCAGTGTTGGTGTTCAGTGTTGGTGTTCAGCATTGGGAGTTCAGTGTTGGGGTTCAGTGGCAGTGTTCAGTGTTGTGGGGTTCAGTGTTGAGAATATGTGTTGTGGTTTCAGTGTTGGGGTTTAATGTTGGGGTTCAGTGTTGGGCTGGTCAGTTTTGGGGGGGTCAGTGTTGGGTGTTCATTGTTGGGCGTTCAGTGTTTGGGGATTCAGTGTTGGGGTTCAATGTTGGGTTTAGTGTTGGGGTTAGTGTTGGGGTGTTCAGTGTTGGGGGTTCGGTGTTGTGGGTTCAACTTTGCGGTTCAGTTTTAGGGTTCAGTGCTGGGGTTCGGTGTTGGGGTTCAGTGGTGGGATTTCGGTGTTGGGGTTCAGTGTTGGGGTTCAGTGTTAGGGTTTAGTGTTGGGGTTCAGCGTTAGGGGCTCAGTGTTGGGGTTCCATTTCGGGGTTCTGTGTTGGGGGTCCAGTGTTGGGTTTCAGTATTAGGGTTCAGTGCTGGAGTCCAGTGCTGGTGTTCAGTGCTATGGTTCGGTGTTGGGGGTTCAGTGTTGGGGTACAGTGTTAGGGTTCAGTGATGGGGGGTTCAGTGTTGGGAATCAGTGTTGGTGGTTCAGTGTTGGGGGTTTTGTGTTGGTGGTTCAGTGTTGGGATTTCAGTGCTGGTGTCCAGTGTGGGGGTTCAGTGTTGGGGTTCAGTGCGGGCGTTCAGTGCTGGGGTTCATTGTTGGGGTTCAGTGTTGGTGTTCAGCATTGGGAGTTCAGTGGTGGGGTTCAGTGTTGGGAGGTCAGTGCTGGGGTTCAGTGTTGGGTGTTCAGCGGTGGGGTTCAGTGTTGGGGTTCAGCAATGGGAGTTCAGTGTTGGGGTTCAGTGTTGTATGTTCAGTGTTGGGGTCCATTGGTGGGGGTTCGGTGTTGGGGACCAGTGTTGGGGTTCACTGTTGGGGTTCAGTGCTAGGGGCTCGGTGTTGCGGGTTCAGTGTTGTGGTTCAGTGGCAGTGTTCAGTGTTGGGGGTTCAGTGTTGGGGTTCAGTGGCAGGGTTTTGTGATGGGGTCAGTATTGGGGGTTCAGCGTTAGGGTTCAGTGTTCAAGGTTTAGTGTTGGGGTTCAGTGCTATGCCTCGGTGTTGGGGTTCAGTGTGGGGTTCAGTGTCGGGGGTTCATTTTTGAGACTGGTCAGTGTTGGGGTTCAGTTTTGGGGTTCAGTGTTGGGGTTCAGTATTGGGGTTCAATTTTGGGGATTCAGTGTTGGGGGGTCAGTGTTGGGGTTCAGTGCTGGGTGTTCAGTGTTGGGGTTCAGTGTTGGGCGTTTGTCAGCGTTGGGGGTCAGTGTCGATGTGTTCAGTGTTGGGGGTTCAGTGTCGGGGCTGGTCAGTGTTGGGGGTTCATTGTTTGGGGGTTCAGTGTTGGGGTTCAGTGTTGTGGTTTCAGTGTTGGGGTTTAATGTTGGGGTTTAGTGTTGGGCTGGTCAGTTTTGGGGGTGTCAGTGTTGGGTGTTCATTGTTGGGCGTTCAGTGTTGGGATTCAATGTTGGGTTTAGTGTTGGGGGTTAATGTTGGGGTGTTCAGTGTTGGGGGTTCGGTGTTGTGGGTTCAACTTTGGGGTTCAGTTTTAGGGTTCAGTGCTGGGGTTCGGTGTTGGGGTTCAGTGGTGGGATTTCGGTGTTGGGGTTCAGTGTTGGGGTTCAGTGTTAGGGTTCAGTGTTGGGGTTCAGCGTTAGGGGCTCAGTGTTGGGGTTCAATTTCGGGGTTCTGTTTTGGGGGTCCAGTGTTGGGTTTCAGTATTAGGGTTCAGTGCTGGGGTCCAGTGCTGGTGTTCAGTGCTATGGCTCGGTGTTGGGGGTTTAGTGTTGGGGTTCAGTGATGGGGGTTCAGTGTTGGGAATCAGTGTTGGTGGTTCAGTGTTGGGGGTTTTGTGTTGGTGGTTCAGTGTTGGGGGTTCTGTGCTGGGGTCCAGTGTGGGGGTTCAGTGTTGGGGTTCAGCACGGGAGTTCAGTGCTGGGGTTCAGTGTTGGGGTTCAGTGTTGGTGTTCAGCATTGGGAGTTCAGTGTTGGTGTTCAGCATTGGGAGTTCAGTGGCGGGGTTCAGTGTTGGGAGGTCAGTGCTGGGGTTCAGTGTTGGGTGTTCAGCGGTGGGGTTCAGTGTTGGGGTTCAGCAATGGGAGTTCAGTGTTGGGGTTCAGTGTTGTATGTTCAGTGTTGGGGTCCATTGGTGGGGGTTCGGTGTTGGGGGCCAGTGTTGGGGTTCACTGTTGGGGTTCAGTGCTAGGGGCTCGGTGTTGCAGGTTCAGAGTTGTGGTTCAGTGGCAGCGTTCAGTGTTGGGGGTTCAGTGTCAGGGTTTTGTGCTGGGGTCAGTATTGGGGGTTCAGCGTTAGGGTTCAGTGTTCAAGGTTTAGCGTTGGAGTTCAGTGCTATGACTCGGTGTTGGGGTTCAGTGGGGGGTTCAGTGTTGGGTTTCAGTGCTGGGGTTCAGTGTTGGGGTTCAGCTTTGGTGTTCAGCATTGGGAGTTCAGTGCTGGGGTTCAATGTTGTGTGTTCAGTGTTGTGGTTCAGTGCTGGGGTTCATTGGTGGGGGTTTCGGTGTTGGGGTTCAGTGTTGGGGGTCAGTGTTGGTGTTCACTGTTGGGTTCAGTGTTAGGGGCTCGGTGTTGGGGGTTCAGTGTTGGGGTACAGTAGCAGTGTTCAGTGTTGCGTGTTCAGTGTTGGGGTTCAGTGTCAGGGTTCAGTGCTGGGTCAGTATTGGTAGTTCAGCGTTAGGTTGAGTGTTCAAGGTTTAGTGTTGGGGTTCAGTGCTATGACTCGGTGTTGGGGTTCAGTGTTAGGGTTCAGTGTTGGGGTTCAGCGTTAGGGGCTCAGTGTTGGGGTTCCATTTCGGGGTTCTGTGTCGGGGGTCCAGTGTTGGGTTTCAGTATTAGGGTTCAGTGCTGGGGTCCAGTGCTGGTGTTCAGTGCTATGGCTCGGTGTTGGGGGTTCAGTGTTTGGGTTCAGTGTTGGGAGGTCAGTGCTGGGGTTCAGTGTTGGGTGTTCAGCGGTGGGGTTCAGTGTTGGGGTTCAGCAATGGGAGTTCAGTGTTGGGGTTCAGTGTTGTATGTTCAGTGTTGGGGTCCATTGGTGGGGGTTCGGTGTTGGGGACCAGTGTTGGGGTTCACTGTTGGGGTTCAGTGCTAGGGGCTCGGTGTTGCGGGTTCAGTGTTGTGGTTCAGTGGCAGTGTTCAGTGTTGGGGGTTCAGTGTTGGGGTTCAGTGGCAGGGTTTTGTGATGGGGTCAGTATTGGGGGTTCAGCGTTAGGGTTCAGTGTTCAAGGTTTAGTGTTGGGGTTCAGTGCTATGCCTCGGTGTTGGGGTTCAGTGTGGGGTTCAGTGTTGGGGGGTCATTTTTGAGACTGGTCAGTGTTGGGGTTCAGTTTTGGGGTTCAGTGTTGGGGTTCAGTATTGGGGTTCAATTTTGGGGATTCAGTGTTGGGGGGTCAGTGTTGGGGTTCAGTGTTGGGTGTTCAGTGTTGGGGTTCAGTGTTGGGCGTTTGTCAGCGTTGGGGGTCAGTGTTGATGTGTTCAGTGTTGGGGGTTCAGTGTCGGGGCTGGTCAGTGTTGGGGGTTCATTGTTTGGGGGTTCAGTGTTGGGGTTCAGTGTTGTGGTTTCAGTGTTGGGGTTTAATGTTGGGGTTTAGTGTTGGGCTGGTCAGTTTTGGGGGTGTCAGTGTTGGGTGTTCATTGTTGGGCGTTCAGTGTTGGGGGATTCAGTGTTGGGATTCAATGTTGGGTTTAGTGTTGGGGGTTAATGTTGGGGTGTTCAGTGTTGGGGGTTCGGTGTTGTGGGTTCAACTTTGGGGTTCAGTTTTAGGGTTCAGTGCTGGGGTTCGGTGTTGGGGTTCAGTGGTGGGATTTCGGTGTTGGGGTTCAGTGTTGGGGTTCAGTGTTAGGGTTCAGTGTTGGGGTTCAGCGTTAGGGGCTCAGTGTTGGGGTTCAATTTCGGGGTTCTGTGCTGGGGGTCCAGTGTTGGGTTTCAGTATTAGGGTTCAGTGCTGGGGTCCAGTGCTGGTGTTCAGTGCTATGGCTCGGTGTTGGGGGTTTAGTGTTGGGGTTCAGTGATGGGGGTTCAGTGTTGGGAATCAGTGTTGGTGGTTCAGTGTTGGGGGTTTTGTGTTGGTGGTTCAGTGTTGGGGGTTCTGTGCTGGGGTCCAGTGTGGGGGTTCAGTGTTGGGGTTCAGCACGGGAGTTCAGTGCTGGGGTTCAGTGTTGGGGTTCAGTGTTGGTGTTCAGCATTGGGAGTTCAGTGTTGGTGTTCAGCATTGGGAGTTCAGTGGCGGGGTTCAGTGTTGGGAGGTCAGTGCTGGGGTTCAGTGTTGGGTGTTCAGCGGTGGGGTTCAGTGTTGGGGTTCAGCAATGGGAGTTCAGTGTTGGGGTTCAGTGTTGTATGTTCAGTGTTGGGGTCCATTGGTGGGGGTTCGGTGTTGGGGGCCAGTGTTGGGGTTCACTGTTGGGGTTCAGTGCTAGGGGCTCGGTGTTGCAGGTTCAGAGTTGTGGTTCAGTGGCAGCGTTCAGTGTTGGGGGTTCAGTGTCAGGGTTTTGTGCTGGGGTCAGTATTGGGGGTTCAGCGTTAGGGTTCAGTGTTCAAGGTTTAGCGTTGGAGTTCAGTGCTATGACTCGGTGTTGGGGTTCAGTGGGGGGTTCAGTGTTGGGTTTCAGTGCTGGGGTTCAGTGTTGGGGTTCAGCTTTGGTGTTCAGCATTGGGAGTTCAGTGCTGGGGTTCAATGTTGTGTGTTCAGTGTTGTGGTTCAGTGCTGGGGTTCATTGGTGGGGGTTTCGGTGTTGGGGTTCAGTGTTGGGGGTCAGTGTTGGTGTTCACTGTTGGGTTCAGTGTTAGGGGCTCGGTGTTGGGGGTTCAGTGTTGGGGTACAGTAGCAGTGTTCAGTGTTGCGTGTTCAGTGTTGGGGTTCAGTGTCAGGGTTCAGTGCTGGGTCAGTATTGGTAGTTCAGCGTTAGGTTGAGTGTTCAAGGTTTAGTGTTGGGGTTCAGTGCTATGACTCGGTGTTGGGGTTCAGTGTTAGGGTTCAGTGTTGGGGTTCAGCGTTAGGGGCTCAGTGTTGGGGTTCCATTTCGGGGTTCTGTGTCGGGGGTCCAGTGTTGGGTTTCAGTATTAGGGTTCAGTGCTGGGGTCCAGTGCTGGTGTTCAGTGCTATGGCTCGGTGTTGGGGGTTCAGTGTTGGGGTTCAGTGTTGGGGTTCAGTGATGGGGGTTCAGTGTTGGGAATCAGTGTTGGTGGTTCAGTGATGAGGGTTTTGTGTTGGTGGTTCAGTGTTGGGGGCCAGTGTGGGGGTTCAGTGTTGGGGTTCAGTGCGGGAGTTCAGTGCTGGGGTTCAGTGCTGGGGTTCAGTGTTGGGGTTCAGTGTTGGTGTTCAGCATTGGGAGTTCAGTGGTGGGGTTCAGTGTTGGGAGGTCAGTGCTGGGGTTCAGTGTTGGGTGTTCAGCGGTGGGGTTCAGTGTTGGGGTTCAGCAATGGGAGTTCAGTGTTGGGGTTCAGTGTTGTATGTTCAGTGTTGGGGTCCATTGGTGGGGGTTCGGTGTTGGGGGCCAGTGTTGGGGTTCACTGTTGGGGTTCAGTGCTTGGGGCTCGGTGTTGCGGGTTCAGTGTTGTGGTTCAGTGGCAGTGTTCAGTGTTGGGGGTTCAGTGTTGGGGTTCAGTGTCAGGGTTTTGTGCTGGGGTCAGTATTGGGGGTTCAGCGTTAGGGTTCAGTGCTCAAGGTTTAGTGTTGGGGTTCGGTGATATGACTCGGTGTTGGGGTTCAGTGGGGGTTCAGTGTTGGTGTTCAGTGTGGGGGGTTCAGTGTTGGGGGGTTCACTGTTGGGGTTTATGTGTTGGTGGTTCAGTGTTGGGGTCCAGTGTGGGGTTCAGTGTTGGGCGTTCATTTTTGGGACTGGTCAGTGTTGGGGTTCAGTTTTGGGGTTCAGTATTGGTGGTCCAGTGTTGGGGGTTCAGTGTCGGGGTTCAGTGCTAGGGGCTTGGTGGTGCATGTTCAGTGTTGGGGTTCAGTGGCAGTGTTCAGTGTTGGGGGTTCAGTGTTGGGGTTCAGTGTCAGGGTTTTGTGCTGGGGGTCAGTATTGGGGGTTCAGCGTTAGGGTTCAGTGTTCAAGGTTTACTGTTGGGGTTCAGTGCTATGACTCGGTGTTGGGATTCAGTGGGGGGTTCAGTGTTGGGGTTCAGTGTGGGCGGTTCAGTGTTGGGTGGTTCACTGTTGGGGTTTTTGTGTTGGTGGTTCAGTGTTGGGGGTTCAGTGTTGGGGTCCAGTGTGGGGATCAGTGTTGGGGGTTCATTGTTGGGGCTGGTCAGTGTTGGATGTTCAGTGCTGGGGGATTCAGTGTTGGGGTTCAGTAATGGGGTTCAATTTTGGGGATTCAGTGTTGGTGGTTCAGTGTCGGGGATTCAGTTTTGGGGGTCAGTGTTGGGGTTCAGTGTTGGGTGTTCAGTGTTGGGGTTCAGTGTTGGGCGTTTGTCAGCGTTGGGGGGGTCAGTGTTGATGTGTTCAGTGTTGGGGGTTCAGTGTCGGGGCTGGTCAGTGTTGGGGGTTCAGTGTTTGGGGGTTCAGTGTTGGGGTTCAGTGTTGTGGTTTCAGTGTTGGGGTTTAATGTTGGGGTTTAGTGTTGGGCTGGTCAGTTTTGGGGTGTCAGTGTTGGGTGTTCATTGTTGGGCGTTCAGTGTTGGGGGATTCAGTGTTGGGGTTCGATGTTGGGTTTAGTGTTGGGGGTTAGTGTTGGGGTGTTCAGTGTTGGGGGTTCGGTGTTGTGGGTTCAACTTTGGGGTTCAGTTTTAGGGTTCAGTGCTGGGGTTCGGTGTTGGGGTTCAGTGGAGGGGGTTCGGTGTTGGGGTTCAGTGTTGGGGTTCAGTGTTAGGGTTCAGTGTTGGTGTTCAGCGTTAGGGGCTCAGTGTTGGGGTTCCATTTCGGGGTTCTGTGTTGGGGGTCCAGTGTTGGGTTTCAGTATTAGGGTTCAGTGCTGGGGTCCAGTGCTGGTGTTCAGTGCTATGGCTCGGTGTTGGGGGTTCAGTGTTGGGGTTCAGTGATGGGGGTTCAGTGTTGGGAATCAGTGTTGGTGGTTCAGTGTCGGGGATTCAGTGTTGGGGGGGTCAGTGTTGGGGTTCAGTGCTGGGGTTCACTCTTGGCAGTTCAGTTGTGGGGTTCAGTGATGGGAGGTCAGTGCTGGGGTTCAGTGTTGGGATTCAGCGCTGGGGTTCATTGGTGGGGGTTCGGTGTTGGGGTTCAGTTTTGGGGGATTCAGTGTTGGGGCTCAGTATTGGGGTCAGTGTTGTGGTTCAATTTTGGGGATTCAGTGTTGGTGGTTCAGTGTCGGGGATTCAGTGGTGGGGGTTCAGTGTTGGGATTCAGTGTTGGGTGTTCAGTGTTGGGGTCCAGTGTGGGGGTTCAGTGTTGGGTGTTCAGTGTTGAGGTCCAGTGTGGAGGTTCAGTGTTGG
Organism: Pristiophorus japonicus; assembly: GCF_044704955.1. Lineage (NCBI taxonomy): Eukaryota > Metazoa > Chordata > Chondrichthyes > Pristiophoridae > Pristiophorus > Pristiophorus japonicus. The sequence continues at coordinate 61,073,651 of NC_091993.1, forward strand.
GTTCAGTGCTGGGGTTCACTCTTGTCGGTTCAGTGGTGGGGTTCAGTGATGGGATGTCAGTGCTGGGGTTCAGTGTTAGGTGTTCAGCGGTGGGGTTCAGTGTTGGAGTTCAGCATTGGGAGTTCAGTGTTGGGGTTCAGTGTTATGTGTTCAGTGTTGGGGTCAGTGTTGGGGTTCAGTGTCAGCGTTCAGTGCTGGGTCAGTATTGGTAGTTCAGCGTTAGGTTGAGTGTTCAAGGTTTAGTGTTGGGGTTCAGTGCTATGACTCGGTGTTGGGGTTCAGTGTTAGGGTTCAGTGTTGGGGTTCAGCGTTAGGGGCTCAGTGTTGGGGTTCCATTTCGGGGTTCTGTGTCGGGGGTCCAGTGTTGGGTTTCAGTATTAGGGTTCAGTGCTGGGGTCCAGTGCTGGTGTTCAGTGCTATGGCTCGGTGTTGGGGGTTCAGTGTTGGGGTTCAGTGTTGGGGTTCAGTGATGGGGGGTTCAGTGTTGGGAATCAGTGTTGGTGGTTCAGTGTTGAGGGTTTTGTGTTGGTGGTTCAGTGTTGGGGGCCAGTGTGGGGGTTCAGTGTCGGGGTTCAGTGCGGGAGTTCAGTGCTGGGGTTCAGTGCTGGGGTTCAGTGTTGGGGTTCAGTGTTGGTGTTCAGCATTGGGAGTTCAGTGGTGGGGTTCAGTGTTGGGAGGTCAGTGCTGGGGTTCAGTGTTGGGTGTTCAGCGGTGGGGTTCAGTGTTGGGGTTCAGCAATGGGAGTTCAGTGTTGGGGTTCAGTGTTGTATGTTCAGTGTTGGGGTCCACTGGTGGGGGTTCGGTGTTGGGGGCCAGTGTTGGGGTTCACTGTTGGGGTTCAGTGCTTGGGGCTCGGTGTTGCGGGTTCAGTGTTGTGGTTCAGTGGCAGTGTTCAGTGTTGGGGGTTCAGTGTTGGGGTTCAGTGTCAGGGTTTTGTGCTGGGGTCAGTATTGGGGGTTCAGCGTTAGGGTTCAGTGCTCAAGGTTTAGTGTTGGGGTTCGGTGATATGACTCGGTGTTGGGGTTCAGTGGGGGTTCAGTGTTGGTGTTCAGTGTGGGGGGTTCAGTGTTGGGGGGTTCACTGTTGGGGTTTATGTGTTGGTGGTTCAGTGTTGGGGTCCAGTGTGGGGTTCAGTGTTGGGGGTTCATTTTTGGGACTGGTCAGTGTTGGGGTTCAGTTTTGGGGTTCAGTATTGGTGGTCCAGTGTTGGGGGTTCAGTGTCGGGGTTCAGTGCTAGGGGCTTGGTGGTGCATGTTCAGTGTTGGGGTTCAGTGGCAGTGTTCAGTGTTGGGGGTTCAGTGTTGGGGTTCAGTGTCAGGGTTTTGTGCTGGGGGTCAGTATTGGGGGTTCAGCGTTAGGGTTCAGTGTTCAAGGTTTACTGTTGGGGTTCAGTGCTATGACTCGGTGTTGGGATTCAGTGGGGGGTTCAGTGTTGGGGTTCAGTGTGGGCGGTTCAGTGTTGGGTGGTTCACTGTTGGGGTTTTTGTGTTGGTGGTTCAGTGTTGGGGGTTCAGTGTTGGGGTCCAGTGTGGGGTTCAGTGTTGGGGGTTCATTGTTGGGGCTGGTCAGTGTTGGATGTTCAGTGCTGGGGGATTCAGTGTTGGGGTTCAGTATTGGGGTTCAATTTTGGGGATTCAGTGTTGGTGGTTCAGTGTCGGGGATTCAGTTTTGGGGGTCAGTGTTGGGTGTTCAGTGTTGGGTGTTCAGTGTTGGGGTTCAGTGTTGGGCGTTTGTCAGCGTTGGGGGGGTCAGTGTTGATGTGTTCAGTGTTGGGGGTTCAGTGTCGGGGCTGGTCAGTGTTGGGGGTTCAGTGTTTGGGGGTTCAGTGTTGGGGTTCAGTGTTGTGGTTTCAGTGTTGGGGTTTAATGTTGGGGTTTAGTGTTGGGCTGGTCAGTTTTGGGGTGTCAGTGTTGGGTGTTCATTGTTGGGCGTTCAGTGTTGGGGGATTCAGTGTTGGGGTTCGATGTTGGGTTTAGTGTTGGGGGTTAGTGTTGGGGTGTTCAGTGTTGGGGGTTCGGTGTTGTGGGTTCAACTTTGGGGTTCAGTTTTAGTGTTCAGTGCTGGGGTTCGGTGTTGGGGTTCAGTGGAGGGGGTTCGGTGTTGGGGTTCAGTGTTGGGGTTCAGTGTTAGGGTTCAGTGTTGGGGTTCAGCGTTAGGGGCTCAGTGTTGGGGTTCCATTTCGGGGTTCTGTGTTGGGGGTCCAGTGTTGGGTTTCAGTATTAGGGTTCAGTGCTGGGGTCCAGTGCTGGTGTTCAGTGCTATGGCTCGGTGTTGGGGGTTCAGTGTTGGGGTTCAGTGATGGGGGTTCAGTGTTGGGAATCAGTGTTGGTGGTTCAGTGTCGGGGATTCAGTGTTGGGGGGGTCAGTGTTGGGGTTCAGTGCTGGGGTTCACTCTTGGCAGTTCAGTTGTGGGGTTCAGTGATGGGAGGTCAGTGCTGGGGTTCAGTGTTGGGATTCAGCGCTGGGGTTCATTGGTGGGGGTTCGGTGTTGGGGTTCAGTTTTGGGGGATTCAGTGTTGGGGCTCAGTATTGGGGTCAGTGTTGTGGTTCAATTTTGGGGATTCAGTGTTGGTGGTTCAGTGTCGGGGATTCAGTGGTGGGGGTTCAGTGTTGGGATTCAGTGTTGGGTGTTCAGTGTTGGGGTCCAGTGTGGGGGTTCAGTGTTGGGTGTTCAGTGTTGAGGTCCAGTGTGGAGGTTCAGTGTTGGGTTCAGTGCTGGGGTTCACTCTTGTCGGTTCAGTGGTGGGGTTCAGTGATGGGATGTCAGTGCTGGGGTTCAGTGTTGGGTGTTCAGCGGTGGGGTTCAGTGTTGGAGTTCAGCATTGGGAGTTCAGTGTTGGGGTTCAGTGTTATGTGTTCAGTGTTGGGGTCAGTGTTGGGGTTCATTGGTGGGGTTCGGTGTTGGGGGCCAGTGTTGGGGTTCACTGTTGGGGTTCAGTGCTAGAGGCTCGGTGTTGCAGGTTCAGTGTTGGGGTCAGTGGCAGTGTTCAGTGTTGGGGGTTCAGTGTTGGGGTTCAGTGTCAGGGTTTTGTGCTGGGGGTCAGTATTGGGGGTTCAGCGTTCGGGTTCAGTGTTCAAGGCTTAGTGTTGGGGTTCAGTGCTATGACTCGGTGTTGGGGTTCAGTGGGGGTTCAGTGTTGGGGTTCAGTGCTGGGGCTCATTGGTGGGGGTTTCGGTGTTGGGGTTCAGTGTTGGGGTCAGTGTTGGGGTTCAGTGTGGGGTTCAGTGTTGGGGGTTCATTTTTGGGACTGGTCAGTGTTGGGGTTCAGTTTTGGGGTTCAGTATTGGTGGTCCAGTGTTGGGGGTTCAGTGTCGGGGTTCAGTGCTAGGGGCTTGGTGGTGCATGTTCAGTGTTGGGGTTCAGTGGCAGTGTTCAGTGTTGGGGGTTCAGTGTTGGGGTTCACTGTTGGGGTTCAGTGCTTGGGGCTCGGTGTTGCGGGTTCAGTGTTGTGGTTCAGTGGCAGTGTTCAGTGTTGGGGGTTCAGTGTTGGGGTTCAGTGTCAGGGTTTTGTGCTGGGGTCAGTATTGGGGGTTCAGCGTTAGGGTTCAGTGCTCAAGGTTTAGTGTTGGGGTTCGGTGATATGACTCGGTGTTGGGGTTCAGTGGGGGTTCAGTGTTGGTGTTCAGTGTGGGGGGTTCAGTGTTGGGGGGTTCACTGTTGGGGTTTATGTGTTGGTGGTTCAGTGTTGGGGTCCAGTGTGGGGTTCAGTGTTGGGGGTTCATTTTTGGGACTGGTCAGTGTTGGGGTTCAGTTTTGGGGTTCAGTATTGGTGGTCCAGTGTTGGGGGTTCAGTGTCGGGGTTCAGTGCTAGGGGCTTGGTGGTGCATGTTCAGTGTTGGGGTTCAGTGGCAGTGTTCAGTGTTGGGGGTTCAGTGTTGGGGTTCAGTGTCAGGGTTTTGTGCTGGGGGTCAGTATTGGGGGTTCAGCGTTAGGGTTCAGTGTTCAAGGTTTACTGTTGGGGTTCAGTGCTATGACTCGGTGTTGGGATTCAGTGGGGGGTTCAGTGTTGGGGTTCAGTGTGGGCGGTTCAGTGTTGGGTGGTTCACTGTTGGGGTTTTTGTGTTGGTGGTTCAGTGTTGGGGGTTCAGTGTTGGGGTCCAGTGTGGGGTTCAGTGTTGGGGGTTCATTGTTGGGGCTGGTCAGTGTTGGATGTTCAGTGCTGGGGGATTCAGTGTTGGGGTTCAGTATTGGGGTTCAATTTTGGGGATTCAGTGTTGGTGGTTCAGTGTCGGGGATTCAGTTTTGGGGGTCAGTGTTGGGTGTTCAGTGTTGGGTGTTCAGTGTTGGGGTTCAGTGTTGGGCGTTTGTCAGCGTTGGGGGGGTCAGTGTTGATGTGTTCAGTGTTGGGGGTTCAGTGTCGGGGCTGGTCAGTGTTGGGGGTTCAGTGTTTGGGGGTTCAGTGTTGGGGTTCAGTGTTGTGGTTTCAGTGTTGGGGTTTAATGTTGGGGTTTAGTGTTGGGCTGGTCAGTTTTGGGGTGTCAGTGTTGGGTGTTCATTGTTGGGCGTTCAGTGTTGGGGGATTCAGTGTTGGGGTTCGATGTTGGGTTTAGTGTTGGGGGTTAGTGTTGGGGTGTTCAGTGTTGGGGGTTCGGTGTTGTGGGTTCAACTTTGGGGTTCAGTTTTAGTGTTCAGTGCTGGGGTTCGGTGTTGGGGTTCAGTGGAGGGGGTTCGGTGTTGGGGTTCAGTGTTGGGGTTCAGTGTTAGGGTTCAGTGTTGGGGTTCAGCGTTAGGGGCTCAGTGTTGGGGTTCCATTTCGGGGTTCTGTGTTGGGGGTCCAGTGTTGGGTTTCAGTATTAGGGTTCAGTGCTGGGGTCCAGTGCTGGTGTTCAGTGCTATGGCTCGGTGTTGGGGGTTCAGTGTTGGGGTTCAGTGATGGGGGTTCAGTGTTGGGAATCAGTGTTGGTGGTTCAGTGTCGGGGATTCAGTGTTGGGGGGGTCAGTGTTGGGGTTCAGTGCTGGGGTTCACTCTTGGCAGTTCAGTTGTGGGGTTCAGTGATGGGAGGTCAGTGCTGGGGTTCAGTGTTGGGATTCAGCGCTGGGGTTCATTGGTGGGGGTTCGGTGTTGGGGTTCAGTTTTGGGGGATTCAGTGTTGGGGCTCAGTATTGGGGTCAGTGTTGTGGTTCAATTTTGGGGATTCAGTGTTGGTGGTTCAGTGTCGGGGATTCAGTGGTGGGGGTTCAGTGTTGGGATTCAGTGTTGGGTGTTCAGTGTTGGGGTCCAGTGTGGGGGTTCAGTGTTGGGTGTTCAGTGTTGAGGTCCAGTGTGGAGGTTCAGTGTTGGGTTCAGTGCTGGGGTTCACTCTTGTCGGTTCAGTGGTGGGGTTCAGTGATGGGATGTCAGTGCTGGGGTTCAGTGTTGGGTGTTCAGCGGTGGGGTTCAGTGTTGGAGTTCAGCATTGGGAGTTCAGTGTTGGGGTTCAGTGTTATGTGTTCAGTGTTGGGGTCAGTGTTGGGGTTCATTGGTGGGGTTCGGTGTTGGGGGCCAGTGTTGGGGTTCACTGTTGGGGTTCAGTGCTAGAGGCTCGGTGTTGCAGGTTCAGTGTTGGGGTCAGTGGCAGTGTTCAGTGTTGGGGGTTCAGTGTTGGGGTTCAGTGTCAGGGTTTTGTGCTGGGGGTCAGTATTGGGGGTTCAGCGTTCGGGTTCAGTGTTCAAGGCTTAGTGTTGGGGTTCAGTGCTATGACTCGGTGTTGGGGTTCAGTGGGGGTTCAGTGTTGGGGTTCAGTGTGGGGGTTCAGTGTTGGGGGGTTCACTGTTGGGGGTTTTGTGTTGGTGGTTCAGTGTTGGCGTTTCAGTGTTGGGGTTCAGTGCTGGGAGTTCAGTGCGGGAGTTCAGTGCTGGGGTCCAGTGTTGGGGTTCAGTGTTGTGTGTTCAGTGTTGGGGGTTCAGTGTTGGAGTCCAGTGTTAGGGTTCAGTGTTCAGGGTTAGTGTTGGGGTTCAGTGCTATGGCTCGGTGTTGGGGTTCAGTGGCGGGGTGTTCATCGTTGGGGGTTCAGTGTTGGGGTTCAGTGTTGGGTGTGTTGTGTTGGTGGTCCAGTGTTGGGGTTCAGTGTTGGGGTCCAGTGTGGAGGTTCAGTTGTGGGATTCAGTGATGGGAGGTCAGTGCTGGGGTTCAGTGTTGTGTGTTCAGTGTTGGGGTTCAGTGCTGGGGTTCATTGCTGGGGGTTCAGTGTTGGGGTTCAGTGCGGGAGTTCAGTGCTGGAGTTCAGTGTGGGTGTTCAGCTTTGGTGTTCAGCATTGGGAGTTCAGTGCTGGGGTTCAATGTTGTGTGTTCAGTGTTGGGGTTCAGTGCTGGGGCTCATTGGTGGGGGTTTCGGTGTTGGGGTTCAGTGTTGGGGTCAGTGTTGGGGTTCAGTGTTAGGGTTCAGTGTTCAGGGTTAGTGTTGGGGATCAGTGCTATGGTTCAATGTCGGGGTTCAGTGATGGGGGGTTCAGTGTTGGGAATCAGTGTTGGGGTTCAGTGTTGGGTGTTTTGTGTTGGTGGTCCAGTCTTGGGGGTTCAGTGTTGGGGTTCAGTTTTGTGGTTCAGTGTTGGGTTCAGTGCTGGGGTTCACTCTTGTCGGTTCAGTGGTGGGGTTTAGTGATGGGAGGTCAGTGCTGGGGTTCAGTGTTGTGTATTCAGTGTTGGGGTTCAGTGCTGGAGTTCATTGGTGGCGGTTCGGTGTTGGGGTTCAGTGTTGGGGGATTCAGTGTTGGGGTTCAGTATTGGGGTTCAATTTTGGGGATTCAGTGTTGGCGGTTCAGTGTTGGGGGGTCAGTGTTGGGGTTCAGTGTTGGGTGTTTAGTGTTGGGGTTCAGTGTTGGGCGTTTGTCAGCGTTGGAGGGGTCAGTGTTGATGTGTTCAGTGTTGGGGGTTCAGTGTCGGGGCTGGTCAGTGTTTGGGGTTCAGTGTTTGGGGTTTCAGTGTTGGGGTTTAATGTTGGGGTTCAGTGTTGGACTGGTCAGTTTTGGGGGGTCAGTGTTGGGTGTTCATTGTTGGGGGTTCATTTTTGGGGATTCAGTGTTGGGGGTTCAATGTTGGGTTTAGTGTTGGGGGTCAGTGTTGGGGTGTTCAGTGTTGGGGGTCGGTGTTTCGGGGTGTCAGTGTTGGGGTTCAGTGTTGGGGGTTCGGTGTTGTGGGTAAACTTTGGGGTTCAGTGTTACGGTTCAGTGCTGGGGTTCGGTGTTGGGGTTCAGTGCTGGGGTCCAGTGCTGGTGTTCAGTGCTATGGCTCGGTGTTGGGTGTTCAGTGTTGTGGTTCAGTGTTGGGATTCAGTGTTGGGGGTTCAGTGTTGGGAATCAGTGTTGGTGGTTCAGTGTTGGGGGTTTTGTGTTGGTGGTTCAGTGTTGGGGGTTCAGTGCTGGGGTCCAGTGTGGGGGTTTCACTGTTGGGGTTCAGTGTTGGGGTTCAGTTTTGGTGTTCAGCATTGGGAGTTCAGTGGTGGGGTTCAGTGGTGGGGGTCAGTGTTGGGGTTCACTGTTTGGGTCCAGCGTTAGGGACTCAGTGTTGGGGGTTCAGTGTTGGGGTTCAGTGGCAGTGTTCAGTGTTGTGGGGTTCAGTGCTGGGAATGAGTGTTGGTGGTTCTGTGTTGGGCGTTTTGTGTTGGTGGTTCAGTGTTGGGGGTTCAGTGCTGGGGTTCAGTGTTGGAGTCCAGTGTTGGGGTTCAGTGCGGGAGTTCAGTGCTGGGGTTCAGTGCTGGGGGTTCAGTGTTGGGGTTCAGTATTGGGGGTTCGGTGTTAGGTTTCAGTTTTCAGGGTTAGTGTTGGGGTTCAGAGCTATGGCTCGGTGTTGGGGTTCAGTGGTGGGGGTTCAGTGTTGGGGGTTCAGTGTTGGGGGGTTCAGTGTTGGGAATCATTGTTGGGCTTCATTGTTGGGGGTTGTGTGGTGGTGGTCCAGTGTTGGGGGTTCAGTGTTGGGGTTCAGTGTTGGGGTCCAGTGTGGGGGGTCAGTGAGGGGGTTCAGTGCTGGGATTCACTCTTGTGGGTTCAGTGGTGGGGTTCAGTGCTGGGAGGTCAGTGCTGGGGTTCAGTGTTGGGTGTTCAGTGTTGGGGGTCAGTGTTGGTGCTCAGCATTGGGAGTTCAGTGTTGGGGTTCAGTGATGTGCGTTCAGTGTTGGGGTTCATTGGTGGAGTTCATTGGTGAGGGTTCGGTGTTGGGCTTCAGTGGTGGGGGTCAGTGTTGGGGTTCACTGTTTGCGTTCAGCGTTAGGGACTCAGTGTTGGGGGTTCAGTGTTGGGGTTCAGTGGCAGTGTTCAGTGTTGTGGGGTTCAGTGTTGTGAGGTTCAGTGTTGGTGGTTCTGTGTTGGGGGTTTTGTGTTGGTGGTTCAGTGCTGGGGTTCAGTGTTGGGGTCCAGTGCTGGGGGTTCCGTGCGGGAGTTCAGTGCTGGGGGTCAGTATTGGTGGTTCAGTGTTGGGGTCCAGTGTGGGGTTCAGTGTTGGGGGTTCATTTTTGGGACTGGTCAGTGTTGGGGTTCAGTTTTGGGGTTCAGTATTGGTGGTCCAGTGTCGGGGGTTCAGTGTCGGGGTTCAGTGCTAGGGGCTTGGTGGTGCATGTTCAGTGTTGGGGTTCAGTGGCAGTGTTCAGTGTTGGGGGTTCAGTGTTGGGGTTCAGTGTCAGGGTTTTGTGCTGGGGGTCAGTATTGGGGGTTCAGCGTTAGGGTTCAGTGTTCAAGGTTTACTGTTGGGGTTCAGTGCTATGACTCGGTGTTGGGATTCAGTGGGGGGGTTCAGTGTTGGGGTTCAGTGTGGGCGGTTCAGTGTTGGGTGGTTCACTGTTGGGGTTTTTGTGTTGGTGGTTCAGTGTTGGGGGTTCAGTGTTGGGGTCCAGTGTGGGGTTCAGTGTTGGGGGTTCATTGTTGGGGCTGGTCAGTGTTGGATGTTCAGTGCTGGGGGATTCAGTGTTGGGGTTCAGTATTGGGGTTCAATTTTGGGGATTCAGTGTTGGTGGTTCAGTGTCGGGGATTCAGTTTTGGGGGTCAGTGTTGGGTGTTCAGTGTTGGGTGTTCAGTGTTGGGGTTCAGTGTTGGGCGTTTGTCAGCGTTGGGGGGGTCAGTGTTGATGTGTTCAGTGTTGGGGGTTCAGTGTCGGGGCTGGTCAGTGTTGGGGGTTCAGTGTTTGGGGGTTCAGTGTTGGGGTTCAGTGTTGTGGTTTCAGTGTTGGGGTTTAATGTTGGGGTTTAGTGTTGGGCTGGTCAGTTTTGGGGTGTCAGTTTTGGGTGTTCATTGTTGGGCGTTCAGTGTTGGGGGATTCAGTGTTGGGGTTCGATGTTGGGTTTAGTGTTGGGGGTTAGTGTTGGGGTGTTCAGTGTTGGGGGTTCGGTGTTGTGGGTTCAACTTTGGGGTTCAGTTTTAGTGTTCAGTGCTGGGGTTCGGTGTTGGGGTTCAGTGGAGGGGTTCGGTGTTGGGGTTCAGTGTTGGGGTTCAGTGTTAGGGTTCAGTGTTGGTGTTCAGCGTTAGGGGCTCAGTGTTGGGGTTCCATTTCGGGGTTCTGTGTTGGGGGTCCAGTGTTGGGTTTCAGTATTAGGGTTCAGTGCTGGGGTCCAGTGCTGGTGTTCAGTGCTATGGCTCGGTGTTGGGGGTTCAGTGTTGGGGTTCAGTGATGGGGGTTCAGTGTTGGGAATAAGTGTTGGTGGTTCAGTGTCGGGGATTCAGTGTTGGGGGGGTCAGTGTTGGGGTTCAGTGCTGGGGTTCACTCTTGGCAGTTCAGTTGTGGGGTTCAGTGATGGGAGGTCAGTGCTGGGGTTCAGTGTTGGGATTCAGCGCTGGGGTTCATTGGTGGGGGTTCGGTGTTGGGGTTCAGTTTTGGGGGATTCAGTGTTGGGGCTCAGTATTGGGGTCAGTGTTGTGGTTCAATTTTGGGGATTCAGTGTTGGTGGTTCAGTGTCGGGGATTCAGTGGTGGGGTCCAGTGTGGGGGTTCAGTGTTGGGTGTTCAGTGTTGAGGTCCAGTGTGGAGGTTCAGTGTTGGGTTCAGTGCTGGGGTTCACTCTTGTCGGTTCAGTGGTGGGGTTCAGTGATGGGATGTCAGTGCTGGGGTTCAGTGTTGGGTGTTCAGCGGTGGGGTTCAGTGTTGGAGTTCAGCATTGGGAGTTCAGTGTTGGGGTTCAGTGTTATGTGTTCAGTGTTGGGGTCAGTGTTGGGGTTCATTGGTGGGGGTTCGGTGTTGGGGGCCAGTGTTGGGGTTCACTGTTGGGGTTCAGTGCTAGAGGCTCGGTGTTGCAGGTTCAGTGTTGGGGTCAGTGGCAGTGTTCAGTGTTGGGGGTTCAGTGTTGGGGTTCAGTGTCAGGGTTTTGTGCTGGGGGTCAGTATTGGGGGTTCAGCGTTCGGGTTCAGTGTTCAAGGCTTAGTGTTGGGGTTCAGTGCTATGACTCGGTGTTGGGGTTCAGTGGGGGTTCAGTGTTGGGGTTCAGTGTGGGGGTTCAGTGTTGGGGGGTTCACTGTTGGGGGTTTTGTGTTGGTGGTTCAGTGTTGGGGTTTCAGTGTTGGGGTTCAGTGCTGGGAGTTCAGTGCGGGAGTTCAGTGCTGGGGTCCAGTGTTGGGGTTCAGTGTTGTGTGTTCAGTGTTGGGGGTTCAGTGTTGGAGTCCAGTGTTAGGGTTCAGTGTTCAGGGTTAGTGTTGGGGTTCAGTGCTATGGCTCGGTGTTGGGGTTCAGTGGCGGGGTGTTCATCGTTGGGGGTTCAGTGTTGGGGTTCAGTGTTGGGTGTGTTGTGTTGGTGGTCCAGTGTTGGGGTTCAGTGTTGGGGTCCAGTGTGGAGGTTCAGTTGTGGGATTCAGTGATGGGAGGTCAGTGCTGGGGTTCAGTGTTGTGTGTTCAGTGTTGGGGTTCAGTGCTGGGGTTCATTGCTGGGGGTTCAGTGTTGGGGTTCAGTGCGGGAGTTCAGTGCTGGAGTTCAGTGTGGGTGTTCAGCTTTGGTGTTCAGCATTGGGAGTTCAGTGCTGGGGTTCAATGTTGTGTGTTCAGTGTTGGGGTTCAGTGCTGGGGCTCATTGGTGGGGGTTTCGGTGTTGGGGTTCAGTGTTGGGGTCAGTGTTGGGGTTCAGTGTTAGGGTTCAGTGTTCAGGGTTAGTGTTGGGGATCAGTGCTATGGTTCAATGTCGGGGTTCAGTGATGGGGGGTTCAATGTTGGGAATCAGTGTTGGGGTTCAGTGTTGGGTGTTTTGTGTTGGTGGTCCAGTCTTGGGGGTTCAGTGTTGGGGTTCAGTTTTGTGGTTCAGTGTTGGGTTCAGTGCTGGGGTTCACTCTTGTCGGTTCAGTGGTGGGGTTTAGTGATGGGAGGTCAGTGCTGGGGTTCAGTGTTGTGTATTCAGTGTTGGGGTTCAGTGCTGGAGTTCATTGGTGGCGGTTCGGTGTTGGGGTTCAGTGTTGGGGGATTCAGTGTTGGGGTTCAGTATTGGGGTTCAATTTTGGGGATTCAGTGTTGGCGGTTCAGTGTTGGGGGGTCAGTGTTGGGGTTCAGTGTTGGGTGTTTAGTGTTGGGGTTCAGTGTTGGGCGTTTGTCAGCGTTGGAGGGGTCAGTGTTGATGTGTTCAGTGTTGGGGGTTCAGTGTCGGGGCTGGTCAGTGTTTGGGGTTCAGTGTTTGGGGTTTCAGTGTTGGGGTTTAATGTTGGGGTTCAGTGTTGGACTGGTCAGTTTTGGGGGGTCAGTGTTGGGTGTTCATTGTTGGGGGTTCATTTTTGGGATTCAGTGTTGGGGGTTCAATGTTGGGTTTAGTGTTGGGGGTCAGTGTTGGGGTGTTCAGTGTTGGGGGTCGGTGTTTCGGGGTGTCAGTGTTGGGGTTCAGTGTTGGGGGTTCGGTGTTGTGGGTAAACTTTGGGGTTCAGTGTTACGGTTCAGTGCTGGGGTTCGGTGTTGGGGTTCAGTGCTGGGGTCCAGTGCTGGTGTTCAGTGCTATGGCTCGGTGTTGGGTGTTCAGTGTTGTGGTTCAGTGTTGGGATTCAGTGTTGGGGGTTCAGTGTTGGGAATCAGTGTTGGTGGTTCAGTGTTGGGGGTTGTGTGTTGGTGGTTCAGTGTTGGGGGTTCAGTGCTGGGGTCCAGTGTGGGGGTTTCACTGTTGGGGTTCAGTGTTGGGGTTCAGTTTTGGTGTTCAGCATTGGGAGTTCAGTGGTGGGGTTCAGTGGTGGGGGTCAGTGTTGGGGTTCACTGTTTGGGTCCAGCGTTAGGGACTCAGTGTTGGGGGTTCAGTGTTGGGGTTCAGTGGCAGTGTTCAGTGTTGTGGGGTTCAGTGCTGGGAATGAGTGTTGGTGGTTCTGTGTTGGGCGTTTTGTGTTGGTGGTTCAGTGTTGGGGGTTCAGTGCTGGGGTTCAGTGTTGGAGTCCAGTGTTGGGGTTCAGTGCGGGAGTTCAGTGCTGGGGTTCAGTGCTGGGGGTTCAGTGTTGGGGTTCAGTATTGGGGGTTCGGTGTTAGGTTTCAGTTTTCAGGGTTAGTGTTGGGGTTCAGAGCTATGGCTCGGTGTTGGGGTTCAGTGGTGGGGGTTCAGTGTTGGGGGTTCAGTGTTGGGGGGTTCAGTGTTGGGAATCATTGTTGGGCTTCATTGTTGGGGGTTGTGTGGTGGTGGTCCAGTGTTGGGGGTTCAGTGTTGGGGTTCAGTGTTGGGGTCCAGTGTGGGGGGTCAGTGAGGGGGTTCAGTGCTGGGATTCACTCTTGTGGGTTCAGTGGTGGGGTTCAGTGCTGGGAGGTCAGTGCTGGGGTTCAGTGTTGGGTGTTCAGTGTTGGGGGTCAGTGTTGGTGCTCAGCATTGGGAGTTCAGTGTTGGGGTTCAGTGATGTGCGTTCAGTGTTGGGGTTCATTGGTGGAGTTCATTGGTGAGGGTTCGGTGTTGGGCTTCAGTGGTGGGGGTCAGTGTTGGGGTTCACTGTTTGCGTTCAGCGTTAGGGACTCAGTGTTGGGGGTTCAGTGTTGGGGTTCAGTGGCAGTGTTCAGTGTTGTGGGGTTCAGTGTTGTGAGGTTCAGTGTTGGTGGTTCTGTGTTGGGGGTTTTGTGTTGGTGGTTCAGTGCTGGGGTTCAGTGTTGGGGTCCAGTGCTGGGGGTTCCGTGCGGGAGTTCAGTGCTGGGGGTCAGTATTGGTGGTTCAGTGTTGGGGTCCAGTGTGGGGTTCAGTGTTGGGGGTTCATTTTTGGGACTGGTCAGTGTTGGGGTTCAGTTTTGGGGTTCAGTGTTGGGGTCAGTGTTGGGGTTCAGTGTTAGGGTTCAGTGTTCAGGGTTAGTGTTGGGGATCAGTGCTATGGTTCAATGTCGGGGTTCAGTGATGGGGGGTTCAGTGTTGGGAATCAGTGTTGGGGTTCAGTGTTGGGTGTTTTGTGTTGGTGGTCCAGTCTTGGGGGTTCAGTGTTGGGGTTCAGTTTTGTGGTTCAGTGTTGGGTTCAGTGCTGGGGTTCACTCTTGTCGGTTCAGTGGTGGGGTTTAGTGATGGGAGGTCAGTGCTGGGGTTCAGTGTTGTGTATTCAGTGTTGGGGTTCAGTGCTGGAGTTCATTGGTGGCGGTTCGGTGTTGGGGTTCAGTGTTGGGGGATTCAGTGTTGGGGTTCAGTATTGGGGTTCAATTTTGGGGATTCAGTGTTGGCGGTTCAGTGTTGGGGGGTCAGTGTTGGGGTTCAGTGTTGGGTGTTTAGTGTTGGGGTTCAGTGTTGGGCGTTTGTCAGCGTTGGAGGGGTCAGTGTTGATGTGTTCAGTGTTGGGGGTTCAGTGTCGGGGCTGGTCAGTGTTTGGGGTTCAGTGTTTGGGGTTTCAGTGTTGGGGTTTAATGTTGGGGTTCAGTGTTGGACTGGTCAGTTTTGGGGGGTCAGTGTTGGGTGTTCATTGTTGGGGGTTCATTTTTGGGGATTCAGTGTTGGGGGTTCAATGTTGGGTTTAGTGTTGGGGGTCAGTGTTGGGGTGTTCAGTGTTGGGGGTCGGTGTTTCGGGGTGTCAGTGTTGGGGTTCAGTGTTGGGGGTTCGGTGTTGTGGGTAAACTTTGGGGTTCAGTGTTACGGTTCAGTGCTGGGGTTCGGTGTTGGGGTTCAGTGCTGGGGTCCAGTGCTGGTGTTCAGTGCTATGGCTCGGTGTTGGGTGTTCAGTGTTGTGGTTCAGTGTTGGGATTCAGTGTTGGGGGTTCAGTGTTGGGAATCAGTGTTGGTGGTTCAGTGTTGGGGGTTGTGTGTTGGTGGTTCAGTGTTGGGGGTTCAGTGCTGGGGTCCAGTGTGGGGGTTTCACTGTTGGGGTTCAGTGTTGGGGTTCAGTTTTGGTGTTCAGCATTGGGAGTTCAGTGGTGGCGTTCAGTGGTGGGGGTCAGTGTTGGGGTTCACTGTTTGGGTCCAGCGTTAGGGACTCAGTGTTGGGGGTTCAGTGTTGGGGTTCAGTGGCAGTGTTCAGTGTTGTGGGGTTCAGTGCTGGGAATGAGTGTTGGTGGTTCTGTGTTGGGCGTTTTGTGTTGGTGGTTCAGTGTTGGGGGTTCAGTGCTGGGGTTCAGTGTTGGAGTCCAGTGTTGGGGTTCAGTGCGGGAGTTCAGTGCTGGGGTTCAGTGCTGGGGGTTCAGTGTTGGGGTTCAGTATTGGGGGTTCGGTGTTAGGTTTCAGTTTTCAGGGTTAGTGTTGGGGTTCAGAGCTATGGCTCGGTGTTGGGGTTCAGTGGTGGGGGTTCAGTGTTGGGGGTTCAGTGTTGGGGGGTTCAGTGTTGGGAATCATTGTTGGGCTTCATTGTTGGGGGTTGTGTGGTGGTGGTCCAGTGTTGGGGGTTCAGTGTTGGGGTTCAGTGTTGGGGTCCAGTGTGGGGGGTCAGTGAGGGGGTTCAGTGCTGGGATTCACTCTTGTGGGTTCAGTGGTGGGGTTCAGTGCTGGGAGGTCAGTGCTGGGGTTCAGTGTTGGGTGTTCAGTGTTGGGGGTCAGTGTTGGTGCTCAGCATTGGGAGTTCAGTGTTGGGGTTCAGTGATGTGCGTTCAGTGTTGGGGTTCATTGGTGGAGTTCATTGGTGAGGGTTCGGTGTTGGGCTTCAGTGGTGGGGGTCAGTGTTGGGGTTCACTGTTTGCGTTCAGCGTTAGGGACTCAGTGTTGGGGGTTCAGTGTTGGGGTTCAGTGGCAGTGTTCAGTGTTGTGGGGTTCAGTGTTGTGAGGTTCAGTGTTGGTGGTTCTGTGTTGGGGGTTTTGTGTTGGTGGTTCAGTGCTGGGGTTCAGTGTTGGGGTCCAGTGCTGGGGGTTCCGTGCGGGAGTTCAGTGCTGGGGGTCAGTATTGGGGGTTCAGTGTTAGGGTTCAGTGTTCAGGGTTAGTGTTGGGGATCAGTGCTATGGTTCAATGTCGGGGTTCAGTGGTGGGGGATTCAGTGTTGGGAATCAGTGTGGGGGTTCAGTGTTGGGGTTCAGTGTTGGGTTCAGTGCTGGGGTTCACTCTTGTCGGTTCAGTGGTGGGGTTCAATGATGAGAGGTCAGTGCTGGGGTTCAGTGTTGGGGGGTTCACTGTTGGGGTTTATGTGTTGGTGGTTCAGTGTTGGGGTCCAGTGTGGGGTTCAGTGTTGGGGGTTCATTTTTGAGACTGGTCAGTGTTGGGGTTCAGTTTTGGGGTTCAGTATTGGGGTTCAATTTTGGGGATTCAGTGTTGGGGGTTCAGTGTTGGGGTTCAGTGTTGGGTGTTCAGTGTTGGGCGTTTGTCAGCGTTGGGGGTCAGTGTTGATGTGTTCAGTGTTGGGGGTTCAGTGTCGGGGCTGGTCAGTGTTGGGATTCAATGTTGGGTTTAGTGTTGGGGGTTAGTGTTGGGGTGTTCAGTGTTGGGGGTTCAGTGTTGGGGTTCAGTGTTGTGGTTTCAGTGTTGGGGTTTAATGTTGGGGTTTAGTGTTGGGCTGGTCAGTTTTGGGGGTGTCAGTGTTGGGTGTTCATTGTTGGGCGTTCAGTGTTGGGGGATTCAGTGTTGGGATTCAATGTTGGGTTTAGTGTTGGGGGTTAGTGTTGGGGTGTTCAGTGTTGGGGGTTCGGTGTTGTGGGTTCAACTTTGGGGTTCAGTTTTAGGGTTCAGTGCTGGGGTTCGGTGTTGGGGTTCAGTGGTGGGATTTCGGTGTTGGGGTTCAGTGTTGGGGTTCAGTGTTAGGGTTCAGTGTTGGGGTTCAGCGTTAGGGGCTCAGTGTTGGGGTTCAATTTCGGGGTTCTGTGTTGGGGTCCAGTGTTGGGTTTCAGTATTAGGGTTCAGTGCTGGGGTCCAGTGCTGGTGTTCAGTGCTATGGCTCGGTGTTGGGGGTTCAGTGTTGGGGTTCAGTGATGGGGGTTCAGTGTTGGGAATCAGTGTTGGTGGTTCAGTGTTGGGGGTTTTGTGTTGGTGGTTCAGTGTTGGGGGTTCTGTGCTGGGGTCCAGTGTGGGGGTTCAGTGTTGGGGTTCAGCACGGGAGTTCAGTGCTGGGGTTCAGTGTTGGGGTTCAGTGTTGGTGTTCAGCATTGGGAGTTCAGTGTTGGTGTTCAGCATTGGGAGTTCAGTGGCGGGGTTCAGTGTTGGGAGGTCAGTGCTGGGGTTCAGTGTTGGGTGTTCAGCGGTGGGGTTCAGTGTTGGGGTTCAGCAATGAGAGTTCAGTGTTGGGGTTCAGTGTTGTATGTTCAGTGTTGGGGTCCATTGGTGGGGGTTCGGTGTTGGGGGCCAGTGTTGGGGTTCACTGTTGGGGTTCAGTGCTAGGGGCTCGGTGTTGCAGGTTCAGAGTTGTGGTTCAGTGGCAGCGTTCAGTGTTGGGGGTTCAGTGTTGGGGTTCAGTGCCAAGGGTTTTGTGCTGGGGTCAGTATTGGGGGTTCAGCGTTAGGGTTCAGTGTTCAAGGTTTAGCGTTGGAGTTCAGTGCTATGACTCGGTGTTGGGGTTCAGTGGGGGGTTCAGTGTTGGGTTTCAGTGCTGGGGTTCAGTGTTGGGGTTCAGCTTTGGTGTTCAGCATTGGGAGTTCAGTGCTGGGGTTCAATGTTGTGTGTTCAGTGTTGTGGTTCAGTGCTGGGGTTCATTGGTGGGGGTTTCGGTGTTGGGGTTCAGTGTTGGGGGTCAGTGTTGGTGTTCACTGTTGGGTTCAGTGTTAGGGGCTCGGTGTTGGGGGTTCAGTGTTGGGGTACAGTAGCAGTGTTCAGTGTTGCGTGTTCAGTGTTGGGGTTCAATTTCGGGGTTCTGTGTTGGGGGTCCAGTGTTGGGTTTCAGTATTAGGGTTCAGTGCTGGGGTCCAGTGCTGGTGTTCAGTGCTATGGTTCGGTGTTGGGGGTTCAGTGTTGGCGTACAGTGTTGGGGTTCAGTGATGGGGGGTTCAGTGTTGGGAATCAGTGTTGGTGGTTCAGTGTTGGGGGTTTTGTGTTGGTGGTTCAGTGTTGGGGGTTCTGTGCTGGTGTCCAGTGTGGGGGTTCAGTGTTGGGGTTCAGCACGGGAGTTCAGTGCTGGGGTTCAGTGTTGGGGTTCAGTGTTGGTGTTCAGCATTGGGAGTTCAGTGGTGGGGTTGAGTGTTGGGAGGTCAGTGCTGGGGTTCAGTGTTGGGTGTTCAGCGGTGGGGTTCAGTGTTGGGGTTCAGCAATGGGAGTTCAGTGTTGGGGTTCAGTGTTGTATGTTCAGTGTTGGGGTTCAGTGTTGGGGTCCATTGGTGGGGGTTCGGTGTTGGGGGCCAGTGTTGGGGTTCGCTGTTGGCGTTCAGTGCTAGGGGCTCGGTGTTGCAGGTTCAGTGCTGTGGTTCAGTGGCAGTGTTCAGTGTTGGGGGTTCAGTGTTGGGGTTCAGTGTCAGGGTTTTGTGCTGGGGTCAGTATTGGGGGTTCAGCGTTAGGGTTCAGTGTTCAAGGTTTAGCGTTGGGGTTGAGTGCTATGACTCGGTGTTGGGGTTCAGTGGGGGGTTCAGTGTTGGGGTTCAGTGTTGTGTGTTCAGTGCTGGGGTTCATTGGTGGGGGTTCGGTGTTGGGATTCAGTGTTGGGGGTCAGTGTTGGGGTTCACCGTTTGGGTTCAGCTTTAGGGGTTCAGTGATGGGGGTTCAGTGTTGGAAATCAGTGTTGGTGGTTCAGTGTTGGGGGTTTTATATTGGTGGTTCAGTGTTGGGGGTTCAGTGCTGGGGTTCAGTGTTGGGGTCCAGTGTGGGGTTCAGTGTTGGGGTTCAGTGCTGGGGTCCAGTGCTGGTGTTCAGTGCTGTGGCTCGGTGTTGGGTGTTCAGTGTTGGGGTTCAGTGTTGGGCGTTCAGTGTTGGGGTTCAGTGTTGGTGCTCAGCATTGGGAGTTCAGTGTTGGGGTTCAGTGTTGTGTGTCCAGTGTTGGGGTTCATTGGTGGGGGTTCGGTGTTGGGGTTCAGTGTTGGGGGCCAGTGTTGGGGTTCACTGTTGGGGGTCAGTGTTAGGGGCTCGGTGTTGGGGGTTCAGTGTTGGTGTTCAGTGTCAGGGTTCAGTGCTAGGGGTCAGGATTGGTGGTTCAGCGTTAGGTTCAGTGTTCAAGGTTTAGGGTTGGGGTTCAGTGCTATGACTCGGTGTTGGGGTTCAGTGGGGGTTCAGTGTTGGTGATACAGCGTTGGTGGTTTCACTGTCGGGGTTCAGTGTTGGGGTCCAGTGTGGGGGTTCAATGTTGGGTTCAGTGCTGGGGTTCACTCTGGCGGGTTCAGTGTTGGGGTTCAATGCTGGGAGGACAGTGATGGGGTTCAATGTTGGGGTCCAGTGTGGGGGTCCAGTGTTGGGGTTCAGTGCGGGAGTTCAGTGCTGGGGTTCAGTGTTGGGGTTCAGTGATGGGAGGTCAGTGATTGGGTTCAGTGTTGGGGTCCAGTGTGGTGGTCCAGTTGTGGGGTTCAGTGCGGGAGTTCAGTGCTGGGGTTCAGTGTTGGTGTTCAGTGTTGGTGTTCAGCATTGGGAGTTCAGTGTTGGGGTTCAGTGGCAGTGTTCAGTGTTGTGGGGTTCAGTGTTGAGAATATGTGTTGTGGTTTCAGTGTTGGGGTTTAATGTTGGGGTTCAGTGTTGGGCTGGTCAGTTTTGGGGGGGTCAGTGTTGGGTGTTCATTGTTGGGCGTTCAGTGTTTGGGGATTCAGTGTTGGGGTTCAATGTTGGGTTTAGTGTTGGGGTTAGTGTTGGGGTGTTCAGTGTTGGGGGTTCGGTGTTGTGGGTTCAACTTTGGGGTTCAGTTTTAGGGTTCAGTGCTGGGGTTCGGTGTTGGGGTTCAGTGGTGGGATTTCGGTGTTGGGGTTCAGTGTTAGGGTTTAGTGTTGGGGTTCAGCGTTAGGGGCTCAGTGTTGGGGTTCCATTTCGGGGTTCTGTGTTGGGGGTCCAGTGTTGGGTTTCAGTATTAGGGTTCAGTGCTGGAGTCCAGTGCTGGTGTTCAGTGCTATGGTTCGGTGTTGGGGGTTCAGTGTTGGGGTACAGTGTTAGGGTTCAGTGATGGGGGGTTCAGTGTTGGGAATCAGTGTTGGTGGTTCAGTGTTGGGGGTTTTGTGTTGGTGGTTCAGTGTTGGGATTTCAGTGCTGGTGTCCAGTGTGGGGGTTCAGTGTTGGGGTTCAGTGCGGGAGTTCAGTGCTGGGGTTCATTGTTGGGGTTCAGTGTTGGTGTTCAGCATTGGGAGTTCAGTGGTGGGGTTCAGTGTTGGGAGGTCAGTGCTGGGGTTCAGTGTTGGGTGTTCAGCGGTGGGGTTCAGTGTTGGGGTTCAGCAATGGGAGTTCAGTGTTGGGGTTCAGTGTTGTATGTTCAGTGTTGGGGTCCATTGGTGGGGGTTCGGTGTTGGGGACCAGTGTTGGGGTTCACTGTTGGGGTTCAGTGCTAGGGGCTCGGTGTTGCGGGTTCAGTGTTGTGGTTCAGTGGCAGTGTTCAGTGTTGGGGGTTCAGTGTTGGGGTTCAGTGGCAGGGTTTTGTGATGGGGTCAGTATTGGGGGTTCAGCGTTAGGGTTCAGTGTTCAAGGTTTAGTGTTGGGGTTCAGTGCTATGCCTCGGTGTTGGGGTTCAGTGTGGGGTTCAGTGTTGGGGGGTCATTTTTGAGACTGGTCAGTGTTGGGGTTCAGTTTTGGGGTTCAGTATTGGGGTTCAGTATTGGGGTTCAATTTTGGGGATTCAGTGTTGGGGGGTCAGTGTTGGGGTTCAGTGTTGGGTGTTCAGTGTTGGGGTTCAGTGTTGGGCGTTTGTCAGCGTTGGGGGTCAGTGTTGATGTGTTCAGTGTTGGGGGTTCAGTGTCGGGGCTGGTCAGTGTTGGGGGTTCATTGTTTGGGGGTTCAGTGTTGGGGTTCAGTGTTGTGGTTTCAGTGTTGGGGTTTAATGTTGGGGTTTAGTGTTGGGCTGGTCAGTTTTGGGGGTGTCAGTGTTGGGTGTTCATTGTTGGGCGTTCAGTGTTGGGGGATTCAGTGTTGGGAGTCAATGTTGGGTTTAGTGTTGGGGGTTAGTGTTGGGGTGTTCAGTGTTGGGGGTTCGGTGTTGTGGGTTCAACTTTGGGGTTCAGTTTTAGGGTTCAGTGCTGGGGTTCGGTGTTGGGGTTCAGTGGTGGGATTTCGGTGTTGGGGTTCAGTGTTGGGGTTCAGTGTTAGGGTTCAGTGTTGGGGTTCAGCGTTAGGGGCTCAGTGTTGGGGTTCAATTTCGGGGTTCTGTGTTGGGGGTCCAGTGTTGGGTTTCAGTATTAGGGTTCAGTGCTGGGATCCAGTGCTGGTGTTCAGTGCTATGGCTCGGTGTTGGGGGTTTAGTGTTGGGGTTCAGTGATGGGGGTTCAGTGTTGGGAATCAGTGTTGGTGGTTCAGTGTTGGGGGTTTTGTGTTGGTGGTTCAGTGTTGGGGGTTCTGTGCTGGGGTCCAGTGTGGGGGTTCAGTGTTGGGGTTCAGCACGGGAGTTCAGTGCTGGGGTTCAGTGTTGGGGTTCAGTGTTGGTGTTCAGCATTGGGAGTTCAGTGTTGGTGTTCAGCATTGGGAGTTCAGTGGCGGGGTTCAGTGTTGGGAGGTCAGTGCTGGGGTTCAGTGTTGGGTGTTCAGCGGTGGGGTTCAGTGTTGGGGTTCAGCAATGGGAGTTCAGTGTCGGGGTTCAGTGTTGTATGTTCAGTGTTGGGGTCCATTGGTGGGGGTTCGGTGTTGGGGGCCAGTGTTGGGGTTCACTGTTGGGGTTCAGTGCTAGGGGCTCGGTGTTGCAGGTTCAGAGTTGTGGTTCAGTGGCAGCGTTCAGTGTTGGGGGTTCAGTGTTGGGGTTCAGTGTCAGGGTTTTGTGCTGGGGTCAGTATTGGGGGTTCAGCGTTAGGGTTCAGTGTTCAAGGTTTAGCGTTGGAGTTCAGTGCTATGACTCGGTGTTGGGGTTCAGTGGGGGGTTCAGTGTTGGGTTTCAGTGTTGGGGTTCAGTGTTGGGGTTCAGCTTTGGTGTTCAGCATTGGGAGTTCAGTGCTGGGGTGCAATGTTGTGTGTTCAGTGTTGTGGTTCAGTGCTGGGGTTCATTGGTGGGGGTTTCGGTGTTGGGGTTCAGTGTTGGGGGTCAGTGTTGGTGTTCACTGTTGGGTTCAGTGTTAGGGGCTCGGTGTTGGGGGTTCAGTGTTGGGGTACAGTAGCAGTGTTCAGTGTTGCGTGTTCAGTGTTGGGGTTCAGTGTCAGGGTTCAGTGCTGGGGTCAGTATTGGTAGTTCAGCGTTAGGTTGAGTGTTCAAGGTTTAGTGTTGGGGTTCAGTGCTATGACTCGGTGTTGGGGTTCAGTGTTAGGGTTCAGTGTTGGGGTTCAGCGTTAGGGGCTCAGTGTTGGGGTTCCATTTCGGGGTTCTGTGTCGGGGGTCCAGTGTTGGGTTTCAGTATTAGGGTTCAGTGCTGGGGTCCAGTGCTGGTGTTCAGTGCTATGGCTCGGTGTTGGGGGTTCAGTGTTGGGGTTCAGTGTTGGGGTTCAGTGATGGGGGGTTCAGTGTTGGGAATCAGTGTTGGTGGTTCAGTGTTGAGGGTTTTGTGTTGGTGGTTCAGTGTTGGGGCTTCAGTGTTGGGGGCCAGTGTGGGGGTTCAGTGTTGGGTTCAGTGTTAGGGGCTCGGTGTTGGGGGTTCAGTGTTGGGGTACAGTAGCAGTGTTCAGTGTTGCGTGTTCAGTGTTGGGTTTCAGTGTCAGGGTTCAGTGCTGGGGTCAGTATTGGTAGTTCAGCGTTAGGTTGAGTGTTCAAGGTTTAGTGTTGGGGTTCAGTGCTATGACTCGGTGTTGGGGTTCAGTGTTAGGGTTCAGTGTTGGGGTTCAGCGTTAGGGGCTCAGTGTTGGGGTTCCATTTCGGGGTTCTGTGTCGGGGGTCCAGTGTTGGGTTTCAGTATTAGGGTTCAGTGCTGGGGTCCAGTGCTGGTGTTCAGTGCTATGGCTCGGTGTTGGGGGTTCAGTGTTGGGGTTCAGTGTTGGGGTTCAGTGATGGGGGGTTCAGTGTTGGGAATCAGTGTTGGTGGTTCAGTGTTGAGGGTTTTGTGTTGGTGGTTCAGTGTTGGGGCTTCAGTGTTGGGGGCCAGTGTGGGGGTTCAGTGTTGGGGTTCAGTGCGGGAGGTCAGTGCGGGAGTTCAGTGCTGGGGTCCAGTGTTGGGGTTCAGTGTTGTGTGTTCAGTGTTGGGGGTTCAGTGTTGGAGTCCAGTGTTAGGGTTCAGTGTTCAGGGTTAGTGTTGGGGTTCAGTGCTATGGCTCGGTGTTGGGGTTCAGTGGTGGGGTGTTCATCGTTGGGGGTTCAGTGTTGGGGTTCAGTGTTGGGTGTGTTGTGTTGGTGGTCCAGTGTTGGGGTTCAGTGTTGGGGTCCAGTGTGGAGGTTCAGTTGTGGGATTCAGTGATGGGAGGTCAGTGCTGGGGTTCAGTGTTGTGTGTTCAGTGTTGGGGTTCAGTGCTGGGGTTCATTGCTGGGGGTTCAGTGTTGGGGTTCAGTGCGGGAGTTCAGTGCTGGAGTTCAGTGTGGGTGTTCAGCTTTGGTGTTCAGCATTGGGAGTTCAGTGCTGGGGGTCAATGTTGTGTGTTCAGTGTTGGGGTTCAGTGCTGGGGCTCATTGGTGGGGGTTTCGGTGTTGGGGTTCAGTGTTGGGGTCAGTGTTGGGGTTCAGTGTTAGGGTTCAGTGTTCAGGGTTAGTGTTGGGGATCAGTGCTATGGTTCAATGTCGGGGTTCAGTGATGGGGGGTTCAGTGTTGGGAATCAGTGTTGGGGTTCAGTGTTGGGTGTTTTGTGTTGGTGGTCCAGTCTTGGGGGTTCAGTGTTGGGGTTCAGTTTTGTGGTTCAGTGTTGGGTTCAGTGCTGGGGTTCACTCTTGTCGGTTCAGTGGTGGGGTTTAGTGATGGGAGGTCAGTGCTGGGGTTCAGTGTTGTGTATTCAGTGTTGGGGTTCAGTGCTGGAGTTCATTGGTGGCGGTTCGGTGTTGGGGTTCAGTGTTGGGGGATTCAGTGTTGGGGTTCAGTATTGGGGTTCAATTTTGGGGATTCAGTGTTGGCGGTTCAGTGTTGGGGGGTCAGTGTTGGGGTTCAGTGTTGGGTGTTTAGTGTTGGGGTTCAGTGTTGGGCGTTTGTCAGCGTTGGAGGGGTCAGTGTTGATGTGTTCAGTGTTGGGGGTTCAGTGTCGGGGCTGGTCAGTGTTTGGGGTTCAGTGTTTGGGGTTTCAGTGTTGGGGTTTAATGTTGGGGTTCAGTGTTGGACTGGTCAGTTTTGGGGGGTCAGTGTTGGGTGTTCATTGTTGGGGGTTCATTTTTGGGGATTCAGTGTTGGGGGTTCAATGTTGGGTTTAGTGTTGGGGGTCAGCGTTGGGGTGTTCAGTGTTGGGGGTCGGTGTTTCGGGGTGTCAGTGTTGGGGTTCAGTGTTGGGGGTTCGGTGTTGTGGGTAAACTTTGGGGTTCAGTGTTACGGTTCAGTGCTGGGGTTCGGTGTTGGGGTTCAGTGCTGGGGTCCAGTGCTGGTGTTCAGTGCTATGGCTCGGTGTTGGGTGTTCAGTGTTGTGGTTCAGTGTTGGGATTCAGTGTTGGGGGTTCAGTGTTGGGAATCAGTGTTGGTGGTTCAGTGTTGGGGGTTTTGTGTTGGTGGTTCAGTGTTGGGGGTTCAGTGCTGGGGTCCAGTGTGGGGGTTTCACTGTTGGGGTTCAGTGTTGGGGTTCAGTTTTGGTGTTCAGCATTGGGAGTTCAGTGGTGGGGTTCAGTGGTGGGGGTCAGTGTTGGGGTTCACTGTTTGGGTCCAGCGTTAGGGACTCAGTGTTGGGGGTTCAGTGTTGTGGTTCAGTGGCAGTGTTCAGTGTTGTGGGGTTCAGTGCTGGGAATGAGTGTTGGTGGTTCTGTGTTGGGCGTTTTGTGTTGGTGGTTCAGTGTTGGGGGTTCAGTGCTGGGGTTCAGTGTTGGAGTCCAGTGTTGGGGTTCAGTGCGGGAGTTCAGTGCTGGGGTTCAGTGCTGGGGGTTCAGTGTTGGGGTTCAGTATTGGGGGTTCGGTGTTAGGTTTCAGTTTTCAGGGTTAGTGTTGGGATTCAGAGCTATGGCTCGGTGTTGGGGTTCAGTGGTGGGGGTTCAGTGTTGGGGGTTCAGTGTTGGGGGGTTCAGTGTTGGGAATCATTGTTGGGCTTCATTGTTGGGGGTTGTGTGGTGGTGGTCCAGTGTTGGGGGTTCAGTGTTGGGGTTCAGTGTTGGGGTCCAGTGTGGGGGGTCAGTGAGGGGGTTCAGTGCTGGGATTCACTCTTGTGGGTTCAGTGGTGGGGTTCAGTGCTGGGAGGTCAGTGCTGGGGTTCAGTGTTGGGTGTTCAGTGTTGGGGGTCAGTGTTGGTGCTCAGCATTGAGAGTTCAGTGTTGGGGTTCAGTGATGTGCGTTCAGTGTTGGGGTTCATTGGTGGAGTTCATTGGTGAGGGTTCGGTGTTGGGCTTCAGTGGTGGGGGTCAGTGTTGGGGTTCACTGTTTGCGTTCAGCGTTAGGGACTCAGTGTTGGGGGTTCAGTGTTGGGGTTCAGTGGCAGTGTTCAGTGTTGTGGGGTTCAGTGTTGTGAGGTTCAGTGTTGGTGGTTCTGTGTTGGGGGTTTTGTGTTGGTGGTTCAGTGCTGGGGTTCAGTGTTGGGGTCCAGTGTTGGGGGTTCCGTGCGGGAGTTCAGTGCTGGGGGTCAGTATTGGGGGTTCAGTGTTAGGGTTCAGTGTTCAGGGTTAGTGTTGGGGATCAGTGCTATGGTTCAATGTCGGGGTTCAGTGGTGGGGGATTCAGTGTTGGGAATCAGTGTTGGGGTTCAGTGTGGGGGTTCAGTGTTGGGGTTCAGTGTTGGGTTCAGTGCTGGGGTTCACTCTTGTCGGTTCAGTGGTGGGGTTCAATGATGAGAGGTCAGTGCTGGGGTTCAGTGTTGGGGGGTTCACTGTTGGGGTTTATGTGTTGGTGGTTCAGTGTTGGGGTCCAGTGTGGGGTTCAGTGTTGGGGGTTCATTTTTGAGACTGGTCAGTGTTGGGGTTCAGTTTTGGGGTTCAGTGTTGGGGTTCAGTATTGGGGATCAATTTTGGGGATTCAGTGTTGGGGGGTCAGTGTTGGGGTTCAGTGTTGGGTGTTCAGTGTTGGGCGTTTGTCAGCGTTGGGGGTCAGTGTTGATGTGTTCAGTGTTGGGGGTTCAGTGTCGGGGCTGGTCAGTTTTGGGGGTTCATTGTTTGGGGGTTCAGTGTTGGGGTTCAGTGTTGTGGTTTCAGTGTTGGGGTTTAATGTTGGGGTTTAGTGTTGGGCTGGTCAGTTTTGGGGGTGTCAGTGTTGGGTGTTCATTGTTGGGCGTTCAGTGTTGGGGGATTCAGTGTTGGGATTCAATGTTGGGTTTAGTGTTGGGGGTTAGTGTTGGGGTGTTCAGTGTTGGGGGTTCAGTGTTGTGGGTTCAGCTTTGGGGTTCAGTTTTAGGGTTCAGTGCTGGGGTTCGGTGTTGGGGTTCAGTGGTGGGATTTCGGTGTTGGGGTTCAGTGTTGGGGTTCAGTGTTAGGGTTCAGTGTTGGGGTTCAGCGTTAGGGGCTCAGTGTTGGGGTTCAATTTCGGGGTTCTGTGTTGGGGTCCAGTGTTGGGTTTCAGTATTAGGGTTCAGTGCTGGGGTCCAGTGCTGGTGTTCAGTGCTATGGCTCGGTATTGGGGGTTCAGTGTTGGGGTTCAGTGATGGGGGTTCAGTGTTGGGAATCAGTGTTGGTGGTTCAGTGTTGGGGGTTTTGTGTTGGTGGTTCAGTGTTGGGGGTTCTGTGCTGGGGTCCAGTGTGGGGGTTCAGTGTTGGGGTTCAGCACGGGAGTTCAGTGCTGGGGTTCAGTGTTGGGGTTCAGTGTTGGTGTTCAGCATTGGGAGTTCAGTGTTGGTGTTCAGCATTGGGAGTTCAGTGGCGGGGTTCAGTGTTGGGAGGTCAGTGCTGGGGTTCAGTGTTGGGTGTTCAGCGGTGGGGTTCAGTGTTGGGGTTCAGCAATGGGAGTTCAGTGTTGGGGTTCAGTGTTGTATGTTCAGTGTTGGGGTCCATTGGTGGGGGTTCGGTGTTGGGGGCCAGTGTTGGGGTTCACTGTTGGGGTTCAGTGCTAGGGGCTCGGTGTTGCAGGTTCAGAGTTGTGGTTCAGTGGCAGCGTTCAGTGTTGGGGGTTCAGTGTTGGGGTTCAGTGCCATGGGTTTTGTGCTGGGGTCAGTATTGGGGGTTCAGCGTTAGGGTTCAGTGTTCAAGGTTTAGCGTTGGAGTTCAGTGCTATGACTCGGTGTTGGGGTTCAGTGGGGGGTTCAGTGTTGGGTTTCAGTGCTGGGGTTCAGTGTTGGGGTTCAGCTTTGGTGTTCAGCATTGGGAGTTCAGTGCTGGGGTTCAATGTTGTGTGTTCAGTGTTGTGGTTCAGTGCTGGGGTTCATTGGTGGGGGTTTCGGTGTTGGGGTTCAGTGTTGGGGGTCAGTGTTGGTGTTCACTGTTGGGTTCAGTGTTAGGGGCTCGGTGTTGGGGGTTCAGTGTTGGGGTACAGTAGCAGTGTTCAGTGTTGCGTGTTCAGTGTTGGGGTTCAGTGTCAGGGTTCAGTGCTGGGTCAGTATTGGTAGTTCAGCGTTAGGTTGAGTGTTCAAGGTTTAGTGTTGGGGTTCAGTGCTATGACTCGGTGTTGGGGTTCAGTGTTAGGGTTCAGTGTTGGGGTTCAGCGTTAGGGGCTCAGTGTTGGGGTTCAATTTCGGGGTTCTGTGTTGGGGGTCCAGTGTTGGGTTTCAGTATTAGGGTTCAGTGCTGGGGTCCAGTGCTGGTGTTCAGGGCTATGGTTCGGTGTTGGGGGTTCAGTGTTGGCGTACAGTGTTGGGGTTCAGTGATGGGGGGTTCAGTGTTGGGAATCAGTGTTGGTGGTTCAGTGTTGGGGGTTTTGTGTTGGTGGTTCAGTGTTGGGGTTTCAGTGCTGGTGTCCAGTGTGGGGGTTCAGTGTTGGGGTTCAGTGCGGGAGTTCAGTGCTGGGGTTCATTGTTGGGGTTCAGTGTTGGTGTTCAGCATTGGGAGTTCAGTGGTGGGGTTCAGTGTTGGGAGGTCAGTGCTGGGGTTCAGTGTTGGGTGTTCAGCGGTGGGGTTCAGTGTTGGGGTTCAGCAATGGGAGTTCAGTGTTGGGGTTCAGTGTTGTATGTTCAGTGTCGGGGTCCATTGGTGGGGGTTCGGTGTTGGGGGCCAGTGTTGGGGTTCACTGTTGAGGTTCAGTGCTAGGGGCTCGGTGTTGCGGGTTCAGTGTTGTGGTTCAGTGGCAGTGTTCAGTGTTGGGGGTTCAGTGTTGGGGTTCAGTGACAGGGTTTTGTGATGGGGTCAGTATTGGGGGTTCAGCGTTAGGGTTCAGTGTTCAAGGTTTAGTGTTGGGGTCCAGTGCTATGACTCGGTGTTGGGGTTCAGTGGGGGTTCAGTGTTGGGGTTCAGTGTGGGGGTTCAGTGTTGGAGGGTTCACTGTTGGGGTTTATGTGTTGGTGGTTCAGTGTTGGGGTCCAGTGTGGGGTTCAGTGTTGGGGGTTCATTTTTGAGACTGGTCAGTGTTGGGGTTCAGTTTTGGGGTTCAGTGTTGGGGTTCAGTATTGGGGTTCAATTTTGGGGATTCAGTGTTGGGGGGTCAGTGTTGAGGTGCAGTGTTGGGTGTTCAGTGTTGGGGTTCAGTGTTGGGCGTTTGTCAGCGTTGGGGGGTCAGTGTTGATGTGTTCAGTGTTGGGGGTTCAGTGTCGGTGCTGGTCAGTGTTGGGGGTTCATTGTTTGAGGTTCAGTGTTGGGTTTCAGTGTTGTGGTTTCAGTGTTGGGGTTTAATGTTGGGGTTTAGTGTTGGGCTGGTCAGTTTTGGGGGTGTCATTGTTGGGTGTTCATTGTTGGGCGTTCAGTGTTGGGGGATTCAGTGTTGGGATTCAATTTTGGGTTTAGTGTTGGGGGTTAGTGTTGGGGTGTTCAGTGTTGGGGGTTCGGTGTTTGTGGGTTCAACTTTGGGGTTCAGTTTTAGGGTTCAGTGCTGGGGTTCGGTGTTGGGGTTCAGTGGTGGGATTTCGGTGTTGGGGTTCAGTGTTGTGGTTCAGTGTTAGGGTTCAGTGTTGGGGTTCAGCGTTAGGGGCTCAGTGTTGGGGTTCAATTTCGGGGTTCTGTGTTGGGGGTCCAGTGTTGGGTTTCAGTATTAGGGTTCAGTGCTGGGGTCCAGTGCTGGTGTTCAGTGCTATGGCTCGGTGTTGGGGATTCAGTGTTGGGGTTCAGTGATGGGGGTTCAGTGTTGGGAATCAGTGTTGGTGGTTCAGTGTTGGGGGTTTTGTGTTGGTGGTTCAGTGTTGGGGGTTCTGTGCTGGGGTCCAGTGTGGGGGTTCAGTGTTGGGGTTCAGCACGGGAGTTCAGTGCTGGGGTTCAGTGTTGGGGTTCAGTGTTGGTGTTCAGCATTGGGAGTTCAGCGGTGGGGTTCAGTGTTGGGGTTCAGCAATGGGAGTTCAGTGTTGGGGTTCAGTGTTGTATGTTCAGTGTTGGGGTTCAGTGTTGGGGTCCATTGGTGGGGGTTCGGTGTTGGGGGCCAGTGTTGGGGTTCGCTGTTGGGGTTCAGTGCTAGGGGCTCGGTGTTGCAGGTTCAGTGTTGTGGTTCAGTGGCAGTGTTCAGTGTTGGGGGTTCAGTGTTGGGGTTCAGTGTCAGGGTTTTGTGCTGGGGTCAGTATTGGGGGTTCAGCGTTAGGGTTCAGTGTTCAAGGTTTAGCGTTGGGGTTGAGTGCTATGACTCGGTGTTGGGGTTCAGTGGGGGGTTCAGTGTTGGGGTTCAGTGTTGTGTGTTCAGTGCTGGGGTTCATTGGTGGGGGTTCGGTGTTGGGATTCAGTGTTGGGGGTCAGTGTTGGGGTTCACCGTTTGGGTTCAGCTTTAGGGGTTCAGTGATGGGGGTTCAGTGTTGGAAATCAGTGTTGGTGGTTCAGTGTTGGGGGTTTTATATTGGTGGTTCAGTGTTGGGGGTTCAGTGCTGGGGTTCAGTGTTGGGGTCCAGTGTGGGGTTCAGTGTTGGGGTTCAGTGCTGGGGTCCAGTGCTGGTGTTCAGTGCTGTGGCTCGGTGTTGGGTGTTCAGTGTTGGGGTTCAGTGTTGGGCGTTCAGTGTTGGGGTTCAGTGTTGGTGCTCAGCATTGGGAGTTCAGTGTTGGGGTTCAGTGTTGTGTGTCCAGTGTTGGGGTTCATTGGTGGGGGTTCGGTGTTGGGGTTCAGTGTTGGGGGCCAGTGTTGGGGTTCACTGTTGGGGGTCAGTGTTAGGGGCTCGGTGTTGGTGGTTCAGTGTTGGTGTTCAGTGTCAGGGTTCAGTGCTGGGGGTCAGGATTGGTGGTTCAGCGTTAGGTTCAGTGTTCAAGGTTTAGGGTTGGGGTTCAGTGCTATGACTCGGTGTTGGGGTTCAGTGGGGGTTCAGTGTTGGTGATACAGCGTTGGTGGTTTCACTGTCGGGGTTCAGTGTTGGGGTCCAGTGTGGGGGTTCAATGTTGGGTTCAGTGCTGGGGTTCACTCTTGCGGGTTCAGTGTCGGGGTTCAATGCTGGGAGGACAGTGATGGGGTTCAATGTTGGGGTCCAGTGTGGGGGTCCAGTGTTGGGGTTCAGTGCGGGAGTTCAGTGCTGGGGTTCAGTGTTGGGGTTCAGTGATGGGAGGTCAGTGATTGGGTTCAGTGTTGGGGTCCAGTGTGGTGGTCCAGTTGTGGGGTTCAGTGCGGGAGTTCAGTGCTGGGGTTCAGTGTTGGTGTTCAGTGTTGGTGTTCAGCATTGGGAGTTCAGTGTTGGGGTTCAGTGGCAGTGTTCAGTGTTGTGGGGTTCAGTGTTGAGAATATGTGTTGTGGTTTCAGTGTTGGGGTTTAATGTTGGGGTTCAGTGTTGGGCTGGTCAGTTTTGGGGGGGTCAGTGTTGGGTGTTCATTGTTGGGCGTTCAGTGTTTGGGGATTCAGTGTTGGGGTTCAATGTTGGGTTTAGTGTTGGGGTTAGTGTTGGGGTGTTCAGTGTTGGGGGTTCGGTGTTGTGGGTTCAACTTTGGGGTTCAGTTTTAGGGTTCAGTGCTGGGGTTCGGTGTTGGGGTTCAGTGGTGGGATTTCGGTGTTGGGGTTCAGTGTTAGGGTTTAGTGTTGGGGTTCAGCGTTAGGGGCTCAGTGTTGGGGTTCCATTTCGGGGTTCTGTGTTGGGGGTCCAGTGTTGGGTTTCAGTATTAGGGTTCAGTGCTGGAGTCCAGTGCTGGTGTTCAGTGCTATGGTTCGGTGTTGGGGGTTCAGTGTTGGGGTACAGTGTTAGGGTTCAGTGATGGGGGGTTCAGTGTTGGGAATCAGTGTTGGTGGTTCAGTGTTGGGGGTTTTGTGTTGGTGGTTCAGTGTTGGGATTTCAGTGCTGGTGTCCAGTGTGGGGGTTCAGTGTTGGGGTTCAGTGCGGGAGTTCAGTGCTGGGGTTCATTGTTGGGGTTCAGTGTTGGTGTTCAGCATTGGGAGTTCAGTGGTGGGGTTCAGTGTTGGGAGGTCAGTGCTGGGGTTCAGTGTTGGGTGTTCAGCGGTGGGGTTCAGTGTTGGGGTTCAGCAATGGGAGTTCAGTGTTGGGGTTCAGTGTTGTATGTTCAGTGTTGGGGTCCATTGGTGGGGGTTCGGTGTTGGGGACCAGTGTTGGGGTTCACTGTTGGGGTTCAGTGCTAGGGGCTCGGTGTTGCGGGTTCAGTGTTGTGGTTCAGTGGCAGTGTTCAGTGTTGGGGGTTCAGTGTTGGGGTTCAGTGGCAGGGTTTTGTGATGGGGTCAGTATTGGGGGTTCAGCGTTAGGGTTCAGTGTTCAAGGTTTAGTGTTGGGGTTCAGTGCTATGCCTCGGTGTTGGGGTTCAGTGTGGGGTTCAGTGTTGGGGGGTCATTTTTGAGACTGGTCAGTGTTGGGGTTCAGTTTTGGGGTTCAGTATTGGGGTTCAGTATTGGGGTTCAATTTTGGGGATTCAGTGTTGGGGGGTCAGTGTTGGGGTTCAGTGTTGGGTGTTCAGTGTTGGGGTTCAGTGTTGGGCGTTTGTCAGCGTTGGGGGTCAGTGTTGATGTGTTCAGTGTTGGGGGTTCAGTGTCGGGGCTGGTCAGTGTTGGGGGTTCATTGTTTGGGGGTTCAGTGTTGGGGTTCAGTGTTGTGGTTTCAGTGTTGGGGTTTAATGTTGGGGTTTAGTGTTGGGCTGGTCAGTTTTGGGGGTGTCAGTGTTGGGTGTTCATTGTTGGGCGTTCAGTGTTGGGGGATTCAGTGTTGGGAGTCAATGTTGGGTTTAGTGTTGGGGGTTAGTGTTGGGGTGTTCAGTGTTGGGGGTTCGGTGTTGTGGGTTCAACTTTGGGGTTCAGTTTTAGGGTTCAGTGCTGGGGTTCGGTGTTGGGGTTCAGTGGTGGGATTTCGGTGTTGGGGTTCAGTGTTGGGGTTCAGTGTTAGGGTTCAGTGTTGGGGTTCAGCGTTAGGGGCTCAGTGTTGGGGTTCAATTTCGGGGTTCTGTGTTGGGGGTCCAGTGTTGGGTTTCAGTATTAGGGTTCAGTGCTGGGATCCAGTGCTGGTGTTCAGTGCTATGGCTCGGTGTTGGGGGTTTAGTGTTGGGGTTCAGTGATGGGGGTTCAGTGTTGGGAATCAGTGTTGGTGGTTCAGTGTTGGGGGTTTTGTGTTGGTGGTTCAGTGTTGGGGGTTCTGTGCTGGGGTCCAGTGTGGGGGTTCAGTGTTGGGGTTCAGCACGGGAGTTCAGTGCTGGGGTTCAGTGTTGGGGTTCAGTGTTGGTGTTCAGCATTGGGAGTTCAGTGTTGGTGTTCAGCATTGGGAGTTCAGTGGCGGGGTTCAGTGTTGGGAGGTCAGTGCTGGGGTTCAGTGTTGGGTGTTCAGCGGTGGGGTTCAGTGTTGGGGTTCAGCAATGGGAGTTCAGTGTTGGGGTTCAGTGTTGTATGTTCAGTGTTGGGGTCCATTGGTGGGGGTTCGGTGTTGGGGGCCAGTGTTGGGGTTCACTGTTGGGGTTCAGTGCTAGGGGCTCGGTGTTGCAGGTTCAGAGTTGTGGTTCAGTGGCAGCGTTCAGTGTTGGGGGTTCAGTGTTGGGGTTCAGTGTCAGGGTTTTGTGCTGGGGTCAGTATTGGGGGTTCAGCGTTAGGGTTCAGTGTTCAAGGTTTAGCGTTGGAGTTCAGTGCTATGACTCGGTGTTGGGGTTCAGTGGGGGGTTCAGTGTTGGGTTTCAGTGTTGGGGTTCAGTGTTGGGGTTCAGCTTTGGTGTTCAGCATTGGGAGTTCAGTGCTGGGGTTCAATGTTGTGTGTTCAGTGTTGTGGTTCAGTGCTGGGGTTCATTGGTGGGGGTTTCGGTGTTGGGGTTCAGTGTTGGGGGTCAGTGTTGGTGTTCACTGTTGGGTTCAGTGTTAGGGGCTCGGTGTTGGGGGTTCAGTGTCAGGGTTCAGTGCTGGGGTCAGTATTGGTAGTTCAGCGTTAGGTTGAGTGTTCAAGGTTTAGTGTTGGGGTTCAGTGCTATGACTCGGTGTTGGGGTTCAGTGTTAGGGTTCAGTGTTGGGGTTCAGCGTTAGGGGCTCAGTGTTGGGGTTCCATTTCGGGGTTCTGTGTCGGGGGTCCAGTGTTGGGTTTCAGTATTAGGGTTCAGTGCTGGGGTCCAGTGCTGGTGTTCAGTGCTATGGCTCGGTGTTGGGGGTTCAGTGTTGGGGTTCAGTGTTGGGGTTCAGTGATGGGGGGTTCAGTGTTGGGAATCAGTGTTGGTGGTTCAGTGTTGAGGGTTTTGTGTTGGTGGTTCAGTGTTGGGGCTTCAGTGTTGGGGGCCAGTGTGGGGGTTCAGTGTTGGGTTCAGTGTTAGGGGCTCGGTGTTGGGGGTTCAGTGTTGGGGTACAGTAGCAGTGTTCAGTGTTGCGTGTTCAGTGTTGGGTTTCAGTGTCAGGGTTCAGTGCTGGGGTCAGTATTGGTAGTTCAGCGTTAGGTTGAGTGTTCAAGGTTTAGTGTTGGGGTTCAGTGCTATGACTCGGTGTTGGGGTTCAGTGTTAGGGTTCAGTGTTGGGGTTCAGCGTTAGGGGCTCAGTGTTGGGGTTCCATTTCGGGGTTCTGTGTCGGGGGTCCAGTGTTGGGTTTCAGTATTAGGGTTCAGTGCTGGGGTCCAGTGCTGGTGTTCAGTGCTATGGCTCGGTGTTGGGGGTTCAGTGTTGGGGTTCAGTGTTGGGGTTCAGTGATGGGGGGTTCAGTGTTGGGAATCAGTGTTGGTGGTTCAGTGTTGAGGGTTTTGTGTTGGTGGTTCAGTGTTGGGGCTTCAGTGTTGGGGGCCAGTGTGGGGGTTCATTGTTGGGGTTCAGTGCGGGAGGTCAGTGCGGGAGTTCAGTGCTGGGGTCCAGTGTTGGGGTTCAGTGTTGTGTGTTCAGTGTTGGGGGTTCAGTGTTGGAGTCCAGTGTTAGGGTTCAGTGTTCAGGGTTAGTGTTGGGGTTCAGTGCTATGGCTCGGTGTTGGGGTTCAGTGGTGGGGTGTTCATCGTTGGGGGTTCAGTGTTGGGGTTCAGTGTTGGGTGTGTTGTGTTGGTGGTCCAGTGTTGGGGTTCAGTGTTGGGGTCCAGTGTGGAGGTTCAGTTGTGGGATTCAGTGATGGGAGGTCAGTGCTGGGGTTCAGTGTTGTGTGTTCAGTGTTGGGGTTCAGTGCTGGGGTTCATTGCTGGGGGTTCAGTGTTGGGGTTCAGTGCGGGAGTTCAGTGCTGGAGTTCAGTGTGGGTGTTCAGCTTTGGTGTTCAGCATTGGGAGTTCAGTGCTGGGGGTCAATGTTGTGTGTTCAGTGTTGGGGTTCAGTGCTGGGGCTCATTGGTGGGGGTTTCGGTGTTGGGGTTCAGTGTTGGGGTCAGTGTTGGGGTTCAGTGTTAGGGTTCAGTGTTCAGGGTTAGTGTTGGGGATCAGTGCTATGGTTCAATGTCGGGGTTCAGTGATGGGGGGTTCAGTGTTGTGAATCAGTGTTGGGGTTCAGTGTTGGGTGTTTTGTGTTGGTGGTCCAGTCTTGGGGGCTCAGTGTTGGGGTTCAGTTTTGTGGTTCAGTGTTGGGTTCAGTGCTGGGGTTCACTCTTGTCGGTTCAGTGGTGGGGTTTAGTGATGGGAGGTCAGTGCTGGGGTTCAGTGTTGTGTATTCAGTGTTGGGGTTCAGTGCTGGAGTTCATTGGTGGCGGTTCGGTGTTGGGGTTCAGTGTTGGGGGATTCAGTGTTGGGGTTCAGTATTGGGGTTCAATTTTGGGGATTCAGTGTTGGCGGTTCAGTGTTGGGGGGTCAGTGTTGGGGTTCAGTGTTGGGTGTTTAGTGTTGGGGTTCAGTGTTGGGCGTTTGTCAGCGTTGGAGGGGTCAGTGTTGATGTGTTCAGTGTTGGGGGTTCAGTGTCGGGGCTGGTCAGTGTTTGGGGTTCAGTGTTTGGGGTTTCAGTGTTGGGGTTTAATGTTGGGGTTCAGTGTTGGACTGGTCAGTTTTGGGGGGTCAGTGTTGGGTGTTCATTGTTGGGGGTTCATTTTTGGGGATTCAGTGTTGGGGGTTCAATGTTGGGTTTAGTGTTGGGGGTCAGCGTTGGGGTGTTCAGTGTTGGGGGTCGGTGTTTCGGGGTGTCAGTGTTGGGGTTCAGTGTTGGGGGTTCGGTGTTGTGGGTAAACTTTGGGGTTCAGTGTTACGGTTCAGTGCTGGGGTTCGGTGTTGGGGTTCAGTGCTGGGGTCCAGTGCTGGTGTTCAGTGCTATGGCTCGGTGTTGGGTGTTCAGTGTTGTGGTTCAGTGTTGGGATTCAGTGTTGGGGGTTCAGTGTTGGGAATCAGTGTTGGTGGTTCAGTGTTGGGGGTTTTGTGTTGGTGGTTCAGTGTTGGGGGTTCAGTGCTGGGGTCCAGTGTGGGGGTTTCACTGTTGGGGTTCAGTGTTGGGGTTCAGTTTTGGTGTTCAGCATTGGGAGTTCAGTGGTGGGGTTCAGTGGTGGGGGTCAGTGTTGGGGTTCACTGTTTGGGTCCAGCGTTAGGGACTCAGTGTTGGGGGTTCAGTGTTGGGGTTCAGTGGCAGTGTTCAGTGTTGTGGGGTTCAGTGCTGGGAATGAGTGTTGGTGGTTCTGTGTTGGGCGTTTTGTGTTGGTGGTTCAGTGTTGGGGGTTCAGTGCTGGGGTTCAGTGTTGGAGTCCAGTGTTGGGGTTCAGTGCGGGAGTTCAGTGCTGGGGTTCAGTGCTGGGGGTTCAGTGTTGGGGTTCAGTATTGGGGGTTCGGTGTTAGGTTTCAGTTTTCAGGGTTAGTGTTGGGGTTCAGAGCTATGGCTCGGTGTTGGGGTTCAGTGGTGGGGGTTCAGTGTTGGGGGTTCAGTGTTGGGGGGTTCAGTGTTGGGAATCATTGTTGGGCTTCATTGTTGGGGGTTGTGTGGTGGTGGTCCAGTGTTGGGGGTTCAGTGTTGGGGTTCAGTGTTGGGGTCCAGTGTGGGGGGTCAGTGAGGGGGTTCAGTGCTGGGATTCACTCTTGTGGGTTCAGTGGTGGGGTTCAGTGCTGGGAGGTCAGTGCTGGGGTTCAGTGTTGGGTGTTCAGTGTTGGGGGTCAGTGTTGGTGCTCAGCATTGGGAGTTCAGTGTTGGGGTTCAGTGATGTGCGTTCAGTGTTGGGGTTCATTGGTGGAGTTCATTGGTGAGGGTTCGGTGTTGGGCTTCAGTGGTGGGGGTCAGTGTTGGGGTTCACTGTTTGCGTTCAGCGTTAGGGACTCAGTGTTGGGGGTTCAGTGTTGGGGTTCAGTGGCAGTGTTCAGTGTTGTGGGGTTCAGTGTTGTGAGGTTCAGTGTTGGTGGTTCTGTGTTGGGGGTTTTGTGTTGGTGGTTCAGTGCTGGGGTTCAGTGTTGGGGTCCAGTGCTGGGGGTTCCGTGCGGGAGTTCAGTGCTGGGGGTCAGTATTGGGGGTTCAGTGTTAGGGTTCAGTGTTCAGGGTTAGTGTTGGGGATCAGTGCTATGGTTCAATGTCGGGGTTCAGTGGTGGGGGATTCAGTGTTGGGAATCAGTGTTGGGGTTCAGTGTGGGGGTTCAGTGTTGGGGTTCAGTGTTGGGTTCAGTGCTGGGGTTCACTCTTGTCGGTTCAGTGGTGGGGTTCAATGATGAGAGGTCAGTGCTGGGGTTCAGTGTTGGGGGGTTCACTGTTGGGGTTTATGTGTTGGTGGTTCAGTGTTGGGGTCCAGTGTGGGGTTCAGTGTTGGGGGTTCATTTTTGAGACTGGTCAGTGTTGGGGTTCAGTTTTGGGGTTCAGTGTTGGGGTTCAGTATTGGGGATCAATTTTGGGGATTCAGTGTTGGGGGGTCAGTGTTGGGGTTAAGTGTTGGGTGTTCAGTGTTGGGCGTTTGTCAGCTTTGGGGGTCAGTGTTGATGTGTTCAGTGTTGGGGGTTCAGTGTCGGGGCTGGTCAGTTTTGGGGGTTCATTGTTTGGGGGTTCAGTGTTGGGGTTCAGTGTTGTGGTTTCAGTGTTGGGGTTTAATGTTGGGGTTTAGTGTTGGGCTGGTCAGTTTTGGGGGTGTCAGTGTTGGGTGTTCATTGTTGGGCGTTCAGTGTTGGGGGATTCAGTGTTGGGATTCAATGTTGGGTTTAGTGT
Source organism: Pristiophorus japonicus (assembly GCF_044704955.1). Taxonomy (NCBI): domain Eukaryota; kingdom Metazoa; phylum Chordata; class Chondrichthyes; family Pristiophoridae; genus Pristiophorus; species Pristiophorus japonicus. The sequence goes on from NC_091993.1 coordinate 61,110,422, forward strand.
TGGGGGTTAGTGTTGGGGTGTTCAGTGTTGGGGGTTCGGTGTTGTGGGTTCAGCTTTGGGGTTCAGTTTTAGGGTTCAGTGCTGGGGTTCGGTGTTGGGGTTCAGTGGTTGGATTTCGGTGTTGGGGTTCAGTGTTGGGGTTCAGTGTTAGGGTTCAGTGTTGGGGTTCAGCGTTAGGGGCTCAGTGTTGGGGTTCAATTTCGGGGTTCTGTGTTGGGGTCCAGTGTTGGGTTTCAGTATTAGGGTTCAGTGCTGGGGTCCAGTGCTGGTGTTCAGTGCTATGGCTCGGTATTGGGGGTTCAGTGTTGGGGTTCAGTGATGGGGGTTCAGTGTTGGGAATCAGTGTTGGTGGTTCAGTGTTGGGGGTTTTGTGTTGGTGGTTCAGTGTTGGGGGTTCTGTGCTGGGGTCCAGTGTGGGGGTTCAGTGTTGGGGTTCAGCACGGGAGTTCAGTGCTGGGGTTCAGTGTTGGGGTTCAGTGTTGGTGTTCAGCATTGGGAGTTCAGTGTTGGTGTTCAGCATTGGGAGTTCAGTGGCGGGGTTCAGTGTTGGGAGGTCAGTGCTGGGGTTCAGTGTTGGGTGTTCAGCGGTGGGGTTCAGTGTTGGGGTTCAGCAATGGGAGTTCAGTGTTGGGGTTCAGTGTTGTATGTTCAGTGTTGGGGTCCATTGGTGGGGGTTCGGTGTTGGGGGCCAGTGTTGGGGTTCTCTGTTGGGGTTCAGTGCTAGGGGCTCGGTGTTGCAGGTTCAGAGTTGTGGTTCAGTGGCAGCGTTCAGTGTTGGGGGTTCAGTGTTGGGGTTCAGTGCCAAGGGTTTTGTGCTGGGGTCAGTATTGGGGGTTCAGCGTTAGGGTTCAGTGTTCAAGGTTTAGCGTTGGAGTTCAGTGCTATGACTCGGTGTTGGGGTTCAGTGGGGGGTTCAGTGTTGGGTTTCAGTGCTGGGGTTCAGTGTTGGGGTTCAGCTTTGGTGTTCAGCATTGGGAGTTCAGTGCTGGGGTTCAATGTTGTGTGTTCAGTGTTGTGGTTCAGTGCTGGGGTTCATTGGTGGGGGTTTCGGTGTTGGGGTTCAGTGTTGGGGGTCAGTGTTGGTGTTCACTGTTGGGTTCAGTGTTAGGGGCTCGGTGTTGGGGGTTCAGTGTTGGGGTACAGTAGCAGTGTTCAGTGTTGCGTGTTCAGTGTTGGGGTTCAGTGTCAGGGTTCAGTGCTGGGTCAGTATTGGTAGTTCAGCGTTAGGTTGAGTGTTCAAGGTTTAGTGTTGGGTTCAGTGCTATGACTCGGTGTTGGGGTTCAGTGTTAGGGTTCAGTGTTGGGGTTCAGCGTTACGGGCTCAGTGTTGGGGTTCAATTTCGGGGTTCTGTGTTGGGGGTCCAGTGTTGGGTTTCAGTATTAGGGTTCAGTGCTGGGGTCCAGTGCTGGTGTTCAGTGCTATGGTTCGGTGTTGGGGGTTCAGTGTTGGCGTACAGTGTTGGGGTTCAGTGATGGGGGGTTCAGTGTTGGGAATCAGTGTTGGTGGTTCAGTGTTGGGGGTTTTGTGTTGGTGGTTCAGTGTTGGGGTTTCAGTGCTGGTGTCCAGTGTGGGGGTTCAGTGTTGGGGTTCAGTGCGGGAGTTCAGTGCTGGGGTTCATTGTTGGGGTTCAGTGTTGGTGTTCAGCATTGGGAGTTCAGTGGTGGGGTTCAGTGTTGGGAGGTCAGTGCTGGGGTTCAGTGTTGGGTGTTCAGCGGTGGGGTTCAGTGTTGGGGTTCAGCAATGGGAGTTCAGTGTTGGGGTTCAGTGTTGTATGTTCAGTGTCGGGGTCCATTGGTGGGGGTTCGGTGTTGGGGGCCAGTGTTGGGGTTCACTGTTGAGGTTCAGTGCTAGGGGCTCGGTGTTGCGGGTTCAGTGTTGTGGTTCAGTGGCAGTGTTCAGTGTTGGGGGTTCAGTGTTGGGGTTCAGTGACAGGGTTTTGTGATGGGGTCAGTATTGGGGGTTCAGCGTTAGGGTTCAGTGTTCAAGGTTTAGTGTTGGGGTCCAGTGCTATGACTCGGTGTTGGGGTTCAGTGGGGGTTCAGTGTTGGGGTTCAGTGTGGGGGTTCAGTGTTGGAGGGTTCACTGTTGGGGTTTATGTGTTGGTGGTTCAGTGTTGGGGTCCAGTGTGGGGTTCAGTGTTGGGGGTTCATTTTTGAGACTGGTCAGTGTTGGGGTTCAGTTTTGGGGTTCAGTGTTGGGGTTCAGTATTGGGGTTCAATTTTGGGGATTCAGTGTTGGGGGGTCAGTGTTGAGGTGCAGTGTTGGGTGTTCAGTGTTGGGGTTCAGTGTTGGGCGTTTGTCAGCGTTGGGGGGTCAGTGTTGATGTGTTCAGTGTTGGGGGTTCAGTGTCGGTGCTGGTCAGTGTTGGGGGTTCATTGTTTGAGGTTCAGTGTTGGGTTTCAGTGTTGTGGTTTCAGTGTTGGGGTTTAATGTTGGGGTTTAGTGTTGGGCTGGTCAGTTTTGGGGGTGTCATTGTTGGGTGTTCATTGTTGGGCGTTCAGTGTTGGGGGATTCAGTGTTGGGATTCAAGTTTGGGTTTAGTGTTGGGGGTTAGTGTTGGGGTGTTCAGTGTTGGGGGTTCGGTGTTTGTGGGTTCAACTTTGGGGTTCAGTTTTAGGGTTCAGTGCTGGGGTTCGGTGTTGGGGTTCAGTGGTGGGATTTCGGTGTTGGGGTTCAGTGTTGTGGTTCAGTGTTAGGGTTCAGTGTTGGGGTTCAGCGTTAGGGGCTCAGTGTTGGGGTTCAATTTCGGGGTTCTGTGTTGGGGGTCCAGTGTTGGGTTTCAGTATTAGGGTTCAGTGCTGGGGTCCAGTGCTGGTGTTCAGTGCTATGGCTCGGTGTTGGGGATTCAGTGTTGGGGTTCAGTGATGGGGGTTCAGTGTTGGGAATCAGTGTTGGTGGTTCAGTGTTGGGGGTTTTGTGTTGGTGGTTCAGTGTTGGGGGTTCTGTGCTGGGGTCCAGTGTGGGGGTTCAGTGTTGGGGTTCAGCACGGGAGTTCAGTGCTGGGGTTCAGTGTTGGGGTTCAGTGTTGGTGTTCAGCATTGGGAGTTCAGCGGTGGGGTTCAGTGTTGGGGTTCAGCAATGGGAGTTCAGTGTTGGGGTTCAGTGTTGGGGTTCAGTGTTGGGGTCCATTGGTGGGGGTTCGGTGTTGGGGGCCAGTGTTGGGGTTCGCTGTTGGGGTTCAGTGCTAGGGGCTCGGTGTTGCAGGTTCAGTGTTGTGGTTCAGTGGCAGTGTTCAGTGTTGGGGGTTCAGTGTTGGGGTTCAGTGTCAGGGTTTTGTGCTGGGGTCAGTATTGGGGGTTCAGCGTTAGGGTTCAGTGTTCAAGGTTTAGCGTTGGGGTTGAGTGCTATGACTCGGTGTTGGGGTTCAGTGGGGGGTTCAGTGTTGGGGTTCAGTGTTGTGTGTTCAGTGCTGGGGTTCATTGGTGGGGGTTCGGTGTTGGGATTCAGTGTTGGGGGTCAGTGTTGGGGTTCACCGTTTGGGTTCAGCTTTAGGGGTTCAGTGATGGGGGTTCAGTGTTGGAAATCAGTGTTGGTGGTTCAGTGTTGGGGGTTTTATATTGGTGGTTCAGTGTTGGGGGTTCAGTGCTGGGGTTCAGTGTTGGGGTCCAGTGTGGGGTTCAGTGTTGGGGTTCAGTGCTGGGGTCCAGTGCTGGTGTTCAGTGCTGTGGCTCGGTGTTGGGTGTTCAGTGTTGGGGTTCAGTGTTGGGCGTTCAGTGTTGGGGTTCAGTGTTGGTGCTCAGCATTGGGAGTTCAGTGTTGGGGTTCAGTGTTGTGTGTCCAGTGTTGGGGTTCATTGGTGGGGGTTCGGTGTTGGGGTTCAGTGTTGGGGGCCAGTGTTGGGGTTCACTGTTGGGGGTCAGTGTTAGGGGCTCGGTGTTGGGGGTTCAGTGTTGGTGTTCAGTGTCAGGGTTCAGTGCTGGGGGTCAGGATTGGTGGTTCAGCGTTAGGTTCAGTGTTCAAGGTTTAGGGTTGGGGTTCAGTGCTATGATTCGGTGTTGGGGTTCAGTGGGGGTTCAGTGTTGGTGATACAGCGTTGGTGGGTTCACTGTCGGGGTTCAGTGTTGGGGTCCAGTGTGGGGGTTCAATGTTGGGTTCAGTGCTGGGGTTCACTCTTGCGGGTTCAGTGTTGGGGTTCAATGCTGGGAGGACAGTGATGGGGTTCAATGTTGGGGTCCAGTGTGGGGGTCCAGTGTTGGGGTTCAGTGCGGGAGTTCAGTGCTGGGGTTCAGTGGTGGGGTTCAGTGATGGGAGGTCAGTGATTGGGTTCAGTGTTGGGGTCCAGTGTGGTGGTCCAGTTGTGGGGTTCAGTGCGGGAGTTCAGTGCTGGGGTTCAGTGTTGGTGTTCAGTGTTGGTGTTCAGCATTGGGAGTTCAGTGTTGGGGTTCAGTGGCAGTGTTCAGTGTTGTGGGGTTCAGTGTTGAGAATATGTGTTGTGGTTTCAGTGTTGGGGTTTAATGTTGGGGTTCAGTGGTGGGATTTCGGTGTTGGGGTTCAGTGTTGGGGTTCAGTGTTAGGGTTTAGTGTTGGGGTTCAGCGTTAGGGGCTCAGTGTTGGGGTTCCATTTCGGGGTTCTGTGTTGGGGGTCCAGTGTTGGGTTTCAGTATTAGGGTTCAGTGCTGGAGTCCAGTGCTGGTGTTCAGTGCTATGGTTCGGTGTTGGGGGTTCAGTGTTGGGGTACAGTGTTAGGGTTCAGTGATGGGGGGTTCAGTGTTGGGAATCAGTGTTGGTGGTTCAGTGTTGGGGGTTTTGTGTTGGTGGTTCAGTGTTGGGATTTCAGTGCTGGTGTCCAGTGTGGGGGTTCAGTGTTGGGGTTCAGTGCGAGAGTTCAGTGCTGGGGTTCATTGTTGGGGTTCAGTGTTGGTGTTCAGCATTGGGAGTTCAGTGGTGGAGTTCAGTGTTGGGAGGTCAGTGCTGGGGTTCAGTGTTGGGTGTTCAGCGGTGGGGTTCAGTGTTGGGGTTCAGCAATGGGAGTTCAGTGTTGGGGTTCAGTGTTGTATGTTCAGTGTTGGGGTCCATTGGTGGGGGTTCGGTGTTGGGGACCAGTGTTGGGGTTCACTGTTGGGGTTCAGTGCTAGGGGCTCGGTGTTGCGGGTTCAGTGTTGTGGTTCAGTGGCAGTGTTCAGTGTTGGGGGTTCAGTGTTGGGGTTCAGTGTCAGGGTTTTGTGCTGGGGTCAGTATTGGGGGTTCAGCGTTAGGGTTCAGTGTTCAAGGTTTAGTGTTGGGGTTCAGTGCTATGCCTCGGTGTTGGGGTTCAGTGTGGGGTTCAGTGTTGGGGGGTCATTTTTGAGACTGGTCAGTGTTGGGGTTCAGTTTTGGGGTTCAGTATTGGGGTTCAGTATTGGGGTTCAATTTTGGGGATTCAGTGTTGGGGGGTCAGTGTTGGGGTTCAGTGTTGGGTGTTCAGTGTTGGGGTTCAGTGTTGGGCGTTTGTCAGCGTTGGGGGTCAGTGTTGATGTGTTCAGTGTTGGGGGTTCAGTGTCGGGGCTGGTCAGTGTTGGGGGTTCATTGTTTGGGGGTTCAGTGTTGGGGTTCAGTGTTGTGGTTTCAGTGTTGGGGTTTAATGTTGGGGTTTAGTGTTGGGCTGGTCAGTTTTGGGGTGTCAGTGTTGGGTGTTCATTGTTGGGCGTTCAGTGTTGGGGGATTCAGTGTTGGGAGTCAATGTTGGGTTTAGTGTTGGGGGTTAGTGTTGGGGTGTTCAGTGTTGGGGGTTCGGTGTTGTGGGTTCAACTTTGGGGTTCAGTTTTAGGGTTCAGTGCTGGGGTTCGGTGTTGGGGTTCAGTGGTGGGATTTCGGTGTTGGGGTTCAGTGTTGGGGTTCAGTGTTAGGGTTCAGTGTTGGGGTTCAGCGTTAGGGGCTCAGTGTTGGGGTTCAATTTCGGGGTTCTGTGTTGGGGGTCCAGTGTTGGGTTTCAGTATTAGGGTTCAGTGCTGGGATCCAGTGCTGGTGTTCAGTGCTATGGCTCGGTGTTGGGGGTTTAGTGTTGGGGTTCAGTGATGGGGGTTCAGTGTTGGGAATCAGTGTTGGTGGTTCAGTGTTGGGGGTTTTGTGTTGGTGGTTCAGTGTTGGGGGTTCTGTGCTGGGGTCCAGTGTGGGGGTTCAGTGTTGGGGTTCAGCACGGGAGTTCAGTGCTGGGGTTCAGTGTTGGGGTTCAGTGTTGGTGTTCAGCATTGGGAGTTCAGTGTTGGTGTTCAGCATTGGGAGTTCAGTGGCGGGGTTCAGTGTTGGGAGGTCAGTGCTGGGGTTCAGTGTTGGGTGTTCAGCGGTGGGGTTCAGTGTTGGGGTTCAGCAATGGGAGTTCAGTGTTGGGGTTCAGTGTTGTATGTTCAGTGTTGGGGTCCATTGGTGGGGGTTCGGTGTTGGGGGCCAGTGTTGGGGTTCACTGTTGGGGTTCAGTGCTAGGGGCTCGGTGTTGCAGGTTCAGAGTTGTGGTTCAGTGGCAGCGTTCAGTGTTGGGGGTTCAGTGTTGGGGTTCAGTGTCAGGGTTTTGTGCTGGGGTCAGTATTGGGGGTTCAGCGTTAGGGTTCAGTGTTCAAGGTTTAGCGTTGGAGTTCAGTGCTATGACTCGGTGTTGGGGTTCAGTGGGGGGTTCAGTGTTGGGTTTCAGTGTTGGGGTTCAGTGTTGGGGTTCAGCTTTGGTGTTCAGCATTGGGAGTTCAGTGCTGGGGTTCAATGTTGTGTGTTCAGTGTTGTGGTTCAGTGCTGGGGTTCATTGGTGGGGGTTTCGGTGTTGGGGTTCAGTGTTGGGGGTCAGTGTTGGTGTTCACTGTTGGGTTCAGTGTTAGGGGCTCGGTGTTGGGGGTTCAGTGTTGGGGTACAGTAGCAGTGTTCAGTGTTGCGTGTTCAGTGTTGGGGTTCAGTGTCAGGGTTCAGTGCTGGGGTCAGTATTGCTAGTTCAGCGTTAGGTTGAGTGTTCAAGGTTTAGTGTTGGGGTTCAGTGCTATGACTCGGTGTTGGGGTTCAGTGTTAGGGTTCAGTGTTGGGGTTCAGCGTTAGGGGCTCAGTGTTGGGGTTCCATTTCGGGGTTCTGTGTCGGGGGTCCAGTGTTGGGTTTCAGTATTAGGGTTCAGTGCTGGGGTCCAGTGCTGGTGTTCAGTGCTATGGCTCGGTGTTGGGGGTTCAGTGTTGGGGTTCAGTGTTGGGGTTCAGTGATGGGGGGTTCAGTGTTGGGAATCAGTGTTGGTGGTTCAGTGTTGAGGGTTTTGTGTTGGTGGTTCAGTGTTGGGGCTTCAGTGTTGAGGGCCAGTGTGGGGGTTCAGTGTTGGGGTTCAGTGCGGGAGTTCAGTGCTGGGGTTCAGTGCTGGGGTTCAGTGTTGGGGTTCAGTGTTGGTGTTCAGCATTGGGAGTTCAGTGGTGGGGTTCAGTGTTGGGAGGTCAGTGCTGGGGTTCAGTGTTGGGTGTTCAGCGGTGGTGTTCAGTGTTGGGGTTCAGCAATGGGAGTTCAGTGTTGGGGTTCAGTGTTGTATGTTCAGTGTTGGGGTCCATTGTTGGGGGTTCGGTGTTGGGGGACAGTGTTGGGGTTCACTGTTGGGGTTCAGTGCTAGGGGCTCGGTGTTGCAGGTTCAGAGTTGTGGTTCAGTGGCAGCGTTCAGTGTTGGGGGTTCAGTGTTGGGGTTCAGTGCCAAGGGTTTTGTGCTGGGGTCAGTATTGGGGGTTCAGCGTTAGGGTTCAGTGTTCAAGGTTTAGCGTTGGAGTTCAGTGCTATGACTCGGTGTTGGGGTTCAGTGGGGGGTTCAGTGTTGGGTTTCAGTGCTGGGGTTCAGTGTTGGGGTTCAGCGTTAGGGGCTCAGTGTTGGGGTTCAATTTCGGGGTTCTGTGTTGGGGTCCAGTGTTGGGTTTCAGTATTAGGGTTCAGTGCTGGGGTCCAGTGCTGGTGTTCAGTGCTATGGCTCGGTATTGGGGGTTCAGTGTTGGGGTTCAGTGATGGGGGTTCAGTGTTGGGAATCAGTGTTGGTGGTTCAGTGTTGGGGGTTTTGTGTTGGTGGTTCAGTGTTGGGGGTTCTGTGCTGGGGTCCAGTGTGGGGGTTCAGTGTTGGGGTTCAGCACGGGAGTTCAGTGCTGGGGTTCAGTGTTGGGGTTCAGTGTTGGTGTTCAGCATTGGGAGTTCAGTGTTGGTGTTCAGCATTGGGAGTTCAGTGGCGGGGTTCAGTGTTGGGAGGTCAGTGCTGGGGTTCAGTGTTGGGTGTTCAGCGGTGGGGTTCAGTGTTGGGGTTCAGCAATGGGAGTTCAGTGTTGGGGTTCAGTGTTGTATGTTCAGTGTTGGGGTCCATTGGTGGGGGTTCGGTGTTGGGGGCCAGTGTTGGGGTTCTCTGTTGGGGTTCAGTGCTAGGGGCTCGGTGTTGCAGGTTCAGAGTTGTGGTTCAGTGGCAGCGTTCAGTGTTGGGGGTTCAGTGTTGGGGTTCAGTGCCAAGGGTTTTGTGCTGGGGTCAGTATTGGGGGTTCAGCGTTAGGGTTCAGTGTTCAAGGTTTAGCGTTGGAGTTCAGTGCTATGACTCGGTGTTGGGGTTCAGTGGGGGGTTCAGTGTTGGGTTTCAGTGCTGGGGTTCAGTGTTGGGGTTCAGCTTTGGTGTTCAGCATTGGGAGTTCAGTGCTGGGGTTCAATGTTGTGTGTTCAGTGTTGTGGTTCAGTGCTGGGGTTCATTGGTGGGGGTTTCGGTGTTGGGGTTCAGTGTTGGGGGTCAGTGTTGGTGTTCACTGTTGGGTTCAGTGTTAGGGGCTCGGTGTTGGGGGTTCAGTGTTGGGGTACAGTAGCAGTGTTCAGTGTTGCGTGTTCAGTGTTGGGGTTCAGTGTCAGGGTTCAGTGCTGGGTCAGTATTGGTAGTTCAGCGTTAGGTTGAGTGTTCAAGGTTTAGTGTTGGGTTCAGTGCTATGACTCGGTGTTGGGGTTCAGTGTTAGGGTTCAGTGTTGGGGTTCAGCGTTACGGGCTCAGTGTTGGGGTTCAATTTCGGGGTTCTGTGTTGGGGGTCCAGTGTTGGGTTTCAGTATTAGGGTTCAGTGCTGGGGTCCAGTGCTGGTGTTCAGTGCTATGGTTCGGTGTTGGGGGTTCAGTGTTGGCGTACAGTGTTGGGGTTCAGTGATGGGGGGTTCAGTGTTGGGAATCAGTGTTGGTGGTTCAGTGTTGGGGGTTTTGTGTTGGTGGTTCAGTGTTGGGGTTTCAGTGCTGGTGTCCAGTGTGGGGGTTCAGTGTTGGGGTTCAGTGCGGGAGTTCAGTGCTGGGGTTCATTGTTGGGGTTCAGTGTTGGTGTTCAGCATTGGGAGTTCAGTGGTGGGGTTCAGTGTTGGGAGGTCAGTGCTGGGGTTCAGTGTTGGGTGTTCAGCGGTGGGGTTCAGTGTTGGGGTTCAGCAATGGGAGTTCAGTGTTGGGGTTCAGTGTTGTATGTTCAGTGTCGGGGTCCATTGGTGGGGGTTCGGTGTTGGGGGCCAGTGTTGGGGTTCACTGTTGAGGTTCAGTGCTAGGGGCTCGGTGTTGCGGGTTCAGTGTTGTGGTTCAGTGGCAGTGTTCAGTGTTGGGGGTTCAGTGTTGGGGTTCAGTGACAGGGTTTTGTGATGGGGTCAGTATTGGGGGTTCAGCGTTAGGGTTCAGTGTTCAAGGTTTAGTGTTGGGGTCCAGTGCTATGACTCGGTGTTGGGGTTCAGTGGGGGTTCAGTGTTGGGGTTCAGTGTGGGGGTTCAGTGTTGGAGGGTTCACTGTTGGGGTTTATGTGTTGGTGGTTCAGTGTTGGGGTCCAGTGTGGGGTTCAGTGTTGGGGGTTCATTTTTGAGACTGGTCAGTGTTGGGGTTCAGTTTTGGGGTTCAGTGTTGGGGTTCAGTATTGGGGTTCAATTTTGGGGATTCAGTGTTGGGGGGTCAGTGTTGAGGTGCAGTGTTGGGTGTTCAGTGTTGGGGTTCAGTGTTGGGCGTTTGTCAGCGTTGGGGGGTCAGTGTTGATGTGTTCAGTGTTGGGGGTTCAGTGTCGGTGCTGGTCAGTGTTGGGGGTTCATTGTTTGAGGTTCAGTGTTGGGTTTCAGTGTTGTGGTTTCAGTGTTGGGGTTTAATGTTGGGGTTTAGTGTTGGGCTGGTCAGTTTTGGGGGTGTCATTGTTGGGTGTTCATTGTTGGGCGTTCAGTGTTGGGGGATTCAGTGTTGGGATTCAAGTTTGGGTTTAGTGTTGGGGGTTAGTGTTGGGGTGTTCAGTGTTGGGGGTTCGGTGTTTGTGGGTTCAACTTTGGGGTTCAGTTTTAGGGTTCAGTGCTGGGGTTCGGTGTTGGGGTTCAGTGGTGGGATTTCGGTGTTGGGGTTCAGTGTTGTGGTTCAGTGTTAGGGTTCAGTGTTGGGGTTCAGCGTTAGGGGCTCAGTGTTGGGGTTCAATTTCGGGGTTCTGTGTTGGGGGTCCAGTGTTGGGTTTCAGTATTAGGGTTCAGTGCTGGGGTCCAGTGCTGGTGTTCAGTGCTATGGCTCGGTGTTGGGGATTCAGTGTTGGGGTTCAGTGATGGGGGTTCAGTGTTGGGAATCAGTGTTGGTGGTTCAGTGTTGGGGGTTTTGTGTTGGTGGTTCAGTGTTGGGGGTTCTGTGCTGGGGTCCAGTGTGGGGGTTCAGTGTTGGGGTTCAGCACGGGAGTTCAGTGCTGGGGTTCAGTGTTGGGGTTCAGTGTTGGTGTTCAGCATTGGGAGTTCAGCGGTGGGGTTCAGTGTTGGGGTTCAGCAATGGGAGTTCAGTGTTGGGGTTCAGTGTTGGGGTTCAGTGTTGGGGTCCATTGGTGGGGGTTCGGTGTTGGGGGCCAGTGTTGGGGTTCGCTGTTGGGGTTCAGTGCTAGGGGCTCGGTGTTGCAGGTTCAGTGTTGTGGTTCAGTGGCAGTGTTCAGTGTTGGGGGTTCAGTGTTGGGGTTCAGTGTCAGGGTTTTGCGCTGGGGTCAGTATTGGGGGTTCAGCGTTAGGGTTCAGTGTTCAAGGTTTAGCGTTGGGGTTGAGTGCTATGACTCGGTGTTGGGGTTCAGTGGGGGGTTCAGTGTTGGGGTTCAGTGTTGTGTGTTCAGTGCTGGGGTTCATTGGTGGGGGTTCGGTGTTGGGATTCAGTGTTGGGGGTCAGTGTTGGGGTTCACCGTTTGGGTTCAGCTTTAGGGGTTCAGTGATGGGGGTTCAGTGTTGGAAATCAGTGTTGGTGGTTCAGTGTTGGGGGTTTTATATTGGTGGTTCAGTGTTGGGGGTTCAGTGCTGGGGTTCAGTGTTGGGGTCCAGTGTGGGGTTCAGTGTTGGGGTTCAGTGCTGGGGTCCAGTGCTGGTGTTCAGTGCTGTGGCTCGGTGTTGGGTGTTCAGTGTTGGGGTTCAGTGTTGGGCGTTCAGTGTTGGGGTTCAGTGTTGGTGCTCAGCATTGGGAGTTCAGTGTTGGGGTTCAGTGTTGTGTGTCCAGTGTTGGGGTTCATTGGTGGGGGTTCGGTGTTGGGGTTCAGTGTTGGGGGCCAGTGTTGGGGTTCACTGTTGGGGGTCAGTGTTAGGGGCTCGGTGTTGGGGGTTCAGTGTTGGTGTTCAGTGTCAGGGTTCAGTGCTGGGGGTCAGGATTGGTGGTTCAGCGTTAGGTTCAGTGTTCAAGGTTTAGGGTTGGGGTTCAGTGCTATGACTCGGTGTTGGGGTTCAGTGGGGGTTCAGTGTTGGTGATACAGCGTTGGTGGGTTCACTGTCGGGGTTCAGTGTTGGGGTCCAGTGTGGGGGTTCAATGTTGGGTTCAGTGCTGGGGTTCACTCTTGCGGGTTCAGTGTTGGGGTTCAATGCTGGGAGGACAGTGATGGGGTTCATTGTTGGGGTCCAGTGTGGGGGTCCAGTGTTGGGGTTCAGTGCGGGAGTTCAGTGCTGGGGTTCAGTGGTGGGGTTCAGTGATGGGAGGTCAGTGATTGGGTTCAGTGTTGGGGTCCAGTGTGGTGGTCCAGTTGTGGGGTTCAGTGCGGGAGTTCAGTGCTGGGGTTCAGTGTTGGTGTTCAGTGTTGGTGTTCAGCATTGGGAGTTCAGTGTTGGGGTTCAGTGGCAGTGTTCAGTGTTGTGGGGTTCAGTGTTGAGAATATGTGTTGTGGTTTCAGTGTTGGGGTTTAATGTTGGGGTTCAGTGGTGGGATTTCGGTGTTGGGGTTCAGTGTTGGGGTTCAGTGTTAGGGTTTAGTGTTGGGGTTCAGCGTTAGGGGCTCAGTGTTGGGGTTCCATTTCGGGGTTCTGTGTTGGGGGTCCAGTGTTGGGTTTCAGTATTAGGGTTCAGTGCTGGAGTCCAGTGCTGGTGTTCAGTGCTATGGTTCGGTGTTGGGGGTTCAGTGTTGGGGTACAGTGTTAGGGTTCAGTGATGGGGGGTTCAGTGTTGGGAATCAGTGTTGGTGGTTCAGTGTTGGGGGTTTTGTGTTGGTGGTTCAGTGTTGGGATTTCAGTGCTGGTGTCCAGTGTGGGGGTTCAGTGTTGGGGTTCAGTGCGAGAGTTCAGTGCTGGGGTTCATTGTTGGGGTTCAGTGTTGGTGTTCAGCATTGGGAGTTCAGTGGTGGAGTTCAGTGTTGGGAGGTCAGTGCTGGGGTTCAGTGTTGGGTGTTCAGCGGTGGGGTTCAGTGTTGGGGTTCAGCAATGGGAGTTCAGTGTTGGGGTTCAGTGTTGTATGTTCAGTGTTGGGGTCCATTGGTGGGGGTTCGGTGTTGGGGACCAGTGTTGGGGTTCACTGTTGGGGTTCAGTGCTAGGGGCTCGGTGTTGCGGGTTCAGTGTTGTGGTTCAGTGGCAGTGTTCAGTGTTGGGGGTTCAGTGTTGGGGTTCAGTGTCAGGGTTTTGTGCTGGGGTCAGTATTGGGGGTTCAGCGTTAGGGTTCAGTGTTCAAGGTTTAGTGTTGGGGTTCAGTGCTATGCCTCGGTGTTGGGGTTCAGTGTGGGGTTCAGTGTTGGGGGGTCATTTTTGAGACTGGTCAGTGTTGGGGTTCAGTTTTGGGGTTCAGTATTGGGGTTCAGTATTGGGGTTCAATTTTGGGGATTCAGTGTTGGGGGGTCAGTGTTGGGGTTCAGTGTTGGGTGTTCAGTGTTGGGGTTCAGTGTTGGGCGTTTGTCAGCGTTGGGGGTCAGTGTTGATGTGTTCAGTGTTGGGGGTTCAGTGTCGGGGCTGGTCAGTGTTGGGGGTTCATTGTTTGGGGGTTCAGTGTTGGGGTTCAGTGTTGTGGTTTCAGTGTTGGGGTTTAATGTTGGGGTTTAGTGTTGGGCTGGTCAGTTTTGGGGTGTCAGTGTTGGGTGTTCATTGTTGGGCGTTCAGTGTTGGGGGATTCAGTGTTGGGAGTCAATGTTGGGTTTAGTGTTGGGGGTTAGTGTTGGGGTGTTCAGTGTTGGGGGTTCGGTGTTGTGGGTTCAACTTTGGGGTTCAGTTTTAGGGTTCAGTGCTGGGGTTCGGTGTTGGGGTTCAGTGGTGGGATTTCGGTGTTGGGGTTCAGTGTTGGGGTTCAGTGTTAGGGTTCAGTGTTGGGGTTCAGCGTTAGGGGCTCAGTGTTGGGGTTCAATTTCGGGGTTCTGTGTTGGGGGTCCAGTGTTGGGTTTCAGTATTAGGGTTCAGTGCTGGGATCCAGTGCTGGTGTTCAGTGCTATGGCTCGGTGTTGGGGGTTTAGTGTTGGGGTTCAGTGATGGGGGTTCAGTGTTGGGAATCAGTGTTGGTGGTTCAGTGTTGGGGGTTTTGTGTTGGTGGTTCAGTGTTGGGGGTTCTGTGCTGGGGTCCAGTGTGGGGGTTCAGTGTTGGGGTTCAGCACGGGAGTTCAGTGCTGGGGTTCAGTGTTGGGGTTCAGTGTTGGTGTTCAGCATTGGGAGTTCAGTGTTGGTGTTCAGCATTGGGAGTTCAGTGGCGGGGTTCAGTGTTGGGAGGTCAGTGCTGGGGTTCAGTGTTGGGTGTTCAGCGGTGGGGTTCAGTGTTGGGGTTCAGCAATGGGAGTTCAGTGTTGGGGTTCAGTGTTGTATGTTCAGTGTTGGGGTCCATTGGTGGGGGTTCGGTGTTGGGGGCCAGTGTTGGGGTTCACTGTTGGGGTTCAGTGCTAGGGGCTCGGTGTTGCAGGTTCAGAGTTGTGGTTCAGTGGCAGCGTTCAGTGTTGGGGGTTCAGTGTTGGGGTTCAGTGTCAGGGTTTTGTGCTGGGGTCAGTATTGGGGGTTCAGCGTTAGGGTTCAGTGTTCAAGGTTTAGCGTTGGAGTTCAGTGCTATGACTCGGTGTTGGGGTTCAGTGGGGGGTTCAGTGTTGGGTTTCAGTGTTGGGGTTCAGTGTTGGGGTTCAGCTTTGGTGTTCAGCATTGGGAGTTCAGTGCTGGGGTTCAATGTTGTGTGTTCAGTGTTGTGGTTCAGTGCTGGGGTTCATTGGTGGGGGTTTCGGTGTTGGGGTTCAGTGTTGGGGGTCAGTGTTGGTGTTCACTGTTGGGTTCAGTGTTAGGGGCTCGGTGTTGGGGGTTCAGTGTTGGGGTACAGTAGCAGTGTTCAGTGTTGCGTGTTCAGTGTTGGGGTTCAGTGTCAGGGTTCAGTGCTGGGGTCAGTATTGCTAGTTCAGCGTTAGGTTGAGTGTTCAAGGTTTAGTGTTGGGGTTCAGTGCTATGACTCGGTGTTGGGGTTCAGTGTTAGGGTTCAGTGTTGGGGTTCAGCGTTAGGGGCTCAGTGTTGGGGTTCCATTTCGGGGTTCTGTGTCGGGGGTCCAGTGTTGGGTTTCAGTATTAGGGTTCAGTGCTGGGGTCCAGTGCTGGTGTTCAGTGCTATGGCTCGGTGTTGGGGGTTCAGTGTTGGGGTTCAGTGTTGGGGTTCAGTGATGGGGGGTTCAGTGTTGGGAATCAGTGTTGGTGGTTCAGTGTTGAGGGTTTTGTGTTGGTGGTTCAGTGTTGGGGCTTCAGTGTTGGGGGCCAGTGTGGGGGTTCAGTGTTGGGGTTCAGTGCGGGAGTTCAGTGCTGGGGTTCAGTGCTGGGGTTCAGTGTTGGGGTTCAGTGTTGGTGTTCAGCATTGGGAGTTCAGTGGTGGGGTTCAGTGTTGGGAGGTCAGTGCTGGGGTTCAGTGTTGGGTGTTCAGCGGTGGTGTTCAGTGTAGGTGTTCAGCAATGGGAGTTCAGTGTTGGGGTTCAGTGTTGTATGTTCAGTGTTGGGGTCCATTGTTGGGGGTTCGGTGTTGGGGGCCAGTGTTGGGGTTCACTGTTGGGGTTCAGTGCTAGGGGCTCGGTGTTGCAGGTTCAGAGTTGTGGTTCAGTGGCAGCGTTCAGTGTTGGGGGTTCAGTGTTGGGGTTCAGTGCCAAGGGTTTTGTGCTGGGGTCAGTATTGGGGGTTCAGCGTTAGGGTTCAGTGTTCAAGGTTTAGCGTTGGAGTTCAGTGCTATGACTCGGTGTTGGGGTTCAGTGGGGGGTTCAGTGTTGGGTTTCAGTGCTGGGGTTCAGTGTTGGGGTTCAGCTTTGGTGTTCAGCATTGGGAGTTCAGTGCTGGGGTTCAATGTTGTGTGTTCAGTGTTGTGGTTCAGTGCTGGGGTTCATTGGTGGGGGTTTCGGTGTTGGGGTTCAGTGTTGGGGGTCAGTGTTGGTGTTCACTGTTGGGTTCAGTGTTAGGGGCTCGGTGTTGGGGGTTCAGTGTTGGGGTACAGTAGCAGTGTTCAGTGTTGCGTGTTCAGTGTTGGGGTTCAATTTCGGGGTTCTGTGTTGGGGGTCCAGTGTTGGGTTTCAGTATTAGGGTTCAGTGCTGGGGTCCAGTGCTGGTGTTCAGTGCTATGGTTCGGTGTTGGGGGTTCAGTGTTGGCGTACAGTGTTGGGGTTCAGTGATGGGGGGTTCAGTGTTGGGAATCAGTGTTGGTGGTTCAGTGTTGGGGGTTTTGTGTTGGTGGTTCAGTGTTGGGGGTTCTGTGCTGGTGTCCAGTGTGGGGGTTCAGTGTTGGGGTTCAGCACGAGAGTTCAGTGCTGGGGTTCAGTGTTGGGGTTCAGTGTTGGTGTTCAGCATTGGGAGTTCAGTGGTGGGGTTGAGTGTTGGGAGGTCAGTGCTGGGGTTCAGTGTTGGGTGTTCAGCGGTGGGGTTCAGTGTTGGGGTTCAGCAATGGGAGTTCAGTGTTGGGGTTCAGTGTTGTATGTTCAGTGTTGGGGTTCAGTGTTGGGGTCCATTGGTGGGGGTTCGGTGTTGGGGGCCAGTGTTGGGGTTCGCTGTTGGCGTTCAGTGCTAGGGGCTCGGTGTTGCAGGTTCAGTGTTGTGGTTCAGTGGCAGTGTTCAGTGTTGGGGGTTCAGTGTTGGGGTTCAGTGTCAGGGTTTTGTGCTGGGGTCAGTATTGGGGGTTCAGCGTTAGGGTTCAGTGTTCAAGGTTTAGCGTTGGGGTTGAGTGCTATGACTCGGTGTTGGGGTTCAGTGGGGGGTTCAGTGTTGGGGTTCAGTGTTGTGTGTTCAGTGCTGGGGTTCATTGGTGGGGGTTCGGTCTTGGGATTCAGTGTTGGGGGTCAGTGTTGGGGTTCACCGTTTGGGTTCAGCTTTAGGGGTTCAGTGATGGGGGTTCAGTGTTGGAAATCAGTGTTGGTGGTTCAGTGTTGGGGGTTTTATATTGGTGGTTCAGTGTTGGGGGTTCAGTGCTGGGGTTCAGTGTTGGGGTCCAGTGTGGGGTTCAGTGTTGGGGTTCAGTGCTGGGGTCCAGTGCTGGTGTTCAGTGCTGTGGCTCGGTGTTGGGTGTTCAGTGTTGGGGTTCAGTGTTGGGCGTTCAGTGTTGGGGTTCAGTGTTGGTGCTCAGCATTGGGAGTTCAGTGTTGGGGTTCAGTGTTGTGTGTCCAGTGTTGGGGTTCATTGGTGGGGGTTCGGTGTTGGGGTTCAGTGTTGGGGGCCAGTGTTGGGGTTCACTGTTGGGGGTCAGTGTTAGGGGCTCGGTGTTGGGGGTTCAGTGTTGGTGTTCAGTGTCAGGGTTCAGTGCTGGGGGTCAGGATTGGTGGTTCAGCGTTAGGTTCAGTGTTCAAGGTTTAGGGTTGGGGTTCAGTGCTATGACTCGGTGTTGGGGTTCAGTGGGGGTTCAGTGTTGGTGATACAGCGTTGGTGGGTTCACTGTCGGGGTTCAGTGTTGGGGTCCAGTGTGGGGGTTCAATGTTGGGTTCAGTGCTGGGGTTCACTCTTGCGGGTTCAGTGTTGGGGTTCAATGCTGGGAGGACAGTGATGGGGTTCAATGTTGGGGTCCAGTGTGGGGGTCCAGTGTTGGGGTTCAGTGCGGGAGTTCAGTGCTGGGGTTCAGTGTTGGGGTTCAGTGATGGGAGGTCAGTGATTGGGTTCAGTGTTGGGGTCCAGTGTGGTGGTCCAGTTGTGGGGTTCAGTGCGGGAGTTCAGTGCTGGGGTTCAGTGTTGGTGTTCAGTGTTGGTGTTCAGCATTGGGAGTTCAGTGTTGGGGTTCAGTGGCAGTGTTCAGTGTTGTGGGGTTCAGTGTTGAGAATATGTGTTGTGGTTTCAGTGTTGGGGTTTAATGTTGGGGTTCAGTGTTGGGCTGGTCAGTTTTGGGGGGGTCAGTGTTGGGTGTTCATTGTTGGGCGTTCAGTGTTTGGGGATTCAGTGTTGGGGTTCAATGTTGGGTTTAGTGTTGGGGTTAGTGTTGGGGTGTTCAGTGTTGGGGGTTCGGTGTTGTGGGTTCAACTTTGGGGTTCAGTTTTAGGGTTCAGTGCTGGGGTTCGGTGTTGGGGTTCAGTGGTGGGATTTCGGTGTTGGGGTTCAGTGTTGGGGTTCAGTGTTAGGGTTTAGTGTTGGGGTTCAGCGTTAGGGGCTCAGTGTTGGGGTTCCATTTCGGGGTTCTGTGTTGGGGGTCCAGTGTTGGGTTTCAGTATTAGGGTTCAGTGCTGGAGTCCAGTGCTGGTGTTCAGTGCTATGGTTCGGTGTTGGGGGTTCAGTGTTGGGGTACAGTGTTAGGGTTCAGTGATGGGGGGTTCAGTGTTGGGAATCAGTGTTGGTGGTTCAGTGTTGGGGGTTTTGTGTTGGTGGTTCAGTGTTGGGATTTCAGTGCTGGTGTCCAGTGTGGGGGTTCAGTGTTGGGGTTCAGTGCGGGCGTTCAGTGCTGGGGTTCATTGTTGGGGTTCAGTGTTGGTGTTCAGCATTGGGAGTTCAGTGGTGGGGTTCAGTGTTGGGAGGTCAGTGCTGGGGTTCAGTGTTGGGTGTTCAGCGGTGGGGTTCAGTGTTGGGGTTCAGCAATGGGAGTTCAGTGTTGGGGTTCAGTGTTGTATGTTCAGTGTTGGGGTCCATTGGTGGGGGTTCGGTGTTGGGGACCAGTGTTGGGGTTCACTGTTGGGGTTCAGTGCTAGGGGCTCGGTGTTGCGGGTTCAGTGTTGTGGTTCAGTGGCAGTGTTCAGTGTTGGGGGTTCAGTGTTGGGGTTCAGTGGCAGGGTTTTGTGATGGGGTCAGTATTGGGGGTTCAGCGTTAGGGTTCAGTGTTCAAGGTTTAGTGTTGGGGTTCAGTGCTATGCCTCGGTGTTGGGGTTCAGTGTGGGGTTCAGTGTTGGGGGGTCATTTTTGAGACCGGTCAGTGTTGGGGTTCAGTTTTGGGGTTCAGTATTGGGGTTCAGTATTGGGGTTCAATTTTGGGGATTCAGTGTTGGGGGGTCAGTGTTGGGGTTCAGTGTTGGGTGTTCAGTGTTGGGGTTCAGTGTTGGGCGTTTGTCAGCGTTGGGGGTCAGTGTTGATGTGTTCAGTGTTGGGGGTTCAGTGTCGGGGCTGGTCAGTGTTGGGGGTTCATTGTTTGGGGGTTCAGTGTTGGGGTTCAGTGTTGTGGTTTCAGTGTTGGGGTTTAATGTTGGGGTTTAGTGTTGGGCTGGTCAGTTTTGGGGGTGTCAGTGTTGGGTGTTAATTGTTGGGCGTTCAGTGTTGGGGGATTCAGTGTTGGGAGTCAATGTTGGGTTTAGTGTTGGGGGTTAGTGTTGGGGTGTTCAGTGTTGGGGGTTCGGTGTTGTGGGTTCAACTTTGGGGTTCAGTTTTAGGGTTCAGTGCTGGGGTTCGGTGTTGGGGTTCAGTGGTGGGATTTCGGTGTTGGGGTTCAGTGTTGGGGTTCAGTGTTAGGGTTCAGTGTTGGGGTTCAGCTTTAGGGGCTCAGTGTTGGGGTTCAATTTCGGGGTTCTGTGTTGGGGGTCCAGTGTTGGGTTTCAGTATTAGGGTTCAGTGCTGGGATCCAGTGCTGGTGTTCAGTGCTATGGCTCGGTGTTGGGGGTTTAGTGTTGGGGTTCAGTGATGGGGGTTCAGTGTTGGGAATCAGTGTTGGTGGTTCAGTGTTGGGGGTTTTGTGTTGGTGGTTCAGTGTTGGGGGTTCTGTGCTGGGGTCCAGTGTGGGGGTTCAATGTTGGGGTTCAGCACGGGAGTTCAGTGCTGGGGTTCAGTGTTGGGGTTCAGTGTTGGTGTTCAGCATTGGGAGTTCAGTGTTGGTGTTCAGCATTGGGAGTTCAGTGGCGGGGTTCAGTGTTGGGAGGTCAGTGCTGGGGTTCAGTGTTGGGTGTTCAGCGGTGGGGTTCAGTGTTGGGGTTCAGCAATGGGAGTTCAGTGTTGGGGTTCAGTGTTGTATGTTCAGTGTTGGGGTCCATTGGTGGGGGTTCGGTGTTGGGGGCCAGTGTTGGGGTTCACTGTTGGGGTTCAGTGCTAGGGGCTCGGTGTTGCAGGTTCAGAGTTGTGGTTCAGTGGCAGCGTTCAGTGTTGGGGGTTCAGTGTTGGGGTTCAGTGTCAGGGTTTTGTGCTGGGGTCAGTATTGGGGGTTCAGCGTTAGGGTTCAGTGTTCAAGGTTTAGCGTTGGAGTTCAGTGCTATGACTCGGTGTTGGGGTTCAGTGGGGGGTTCAGTGTTGGGTTTCAGTGTTGGGGTTCAGTGTTGGGGTTCAGCTTTGGTGTTCAGCATTGGGAGTTCAGTGCTGGGGTTCAATGTTGTGTGTTCAGTGTTGTGGTTCAGTGCTGGGGTTCATTGGTGGGGGTTTCGGTGTTGGGGTTCAGTGTTGGGGGTCAGTGTTGGTGTTCACTGTTGGGTTCAGTGTTAGGAGCTCGGTGTTGGGGGTTCAGTGTTGGGGTACAGTAGCAGTGTTCAGTGTTGCGTGTTCAGTGTTGGGGTTCAGTGTCAGGGTTCAGTGCTGGGGTCAGTATTGGTAGTTCAGCGTTAGGTTGAGTGTTCAAGGTTTAGTGTTGGGGTTCAGTGCTATGACTCGGTGTTGGGGTTCAGTGTTAGGGTTCAGTGTTGGGGTTCAGCGTTAGGGGCTCAGTGTTGGGGTTCCATTTCGGGGTTCTGTGTCGGGGGTCCAGTGTTGGGTTTCAGTATTAGGGTTCAGTGCTGGGGTCCAGTGCTGGTGTTCAGTGCTATGGCTCGGTGTTGGGGGTTCAGTGTTGGGGTTCAGTGTTGGGGTTCAGTGTTGGGGTTCAGTGATGGGGGGTTCAGTGTTGGGAATCAGTGTTGGTGGTTCAGTGTTGAGGGTTTTGTGTTGGTGGTTCAGTGTTGGGGCTTCAGTGTTGGGGGCCAGTGTGGGGGTTCAGTGTTGGGTTCAGTGTTAGGGGCTCGGTGTTGGGGGTTCAGTGTTGGGGTACAGTAGCAGTGTTCAGTGTTGCGTGTTCAGTGTTGGGGTTCAGTGTCAGGGTTCAGTGCTGGGGTCAGTATTGGTAGTTCAGCGTTAGGTTGAGTGTTCAAGGTTTAGTGTTGGGGTTCAGTGCTATGACTCGGTGTTGGGGTTCAGTGTTAGGGTTCAGTGTTGGGGTTCAGCGTTAGGGGCTCAGTGTTGGGGTTCCATTTCGGGGTTCTGTGTCGGGGGTCCAGTGTTGGGTTTCAGTATTAGGGTTCAGTGCTGGGGTCCAGTGCTGGTGTTCAGTGCTATGGCTCGGTGTTGGGGGTTCAGTGTTGGGGTTCAGTGTTGGGGTTCAGTGATGGGGGGTTCAGTGTTGGGAATCAGTGTTGGTGGTTCAGTGTTGAGGGTTTTGTGTTGGTGGTTCAGTGTTGGGGCTTCAGTGTTGGGGGCCAGTGTGGGGGTTCAGTGTTGGGGTTCAGTGCGGGAGGTCAGTGCGGGAGTTCAGTGCTGGGGTCCAGTGTTGGGGTTCAGTGTTGTGTGTTCAGTGTTGGGGGTTCAGTGTTGGAGTCCAGTGTTAGGGTTCAGTGTTCAGGGTTAGTGTTGGGGTTCAGTGCTATGGCTCGGTGTTGGGGTTCAGTGGTGGGGTGTTCATCGTTGGGGGTTCAGTGTTGGGGTTCAGTGTTGGGTGTGTTGTGTTGGTGGTCCAGTGTTGGGGTTCAGTGTTGGGGTCCAGTGTGGAGGTTCAGTTGTGGGATTCAGTGATGGGAGGTCAGTGCTGGGGTTCAGTGTTGTGTGTTCAGTGTTGGGGTTCAGTGCTGGGGTTCATTGCTGGGGGTTCAGTGTTGGGGTTCAGTGCGGGAGTTCAGTGCTGGAGTTCAGTGTGGGTGTTCAGCATTGGTGTTCAGCATTGGGAGTTCAGTGCTGGGGTTCAATGTTGTGTGTTCAGTGTTGGGGTTCAGTGCTGGGGCTCATTGGTGGGGGTTTCGGTGTTGGGGTTCAGTGTTGGGGTCAGTGTTGGGGTTCAGTGTTAGGGTTCAGTGTTCAGGGTTAGTGTTGGGGATCAGTGCTATGGTTCAATGTCGGGGTTCAGTGATGGAGGGTTCAGTGTTGGGAATCAGTGTTGGGGTTCAGTGTTGGGTGTTTTGTGTTGGTGGTCCAGTCTTGGGGGTTCAGTGTTGGGGTTCAGTTTTGTGGTTCAGTGTTGGGTTCAGTGCTGGGGTTCACTCTTGTCGGTTCAGTGGTGGGGTTTAGTGATGGGAGGTCAGTGCTGGGGTTCAGTGTTGTGTATTCAGTGTTGGGGTTCAGTGCTGGAGTTCATTGGTGGCGGTTCGGTGTTGGGGTTCAGTGTTGGGGAATTCAGTGTTGGGGTTCAGTATTGGGGTTCAATTTTGGGGATTCAGTGTTGGCGGTTCAGTGTTGGGGGGTCAGTGTTGGGGTTCAGTGTTGGGTGTTTAGTGTTGGGGTTCAGTGTTGGGCGTTTGTCAGCGTTGGAGGGGTCAGTGTTGATGTGTTCAGTGTTGGGGGTTCAGTGTCGGGGCTGGTCAGTGTTTGGGGATCAGTGTTTGGGGTTTCAGTGTTGGGGTTTAATGTTGGGGTTCAGTGTTGGACTGGTCAGTTTTGGGGGGTCAGTGTTGGGTGTTCATTGTTGGGGGTTCATTTTTGGGGATTCAGTGTTGGGGGTTCAATGTTGGGTTTAGTGTTGGGGGTCAGTGTTGGGGTGTTCAGTGTTGGGGGTCGGTGTTTCGGGGTGTCAGTGTTGGGGTTCAGTGTTGGGGGTTCGGTGTTGTGGGTAAACTTTGGGGTTCAGTGTTACGGTTCAGTGCTGGGGTTCGGTGTTGGGGTTCAGTGCTGGGGTCCAGTGCTGGTGTTCAGTGCTATGGCTCGGTGTTGGGTGTTCAGTGTTGTGGTTCAGTGTTGGGATTCAGTGTTGGGGGTTCAGTGTTGGGAATCAGTGTTGGTGGTTCAGTGTTGGGGGTTTTGTGTTGGTGGTTCAGTGTTGGGGGTTCAGTGCTGGGGTCCAGTGTGGGGGTTTCACTGTTGGGGTTCAGTGTTGGGGTTCAGTTTTGGTGTTCAGCATTGGGAGTTCAGTGGTGGGGTTCAGTGGTGGGGGTCAGTGTTGGGGTTCACTGTTTGGGTCCAGCGTTAGGGACTCAGTGTTGGGGGTTCAGTGTTGGGGTTCAGTGGCAGTGTTCAGTGTTGTGGGGTTCAGTGCTGG
The DNA here is from genome assembly GCF_044704955.1 of Pristiophorus japonicus. Lineage (NCBI taxonomy): Eukaryota > Metazoa > Chordata > Chondrichthyes > Pristiophoridae > Pristiophorus > Pristiophorus japonicus. The sequence continues at coordinate 61,133,081 of NC_091993.1, forward strand.
GAATGAGTGTTGGTGGTTCTGTGTTGGGCGTTTTGTGTTGGTGGTTCAGTGTTGGGGGTTCAGTGCTGGGGTTCAGTGTTGGAGTCCAGTGTTGGGGTTCAGTGCGGGAGTTCAGTGCTGGGGTTCAGTGCTGGGGGTTCAGTGTTGGGGTTCAGTATTGGGGGTTCGGTGTTAGGTTTCAGTTTTCAGGGTTAGTGTTGGGGTTCAGAGCTATGGCTCGGTGTTGGGGTTCAGTGGTGGGGGTTCAGTGTTGGGGGTTCAGTGTTGGGGGGTTCAGTGTTGGGAATCATTGTTGGGCTTCATTGTTGGGGGTTGTGTGGTGGTGGTCCAGTGTTGGGGGTTCAGTGTTGGGGTTCAGTGTTGGGGTCCAGTGTGGGGGGTCAGTGAGGGGGTTCAGTGCTGGGATTCACTCTTGTGGGTTCAGTGGTGGGGTTCAGTGCTGGGAGGTCAGTGCTGGGGTTCAGTGTTGGGTGTTCAGTGTTGGGGGTCAGTGTTGGTGCTCAGCATTGGGAGTTCAGTGTTGGGGTTCAGTGATGTGCGTTCAGTGTTGGGGTTCATTGGTGGAGTTCATTGGTGAGGGTTCGGTGTTGGGCTTCAGTGGTGGGGGTCAGTGTTGGGGTTCACTGTTTGCGTTCAGCGTTAGGGACTCAGTGTTGGGGGTTCAGTGTTGGGGTTCAGTGGCAGTGTTCAGTGTTGTGGGGTTCAGTGTTGTGAGGTTCAGTGTTGGTGGTTCTGTGTTGGGGGTTTTGTGTTGGTGGTTCAGTGCTGGGGTTCAGTGTTGGGGTCCAGTGTTGGGGGTTCCGTGCGGGAGTTCAGTGCTGGGGGTCAGTATTGGGGGTTCAGTGTTAGGGTTCAGTGTTCAGGGTTAGTGTTGGGGATCAGTGCTATGGTTCAATGTCGGGGTTCAGTGGTGGGGGATTCAGTGTTGGGAATCAGTGTTGGGGTTCAGTGTGGGGGTTCAGTGTTGGGGTTCAGTGTTGGGTTCAGTGCTGGGGTTCACTCTTGTCGGTTCAGTGGTGGGGTTCAATGATGAGAGGTCAGTGCTGGGGTTCAGTGTTGGGGGGTTCACTGTTGGGGTTTATGTGTTGGTGGTTCAGTGTTGGGGTCCAGTGTGGGGTTCAGTGTTGGGGGTTCATTTTTGAGACTGGTCAGTGTTGGGGTTCAGTTTTGGGGTTCAGTGTTGGGGTTCAGTATTGGGGATCAATTTTGGGGATTCAGTGTTGGGGGTCAGTGTTGGGGTTCAGTGTTGGGTGTTCAGTGTTGGGCGTTTGTCAGCGTTGGGGGTCAGTGTTGATGTGTTCAGTGTTGGGGGTTCAGTGTCGGGGCTGGTCAGTTTTGGGGGTTCATTGTTTGGGGGTTCAGTGTTGGGGTTCAGTGTTGTGGTTTCAGTGTTGGGGTTTAATGTTGGGGTTTAGTGTTGGGCTGGTCAGTTTTGGGGGTGTCAGTGTTGGGTGTTCATTGTTGGGCGTTCAGTGTTGGGGGATTCAGTGTTGGGATTCAATGTTGGGTTTAGTGTTGGGGGTTAGTGTTGGGGTGTTCAGTGTTGGGGGTTCGGTGTTGTGGGTTCAGCTTTGGGGTTCAGTTTTAGGGTTCAGTGCTGGGGTTCGGTGTTGGGGTTCAGTGGTGGGATTTCGGTGTTGGGGTTCAGTGTTGGGGTTCAGTGTTAGGGTTCAGTGTTGGGGTTCAGCGTTAGGGGCTCAGTGTTGGGGTTCAATTTCGGGGTTCTGTGTTGGGGTCCAGTGTTGGGTTTCAGTATTAGGGTTCAGTGCTGGGGTCCAGTGCTGGTGTTCAGTGCTATGGCTCGGTATTGGGGGTTCAGTGTTGGGGTTCAGTGATGGGGGTTCAGTGTTGGGAATCAGTGTTGGTGGTTCAGTGTTGGGGGTTTTGTGTTGGTGGTTCAGTGTTGGGGGTTCTGTGCTGGGGTCCAGTGTGGGGGTTCAGTGTTGGGGTTCAGCACGGGAGTTCAGTGCTGGGGTTCAGTGTTGGGGTTCAGTGTTGGTGTTCAGCATTGGGAGTTCAGTGTTGGTGTTCAGCATTGGGAGTTCAGTGGCGGGGTTCAGTGTTGGGAGGTCAGTGCTGGGGTTCAGTGTTGGGTGTTCAGCGGTGGGGTTCAGTGTTGGGGTACAGCAATGGGAGTTCAGTGTTGGGGTTCAGTGTTGTATGTTCAGTGTTGGGGTCCATTGGTGGGGGTTCGGTGTTGGGGGCCAGTGTTGGGGTTCACTGTTGGGGTTCAGTGCTAGGGGCTCGGTGTTGCAGGTTCAGAGTTGTGGTTCAGTGGCAGCGTTCAGTGTTGGGGGTTCAGTGTTGGGGTTCAGTGCCAAGGGTTTTGTGCTGGGGTCAGTATTGGGGGTTCAGCGTTAGGGTTCAGTGTTCAAGGTTTAGCGTTGGAGTTCAGTGCTATGACTCGGTGTTGGGGTTCAGTGGGGGGTTCAGTGTTGGGTTTCAGTGCTGGGGTTCAGTGTTGGGGTTCAGCTTTGGTGTTCAGCATTGGGAGTTCAGTGCTGGGGTTCAATGTTGTGTGTTCAGTGTTGTGGTTCAGTGCTGGGGTTCATTGGTGGGGGTTTCGGTGTTGGGGTTCAGTGTTGGGGGTCAGTGTTGGTGTTCACTGTTGGGTTCAGTGTTAGGGGCTCGGTGTTGGGGGTTCAGTGTTGGGGTACAGTAGCAGTGTTCAGTGTTGCGTGTTCAGTGTTGGGGTTCAGTGTCAGGGTTCAGTGCTGGGTCAGTATTGGTAGTTCAGCGTTAGGTTGAGTGTTCAAGGTTTAGTGTTGGGGTTCAGTGCTATGACTCGGTGTTGGGGTTCAGTGTTAGGGTTCAGTGTTGGGGTTCAGCGTTAGGGGCTCAGTGTTGGGGTTCAATTTCGGGGTTCTGTGTTGGGGGTCCAGTGTTGGGTTTCAGTATTAGGGTTCAGTGCTGGGGTCCAGTGCTGGTGTTCAGTGCTATGGTTCGGTGTTGGGGGTTCAGTGTTGGCGTACAGTGTTGGGGTTCAGTGATGGGGGGTTCAGTGTTGGGAATCAGTGTTGGTGGTTCAGTGTTGGGGGTTTTGTGTTGGTGGTTCAGTGTTGGGGTTTCAGTGCTGGTGTCCAGTGTGGGGGTTCAGTGTTGGGGTTCAGTGCGGGAGTTCAGTGCTGGGGTTCATTGTTGGGGTTCAGTGTTGGTGTTCAGCATTGGGAGTTCAGTGGTGGGGTTCAGTGTTGGGAGGTCAGTGCTGGGGTTCAGTGTTGGGTGTTCAGCGGTGGGGTTCAGTGTTGGGGTTCAGCAATGGGAGTTCAGTGTTGGGGTTCAGTGTTGTATGTTCAGTGTCGGGGTCCATTGGTGGGGGTTCGGTGTTGGGGGCCAGTGTTGGGGTTCACTGTTGAGGTTCAGTGCTAGGGGCTCGGTGTTGCGGGTTCAGTGTTGTGGTTCAGTGGCAGTGTTCAGTGTTGGGGGTTCAGTGTTGGGGTTCAGTGACAGGGTTTTGTGATGGGGTCAGTATTGGGGGTTCAGCGTTAGGGTTCAGTGTTCAAGGTTTAGTGTTGGGGTCCAGTGCTATGACTCGGTGTTGGGGTTCAGTGGGGGTTCAGTGTTGGGGTTCAGTGTGGGGGTTCAGTGTTGGAGGGTTCACTGTTGGGGTTTATGTGTTGGTGGTTCAGTGTTGGGGTCCAGTGTGGGGTTCAGTGTTGGGGGTTCATTTTTGAGACTGGTCAGTGTTGGGGTTCAGTTTTGGGGTTCAGTGTTGGGGTTCAGTATTGGGGTTCAATTTTGGGGATTCAGTGTTGGGGGGTCAGTGTTGAGGTGCAGTGTTGGGTGTTCAGTGTTGGGGTTCAGTGTTGGGCGTTTGTCAGCGTTGGGGGGTCAGTGTTGATGTGTTCAGTGTTGGGGGTTCAGTGTCGGTGCTGGTCAGTGTTGGGGGTTCATTGTTTGAGGTTCAGTGTTGGGTTTCAGTGTTGTGGTTTCAGTGTTGGGGTTTAATGTTGGGGTTTAGTGTTGGGCTGGTCAGTTTTGGGGGTGTCATTGTTGGGTGTTCATTGTTGGGCGTTCAGTGTTGGGGGATTCAGTGTTGGGATTCAATTTTGGGTTTAGTGTTGGGGGTTAGTGTTGGGGTGTTCAGTGTTGGGGGTTCGGTGTTTGTGGGTTCAACTTTGGGGTTCAGTTTTAGGGTTCAGTGCTGGGGTTCGGTGTTGGGGTTCAGTGGTGGGATTTCGGTGTTGGGGTTCAGTGTTGTGGTTCAGTGTTAGGGTTCAGTGTTGGGGTTCAGCGTTAGGGGCTCAGTGTTGGGGTTCAATTTCGGGGTTCTGTGTTGGGGGTCCAGTGTTGGGTTTCAGTATTAGGGTTCAGTGCTGGGGTCCAGTGCTGGTGTTCAGTGCTATGGCTCGGTGTTGGGGATTCAGTGTTGGGGTTCAGTGATGGGGGTTCAGTGTTGGGAATCAGTGTTGGTGGTTCAGTGTTGGGGGTTTTGTGTTGGTGGTTCAGTGTTGGGGGTTCTGTGCTGGGGTCCAGTGTGGGGGTTCAGTGTTGGGGTTCAGCACGGGAGTTCAGTGCTGGGGTTCAGTGTTGGGGTTCAGTGTTGGTGTTCAGCATTGGGAGTTCAGCGGTGGGGTTCAGTGTTGGGGTTCAGCAATGGGAGTTCAGTGTTGGGGTTCAGTGTTGTATGTTCAGTGTTGGGGTTCAGTGTTGGGGTCCATTGGTGGGGGTTCGGTGTTGGGGGCCAGTGTTGGGGTTCGCTGTTGGGGTTCAGTGCTAGGGGCTCGGTGTTGCAGGTTCAGTGTTGTGGTTCAGTGGCAGTGTTCAGTGTTGGGGGTTCAGTGTTGGGGTTCAGTGTCAGGGTTTTGTGCTGGGGTCAGTATTGGGGGTTCAGCGTTAGGGTTCAGTGTTCAAGGTTTAGCGTTGGGGTTGAGTGCTATGACTCGGTGTTGGGGTTCAGTGGGGGGTTCAGTGTTGGGGTTCAGTGTTGTGTGTTCAGTGCTGGGGTTCATTGGTGGGGGTTCGGTGTTGGGATTCAGTGTTGGGGGTCAGTGTTGGGGTTCACCGTTTGGGTTCAGCTTTAGGGGTTCAGTGATGGGGGTTCAGTGTTGGAAATCAGTGTTGGTGGTTCAGTGTTGGGGGTTTTATATTGGTGGTTCAGTGTTGGGGGTTCAGTGCTGGGGTTCAGTGTTGGGGTCCAGTGTGGGGTTCAGTGTTGGGGTTCAGTGCTGGGGTCCAGTGCTGGTGTTCAGTGCTGTGGCTCGGTGTTGGGTGTTCAGTGTTGGGGTTCAGTGTTGGGCGTTCAGTGTTGGGGTTCAGTGTTGGTGCTCAGCATTGGGAGTTCAGTGTTGGGGTTCAGTGTTGTGTGTCCAGTGTTGGGGTTCATTGGTGGGGGTTCGGTGTTGGGGTTCAGTGTTGGGGGCCAGTGTTGGGGTTCACTGTTGGGGGTCAGTGTTAGGGGCTCGGTGTTGGGGGTTCAGTGTTGGTGTTCAGTGTCAGGGTTCAGTGCTGGGGGTCAGGATTGGTGGTTCAGCGTTAGGTTCAGTGTTCAAGGTTTAGGGTTGGGGTTCAGTGCTATGACTCGGTGTTGGGGTTCAGTGGGGGTTCAGTGTTGGTGATACAGCGTTGGTGGTTTCACTGTCGGGGTTCAGTGTTGGGGTCCAGTGTGGGGGTTCAATGTTGGGTTCAGTGCTGGGGTTCACTCTTGCGGGTTCAGTGTTGGGGTTCAATGCTGGGAGGACAGTGATGGGGTTCAATGTTGGGGTCCAGTGTGGGGGTCCAGTGTTGGGGTTCAGTGCGGGAGTTCAGTGCTGGGGTTCAGTGTTGGGGTTCAGTGATGGGAGGTCAGTGATTGGGTTCAGTGTTGGGGTCCAGTGTGGTGGTCCAGTTGTGGGGTTCAGTGCGGGAGTTCAGTGCTGGGGTTCAGTGTTGGTGTTCAGTGTTGGTGTTCAGCATTGGGAGTTCAGTGTTGGGGTTCAGTGGCAGTGTTCAGTGTTGTGGGGTTCAGTGTTGAGAATATGTGTTGTGGTTTCAGTGTTGGGGTTTAATGTTGGGGTTCAGTGTTGGGCTGGTCAGTTTTGGGGGGGTCAGTGTTGGGTGTTCATTGTTGGGCGTTCAGTGTTTGGGGATTCAGTGTTGGGGTTCAATGTTGGGTTTAGTGTTGGGGTTAGTGTTGGGGTGTTCAGTGTTGGGGGTTCGGTGTTGTGGGTTCAACTTTGGGGTTCAGTTTTAGGGTTCAGTGCTGGGGTTCGGTGTTGGGGTTCAGTGGTGGGATTTCGGTGTTGGGGTTCAGTGTTAGGGTTTAGTGTTGGGGTTCAGCGTTAGGGGCTCAGTGTTGGGGTTCCATTTCGGGGTTCTGTGTTGGGGGTCCAGTGTTGGGTTTCAGTATTAGGGTTCAGTGCTGGAGTCCAGTGCTGGTGTTCAGTGCTATGGTTCGGTGTTGGGGGTTCAGTGTTGGGGTACAGTGTTAGGGTTCAGTGATGGGGGGTTCAGTGTTGGGAATCAGTGTTGGTGGTTCAGTGTTGGGGGTTTTGTGTTGGTGGTTCAGTGTTGGGATTTCAGTGCTGGTGTCCAGTGTGGGGGTTCAGTGTTGGGGTTCAGTGCGGGAGTTCAGTGCTGGGGTTCATTGTTGGGGTTCAGTGTTGGTGTTCAGCATTGGGAGTTCAGTGGTGGGGTTCAGTGTTGGGAGGTCAGTGCTGGGGTTCAGTGTTGGGTGTTCAGCGGTGGGGTTCAGTGTTGGGGTTCAGCAATGGGAGTTCAGTGTTGGGGTTCAGTGTTGTATGTTCAGTGTTGGGGTCCATTGGTGGGGGTTCGGTGTTGGGGACCAGTGTTGGGGTTCACTGTTGGGGTTCAGTGCTAGGGGCTCGGTGTTGCGGGTTCAGTGTTGTGGTTCAGTGGCAGTGTTCAGTGTTGGGGGTTCAGTGTTGGGGTTCAGTGGCAGGGTTTTGTGATGGGGTCAGTATTGGGGGTTCAGCGTTAGGGTTCAGTGTTCAAGGTTTAGTGTTGGGGTTCAGTGCTATGCCTCGGTGTTGGGGTTCAGTGTGGGGTTCAGTGTTGGGGGGTCATTTTTGAGACTGGTCAGTGTTGGGGTTCAGTTTTGGGGTTCAGTATTGGGGTTCAGTATTGGGGTTCAATTTTGGGGATTCAGTGTTGGGGGGTCAGTGTTGGGGTTCAGTGTTGGGTGTTCAGTGTTGGGGTTCAGTGTTGGGCGTTTGTCAGCGTTGGGGGTCAGTGTTGATGTGTTCAGTGTTGGGGGTTCAGTGTCGGGGCTGGTCAGTGTTGGGGGTTCATTGTTTGGGGGTTCAGTGTTGGGGTTCAGTGTTGTGGTTTCAGTGTTGGGGTTTAATGTTGGGGTTTAGTGTTGGGCTGGTCAGTTTTGGGGGTGTCAGTGTTGGGTGTTCATTGTTGGGCGTTCAGTGTTGGGGGATTCAGTGTTGGGAGTCAATGTTGGGTTTAGTGTTGGGGGTTAGTGTTGGGGTGTTCAGTGTTGGGGGTTCGGTGTTGTGGGTTCAACTTTGGGGTTCAGTTTTAGGGTTCAGTGCTGGGGTTCGGTGTTGGGGTTCAGTGGTGGGATTTCGGTGTTGGGGTTCAGTGTTGGGGTTCAGTGTTAGGGTTCAGTGTTGGGGTTCAGCGTTAGGGGCTCAGTGTTGGGGTTCAATTTCGGGGTTCTGTGTTGGGGGTCCAGTGTTGGGTTTCAGTATTAGGGTTCAGTGCTGGGATCCAGTGCTGGTGTTCAGTGCTATGGCTCGGTGTTGGGGGTTTAGTGTTGGGGTTCAGTGATGGGGGTTCAGTGTTGGGAATCAGTGTTGGTGGTTCAGTGTTGGGGGGTTTGTGTTGGTGGTTCAGTGTTGGGGGTTCTGTGCTGGGGTCCAGTGTGGGGGTTCAGTGTTGGGGTTCAGCACGGGAGTTCAGTGCTGGGGTTCAGTGTTGGGGTTCAGTGTTGGTGTTCAGCATTGGGAGTTCAGTGTTGGTGTTCAGCATTGGGAGTTCAGTGGCGGGGTTCAGTGTTGGGAGGTCAGTGCTGGGGTTCAGTGTTGGGTGTTCAGCGGTGGGGTTCAGTGTTGGGGTTCAGCAATGGGAGTTCAGTGTTGGGGTTCAGTGTTGTATGTTCAGTGTTGGGGTCCATTGGTGGGGGTTCGGTGTTGGAGGCCAGTGTTGGGGTTCACTGTTGGGGTTCAGTGCTAGGGGCTCGGTGTTGCAGGTTCAGAGTTGTGGTTCAGTGGCAGCGTTCAGTGTTGGGGGTTCAGTGTTGGGGTTCAGTGTCAGGGTTTTGTGCTGGGGTCAGTATTGGGGGTTCAGCGTTAGGGTTCAGTGTTCAAGGTTTAGCGTTGGAGTTCAGTGCTATGACTCGGTGTTGGGGTTCAGTGGGGGGTTCAGTGTTGGGTTTCAGTGTTGGGGTTCAGTGTTGGGGTTCAGCTTTGGTGTTCAGCATTGGGAGTTCAGTGCTGGGGTTCAATGTTGTGTGTTCAGTGTTGTGGTTCAGTGCTGGGGTTCATTGGTGGGGGTTTCGGTGTTGGGGTTCAGTGTTGGGGGTCAGTGTTGGTGTTCACTGTTGGGTTCAGTGTTAGGGGCTCGGTGTTGGGGGTTCAGTGTTGGGGTACAGTAGCAGTGTTCAGTGTTGCGTGTTCAGTGTTGGGGTTCAGTGTCAGGGTTCAGTGCTGGGGTCAGTATTGGTAGTTCAGCGTTAGGTTGAGTGTTCAAGGTTTAGTGTTGGGGTTCAGTGCTATGACTCGGTGTTGGGGTTCAGTGTTAGGGTTCAGTGTTGGGGTTCAGCGTTAGGGGCTCAGTGTTGGGGTTCCATTTCGGGGTTCTGTGTCGGGGGTCCAGTGTTGGGTTTCAGTATTAGGGTTCAGTGCTGGGGTCCAGTGCTGGTGTTCAGTGCTATGGCTCGGTGTTGGGGGTTCAGTGTTGGGGTTCAGTGTTGGGGTTCAGTGATGGGGGGTTCAGTGTTGGGAATCAGTGTTGGTGGTTCAGTGTTGAGGGTTTTGTGTTGGTGGTTCAGTGTTGGGGCTTCAGTGTTGGGGGCCAGTGTGGGGGTTCAGTGTTGGGTTCAGTGTTAGGGGCTCGGTGTTGGGGGTTCAGTGTTGGGGTACAGTAGCAGTGTTCAGTGTTGCGTGTTCAGTGTTGGGTTTCAGTGTCAGGGTTCAGTGCTGGGGTCAGTATTGGTAGTTCAGCGTTAGGTTGAGTGTTCAAGGTTTAGTGTTGGGGTTCAGTGCTATGACTCGGTGTTGGGGTTCAGTGTTAGGGTTCAGTGTTGGGGTTCAGCGTTAGGGGCTCAGTGTTGGGGTTCCATTTCGGGGTTCTGTGTCGGGGGTCCAGTGTTGGGTTTCAGTATTAGGGTTCAGTGCTGGGGTCCAGTGCTGGTGTTCAGTGCTATGGCTCGGTGTTGGGGGTTCAGTGTTGGGGTTCAGTGTTGGGGTTCAGTGATGGGGGGTTCAGTGTTGGGAATCAGTGTTGGTGGTTCAGTGTTGAGGGTTTTGTGTTGGTGGTTCAGTGTTGGGGCTTCAGTGTTGGGGGCCAGTGTGGGGGTTCATTGTTGGGGTTCAGTGCGGGAGGTCAGTGCGGGAGTTCAGTGCTGGGGTCCAGTGTTGGGGTTCAGTGTTGTGTGTTCAGTGTTGGGGGTTCAGTGTTGGAGTCCAGTGTTAGGGTTCAGTGTTCAGGGTTAGTGTTGGGGTTCAGTGCTATGGCTCGGTGTTGGGGTTCAGTGGTGGGGTGTTCATCGTTGGGGGTTCAGTGTTGGGGTTCAGTGTTGGGTGTGTTGTGTTGGTGGTCCAGTGTTGGGGTTCAGTGTTGGGGTCCAGTGTGGAGGTTCAGTTGTGGGATTCAGTGATGGGAGGTCAGTGCTGGGGTTCAGTGTTGTGTGTTCAGTGTTGGGGTTCAGTGCTGGGGTTCATTGCTGGGGGTTCAGTGTTGGGGTTCAGTGCGGGAGTTCAGTGCTGGAGTTCAGTGTGGGTGTTCAGCTTTGGTGTTCAGCATTGGGAGTTCAGTGCTGGGGGTCAATGTTGTGTGTTCAGTGTTGGGGTTCAGTGCTGGGGCTCATTGGTGGGGGTTTCGGTGTTGGGGTTCAGTGTTGGGGTCAGTGTTGGGGTTCAGTGTTAGGGTTCAGTGTTCAGGGTTAGTGTTGGGGATCAGTGCTATGGTTCAATGTCGGGGTTCAGTGATGGGGGGTTCAGTGTTGGGAATCAGTGTTGGGGTTCAGTGTTGGGTGTTTTGTGTTGGTGGTCCAGTCTTGGGGGCTCAGTGTTGGGGTTCAGTTTTGTGGTTCAGTGTTGGGTTCAGTGCTGGGGTTCACTCTTGTCGGTTCAGTGGTGGGGTTTAGTGATGGGAGGTCAGTGCTGGGGTTCAGTGTTGTGTATTCAGTGTTGGGGTTCAGTGCTGGAGTTCATTGGTGGCGGTTCGGTGTTGGGGTTCAGTGTTGGGGGATTCAGTGTTGGGGTTCAGTATTGGGGTTCAATTTTGGGGATTCAGTGTTGGCGGTTCAGTGTTGGGGGGTCAGTGTTGGGGTTCAGTGTTGGGTGTTTAGTGTTGGGGTTCAGTGTTGGGCGTTTGTCAGCGTTGGAGGGGTCAGTGTTGATGTGTTCAGTGTTGGGGGTTCAGTGTCGGGGCTGGTCAGTGTTTGGGGTTCAGTGTTTGGGGTTTCAGTGTTGGGGTTTAATGTTGGGGTTCAGTGTTGGACTGGTCAGTTTTGGGGGGTCAGTGTTGGGTGTTCATTGTTGGGGGTTCATTTTTGGGGATTCAGTGTTGGGGGTTCAATGTTGGGTTTAGTGTTGGGGGTCAGCGTTGGGGTGTTCAGTGTTGGGGGTCGGTGTTTCGGGGTGTCAGTGTTGGGGTTCAGTGTTGGGGGTTCGGTGTTGTGGGTAAACTTTGGGGTTCAGTGTTACGGTTCAGTGCTGGGGTTCGGTGTTGGGGTTCAGTGCTGGGGTCCAGTGCTGGTGTTCAGTGCTATGGCTCGGTGTTGGGTGTTCAGTGTTGTGGTTCAGTGTTGGGATTCAGTGTTGGGGGTTCAGTGTTGGGAATCAGTGTTGGTGGTTCAGTGTTGGGGGTTTTGTGTTGGTGGTTCAGTGTTGGGGGTTCAGTGCTGGGGTCCAGTGTGGGGGTTTCACTGTTGGGGTTCAGTGTTGGGGTTCAGTTTTGGTGTTCAGCATTGGGAGTTCAGTGGTGGGGTTCAGTGGTGGGGGTCAGTGTTGGGGTTCACTGTTTGGGTCCAGCGTTAGGGACTCAGTGTTGGGGGTTCAGTGTTGGGGTTCAGTGGCAGTGTTCAGTGTTGTGGGGTTCAGTGCTGGGAATGAGTGTTGGTGGTTCTGTGTTGGGCGTTTTGTGTTGGTGGTTCAGTGTTGGGGGTTCAGTGCTGGGGTTCAGTGTTGGAGTCCAGTGTTGGGGTTCAGTGCGGGAGTTCAGTGCTGGGGTTCAGTGCTGGGGGTTCAGTGTTGGGGTTCAGTATTGGGGGTTCGGTGTTAGGTTTCAGTTTTCAGGGTTAGTGTTGGGGTTCAGAGCTATGGCTCGGTGTTGGGGTTCAGTGGTGGGGGTTCAGTGTTGGGGGTTCAGTGTTGGGGGGTTCAGTGTTGGGAATCATTGTTGGGCTTCATTGTTGGGGGTTGTGTGGTGGTGGTCCAGTGTTGGGGGTTCAGTATTGGGGTTCAGTGTTGGGGTCCAGTGTGGGGGGTCAGTGAGGGGGTTCAGTGCTGGGATTCACTCTTGTGGGTTCAGTGGTGGGGTTCAGTGCTGGGAGGTCAGTGCTGGGGTTCAGTGTTGGGTGTTCAGTGTTGGGGGTCAGTGTTGGTGCTCAGCATTGGGAGTTCAGTGTTGGGGTTCAGTGATGTGCGTTCAGTGTTGGGGTTCATTGGTGGAGTTCATTGGTGAGGGTTCGGTGTTGGGCTTCAGTGGTGGGGGTCAGTGTTGGGGTTCACTGTTTGCGTTCAGCGTTAGGGACTCAGTGTTGGGGGTTCAGTGTTGGGGTTCAGTGGCAGTGTTCAGTGTTGTGGGGTTCAGTGTTGTGAGGTTCAGTGTTGGTGGTTCTGTGTTGGGGGTTTTGTGTTGGTGGTTCAGTGCTGGGGTTCAGTGTTGGGGTCCAGTGCTGGGGGTTCCGTGCGGGAGTTCAGTGCTGGGGGTCAGTATTGGGGGTTCAGTGTTAGGGTTCAGTGTTCAGGGTTAGTGTTGGGGATCAGTGCTATGGTTCAATGTCGGGGTTCAGTGGTGGGGGATTCAGTGTTGGGAATCAGTGTTGGGGTTCAGTGTGGGGGTTCAGTGTTGGGGTTCAGTGTTGGGTTCAGTGCTGGGGTTCACTCTTGTCGGTTCAGTGGTGGGGTTCAATGATGAGAGGTCAGTGCTGGGGTTCAGTGTTGGGGGGTTCACTGTTGGGGTTTATGTGTTGGTGGTTCAGTGTTGGGGTCCAGTGTGGGGTTCAGTGTTGGGGGTTCATTTTTGAGACTGGTCAGTGTTGGGGTTCAGTTTTGGGGTTCAGTGTTGGGGTTCAGTATTGGGGATCAATTTTGGGGATTCAGTGTTGGGGGGTCAGTGTTGGGGTTCAGTGTTGGGTGTTCAGTGTTGGGCGTTTGTCAGCGTTGGGGGTCAGTGTTGATGTGTTCAGTGTTGGGGGTTCAGTGTCGGGGCTGGTCAGTTTTGGGGGTTCATTGTTTGGGGGTTCAGTGTTGGGGTTCAGTGTTGTGGTTTCAGTGTTGGGGTTTAATGTTGGGGTTTAGTGTTGGGCTGGTCAGTTTTGGGGGTGTCAGTGTTGGGTGTTCATTGTTGGGCGTTCAGTGTTGGGGGATTCAGTGTTGGGATTCAATGTTGGGTTTAGTGTTGGGGGTTAGTGTTGGGGTGTTCAGTGTTGGGGGTTCGGTGTTGTGGGTTCAGCTTTGGGGTTCAGTTTTAGGGTTCAGTGCTGGGGTTCGGTGTTGGGGTTCAGTGGTTGGATTTCGGTGTTGGGGTTCAGTGTTGGGGTTCAGTGTTAGGGTTCAGTGTTGGGGTTCAGCGTTAGGGGCTCAGTGTTGGGGTTCAATTTCGGGGTTCTGTGTTGGGGTCCAGTGTTGGGTTTCAGTATTAGGGTTCAGTGCTGGGGTCCAGTGCTGGTGTTCAGTGCTATGGCTCGGTATTGGGGGTTCAGTGTTGGGGTTCAGTGATGGGGGTTCAGTGTTGGGAATCAGTGTTGGTGGTTCAGTGTTGGGGGTTTTGTGTTGGTGGTTCAGTGTTGGGGGTTCTGTGCTGGGGTCCAGTGTGGGGGTTCAGTGTTGGGGTTCAGCACGGGAGTTCAGTGCTGGGGTTCAGTGTTGGGGTTCAGTGTTGGTGTTCAGCATTGGGAGTTCAGTGTTGGTGTTCAGCATTGGGAGTTCAGTGGCGGGGTTCAGTGTTGGGAGGTCAGTGCTGGGGTTCAGTGTTGGGTGTTCAGCGGTGGGGTTCAGTGTTGGGGTTCAGCAATGGGAGTTCAGTGTTGGGGTTCAGTGTTGTATGTTCAGTGTTGGGGTCCATTGGTGGGGGTTCGGTGTTGGGGGCCAGTGTTGGGGTTCTCTGTTGGGGTTCAGTGCTAGGGGCTCGGTGTTGCAGGTTCAGAGTTGTGGTTCAGTGGCAGCGTTCAGTGTTGGGGGTTCAGTGTTGGGGTTCAGTGCCAAGGGTTTTGTGCTGGGGTCAGTATTGGGGGTTCAGCGTTAGGGTTCAGTGTTCAAGGTTTAGCGTTGGAGTTCAGTGCTATGACTCGGTGTTGGGGTTCAGTGGGGGGTTCAGTGTTGGGTTTCAGTGCTGGGGTTCAGTGTTGGGGTTCAGCTTTGGTGTTCAGCATTGGGAGTTCAGTGCTGGGGTTCAATGTTGTGTGTTCAGTGTTGTGGTTCAGTGCTGGGGTTCATTGGTGGGGGTTTCGGTGTTGGGGTTCAGTGTTGGGGGTCAGTGTTGGTGTTCACTGTTGGGTTCAGTGTTAGGGGCTCGGTGTTGGGGGTTCAGTGTTGGGGTACAGTAGCAGTGTTCAGTGTTGCGTGTTCAGTGTTGGGGTTCAGTGTCAGGGTTCAGTGCTGGGTCAGTATTGGTAGTTCAGCGTTAGGTTGAGTGTTCAAGGTTTAGTGTTGGGGTTCAGTGCTATGACTCGGTGTTGGGGTTCAGTGTTAGGGTTCAGTGTTGGGGTTCAGCGTTAGGGGCTCAGTGTTGGGGTTCAATTTCGGGGTTCTGTGTTGGGGGTCCAGTGTTGGGTTTCAGTATTAGGGTTCAGTGCTGGGGTCCAGTGCTGGTGTTCAGTGCTATGGTTCGGTGTTGGGGGTTCAGTGTTGGCGTACAGTGTTGGGGTTCAGTGATGGGGGGTTCAGTGTTGGGAATCAGTGTTGGTGGTTCAGTGTTGGGGGTTTTGTGTTGGTGGTTCAGTGTTGGGGTTTCAGTGCTGGTGTCCAGTGTGGGGGTTCAGTGTTGGGGTTCAGTGCGGGAGTTCAGTGCTGGGGTTCATTGTTGGGGTTCAGTGTTGGTGTTCAGCATTGGGAGTTCAGTGGTGGGGTTCAGTGTTGGGAGGTCAGTGCTGGGGTTCAGTGTTGGGTGTTCAGCGGTGGGGTTCAGTGTTGGGGTTCAGCAATGGGAGTTCAGTGTTGGGGTTCAGTGTTGTATGTTCAGTGTCGGGGTCCATTGGTGGGGGTTCGGTGTTGGGGGCCAGTGTTGGGGTTCACTGTTGAGGTTCAGTGCTAGGGGCTCGGTGTTGCGGGTTCAGTGTTGTGGTTCAGTGGCAGTGTTCAGTGTTGGGGGTTCAGTGTTGGGGTTCAGTGACAGGGTTTTGTGATGGGGTCAGTATTGGGGGTTCAGCGTTAGGGTTCAGTGTTCAAGGTTTAGTGTTGGGGTCCAGTGCTATGACTCGGTGTTGGGGTTCAGTGGGGGTTCAGTGTTGGGGTTCAATGTGGGGGTTCAGTGTTGGAGGGTTCACTGTTGGGGTTTATGTGTTGGTGGTTCAGTGTTGGGGTCCAGTGTGGGGTTCAGTGTTGGGGGTTCATTTTTGAGACTGGTCAGTGTTGGGGTTCAGTTTTGGGGTTCAGTGTTGGGGTTCAGTATTGGGGTTCAATTTTGGGGATTCAGTGTTGGGGGGTCAGTGTTGAGGTGCAGTGTTGGGTGTTCAGTGTTGGGGTTCAGTGTTGGGCGTTTGTCAGCGTTGGGGGGTCAGTGTTGATGTGTTCAGTGTTGGGGGTTCAGTGTCGGTGCTGGTCAGTGTTGGGGGTTCATTGTTTGAGGTTCAGTGTTGGGTTTCAGTGTTGTGGTTTCAGTGTTGGGGTTTAATGTTGGGGTTTAGTGTTGGGCTGGTCAGTTTTGGGGGTGTCATTGTTGGGTGTTCATTGTTGGGCGTTCAGTGTTGGGGGATTCAGTGTTGGGATTCAATTTTGGGTTTAGTGTTGGGGGTTAGTGTTGGGGTGTTCAGTGTTGGGGGTTCGGTGTTTGTGGGTTCAACTTTGGGGTTCAGTTTTAGGGTTCAGTGCTGGGGTTCGGTGTTGGGGTTCAGTGGTGGGATTTCGGTGTTGGGGTTCAGTGTTGTGGTTCAGTGTTAGGGTTCAGTGTTGGGGTTCAGCGTTAGGGGCTCAGTGTTGGGGTTCAATTTCGGGGTTCTGTGTTGGGGGTCCAGTGTTGGGTTTCAGTATTAGGGTTCAGTGCTGGGGTCCAGTGCTGGTGTTCAGTGCTATGGCTCGGTGTTGGGGATTCAGTGTTGGGGTTCAGTGATGGGGGTTCAGTGTTGGGAATCAGTGTTGGTGGTTCAGTGTTGGGGGTTTTGTGTTGGTGGTTCAGTGTTGGGGGTTCTGTGCTGGGGTCCAGTGTGGGGGTTCAGTGTTGGGGTTCAGCACGGGAGTTCAGTGCTGGGGTTCAGTGTTGGGGTTCAGTGTTGGTGTTCAGCATTGGGAGTTCAGCGGTGGGGTTCAGTGTTGGGGTTCAGCAATGGGAGTTCAGTGTTGGGGTTCAGTGTTGGGGTTCAGTGTTGGGGTCCATTGGTGGGGGTTCGGTGTTGGGGGCCAGTGTTGGGGTTCGCTGTTGGGGTTCAGTGCTAGGGGCTCGGTGTTGCAGGTTCAGTGTTGTGGTTCAGTGGCAGTGTTCAGTGTTGGGGGTTCAGTGTTGGGGTTCAGTGTAAGGGTTTTGTGCTGGGGTCAGTATTGGGGGTTCAGCGTTAGGGTTCAGTGTTCAAGGTTTAGCGTTGGGGTTGAGTGCTATGACTCGGTGTTGGGGTTCAGTGGGGGGTTCAGTGTTGGGGTTCAGTGTTGTGTGTTCAGTGCTGGGGTTCATTGGTGGGGGTTCGGTGTTGGGATTCAGTGTTGGGGGTCAGTGTTGGGGTTCACCGTTTGGGTTCAGCTTTAGGGGTTCAGTGATGGGGGTTCAGTGTTGGAAATCAGTGTTGGTGGTTCAGTGTTGGGGGTTTTATATTGGTGGTTCAGTGTTGGGGGTTCAGTGCTGGGGTTCAGTGTTGGGGTCCAGTGTGGGGTTCAGTGTTGGGGTTCAGTGCTGGGGTCCAGTGCTGGTGTTCAGTGCTGTGGCTCGGTGTTGGGTGTTCAGTGTTGGGGTTCAGTGTTGGGCGTTCAGTGTTGGGGTTCAGTGTTGGTGCTCAGCATTGGGAGTTCAGTGTTGGGGTTCAGTGTTGTGTGTCCAGTGTTGGGGTTCATTGGTGGGGGTTCGGTGTTGGGGTTCAGTGTTGGGGGCCAGTGTTGGGGTTCACTGTTGGGGGTCAGTGTTAGGGGCTCGGTGTTGGGGGTTCAGTGTTGGTGTTCAGTGTCAGGGTTCAGTGCTGGGGGTCAGGATTGGTGGTTCAGCGTTAGGTTCAGTGTTCAAGGTTTAGGGTTGGGGTTCAGTGCTATGACTCGGTGTTGGGGTTCAGTGGGGGTTCAGTGTTGGTGATACAGCGTTGGTGGGTTCACTGTCGGGGTTCAGTGTTGGGGTCCAGTGTGGGGGTTCAATGTTGGGTTCAGTGCTGGGGTTCACTCTTGCGGGTTCAGTGTTGGGGTTCAATGCTGGGAGGACAGTGATGGGGTTCAATGTTGGGGTCCAGTGTGGGGGTCCAGTGTTGGGGTTCAGTGCGGGAGTTCAGTGCTGGGGTTCAGTGGTGGGGTTCAGTGATGGGAGGTCAGTGATTGGGTTCAGTGTTGGGGTCCAGTGTGGTGGTCCAGTTGTGGGGTTCAGTGCGGGAGTTCAGTGCTGGGGTTCAGTGTTGGTGTTCAGTGTTGGTGTTCAGCATTGGGAGTTCAGTGTTGGGGTTCAGTGGCAGTGTTCAGTGTTGTGGGGTTCAGTGTTGAGAATATGTGTTGTGGTTTCAGTGTTGGGGTTTAATGTTGGGGTTCAGTGGTGGGATTTCGGTGTTGGGGTTCAGTGTTGGGGTTCAGTGTTAGGGTTTAGTGTTGGGGTTCAGCGTTAGGGGCTCAGTGTTGGGGTTCCATTTCGGGGTTCTGTGTTGGGGGTCCAGTGTTGGGTTTCAGTATTAGGGTTCAGTGCTGGAGTCCAGTGCTGGTGTTCAGTGCTATGGTTCGGTGTTGGGGGTTCAGTGTTGGGGTACAGTGTTAGGGTTCAGTGATGGGGGGTTCAGTGTTGGGAATCAGTGTTGGTGGTTCAGTGTTGGGGGTTTTGTGTTGGTGGTTCAGTGTTGGGATTTCAGTGCTGGTGTCCAGTGTGGGGGTTCAGTGTTGGGGTTCAGTGCGAGAGTTCAGTGCTGGGGTTCATTGTTGGGGTTCAGTGTTGGTGTTCAGCATTGGGAGTTCAGTGGTGGGGTTCAGTGTTGGGAGGTCAGTGCTGGGGTTCAGTGTTGGGTGTTCAGCGGTGGGGTTCAGTGTTGGGGTTCAGCAATGGGAGTTCAGTGTTGGGGTTCAGTGTTGTATGTTCAGTGTTGGGGTCCATTGGTGGGGGTTCGGTGTTGGGGACCAGTGTTGGGGTTCACTGTTGGGGTTCAGTGCTAGGGGCTCGGTGTTGCGGGTTCAGTGTTGTGGTTCAGTGGCAGTGTTCAGTGTTGGGGGTTCAGTGTTGGGGTTCAGTGTCAGGGTTTTGTGCTGGGGTCAGTATTGGGGGTTCAGCGTTAGGGTTCAGTGTTCAAGGTTTAGTGTTGGGGTTCAGTGCTATGCCTCGGTGTTGGGGTTCAGTGTGGGGTTCAGTGTTGGGGGGTCATTTTTGAGACTGGTCAGTGTTGGGGTTCAGTTTTGGGGTTCAGTATTGGGGTTCAGTATTGGGGTTCAATTTTGGGGATTCAGTGTTGGGGGGTCAGTGTTGGGGTTCAGTGTTGGGTGTTCAGTGTTGGGGTTCAGTGTTGGGCGTTTGTCAGCGTTGGGGGTCAGTGTTGATGTGTTCAGTGTTGGGGGTTCAGTGTCGGGGCTGGTCAGTGTTGGGGGTTCATTGTTTGGGGGTTCAGTGTTGGGGTTCAGTGTTGTGGTTTCAGTGTTGGGGTTTAATGTTGGGGTTTAGTGTTGGGCTGGTCAGTTTTGGGGTGTCAGTGTTGGGTGTTCATTGTTGGGCGTTCAGTGTTGGGGGATTCAGTGTTGGGAGTCAATGTTGGGTTTAGTGTTGGGGGTTAGTGTTGGGGTGTTCAGTGTTGGGGGTTCGGTGTTGTGGGTTCAACTTTGGGGTTCAGTTTTAGGGTTCAGTGCTGGGGTTCGGTGTTGGGGTTCAGTGGTGGGATTTCGGTGTTGGGGTTCAGTGTTGGGGTTCAGTGTTAGGGTTCAGTGTTGGGGTTCAGCGTTAGGGGCTCAGTGTTGGGGTTCAATTTCGGGGTTCTGTGTTGGGGGTCCAGTGTTGGGTTTCAGTATTAGGGTTCAGTGCTGGGATCCAGTGCTGGTGTTCAGTGCTATGGCTCGGTGTTGGGGTTTAGTGTTGGGGTTCAGTGATGGGGGTTCAGTGTTGGGAATCAGTGTTGGTGGTTCAGTGTTGGGGGTTTTGTGTTGGTGGTTCAGTGTTGGGGGTTCTGTGCTGGGGTCCAGTGTGGGGGTTCAGTGTTGGGGTTCAGCACGGGAGTTCAGTGCTGGGGTTCAGTGTTGGGGTTCAGTGTTGGTGTTCAGCATTGGGAGTTCAGTGTTGGTGTTCAGCATTGGGAGTTCAGTGGCGGGGTTCAGTGTTGGGAGGTCAGTGCTGGGGTTCAGTGTTGGGTGTTCAGCGGTGGGGTTCAGTGTTGGGGTTCAGCAATGGGAGTTCAGTGTTGGGGTTCAGTGTTGTATGTTCAGTGTTGGGGTCCATTGGTGGGGGTTCGGTGTTGGGGGCCAGTGTTGGGGTTCACTGTTGGGGTTCAGTGCTAGGGGCTCGGTGTTGCAGGTTCAGAGTTGTGGTTCAGTGGCAGCGTTCAGTGTTGGGGGTTCAGTGTTGGGGTTCAGTGTCAGGGTTTTGTGCTGGGGTCAGTATTGGGGGTTCAGCGTTAGGGTTCAGTGTTCAAGGTTTAGCGTTGGAGTTCAGTGCTATGACTCGGTGTTGGGGTTCAGTGGGGGGTTCAGTGTTGGGTTTCAGTGTTGGGGTTCAGTGTTGGGGTTCAGCTTTGGTGTTCAGCATTGGGAGTTCAGTGCTGGGGTTCAATGTTGTGTGTTCAGTGTTGTGGTTCAGTGCTGGGGTTCATTGGTGGGGGTTTCGGTGTTGGGGTTCAGTGTTGGGGGTCAGTGTTGGTGTTCACTGTTGGGTTCAGTGTTAGGGGCTCGGTGTTGGGGGTTCAGTGTTGGGGTACAGTAGCAGTGTTCAGTGTTGCGTGTTCAGTGTTGGGGTTCAGTGTCAGGGTTCAGTGCTGGGGTCAGTATTGCTAGTTCAGCGTTAGGTTGAGTGTTCAAGGTTTAGTGTTGGGGTTCAGTGCTATGACTCGGTGTTGGGGTTCAGTGTTAGGGTTCAGTGTTGGGGTTCAGCGTTAGGGGCTCAGTGTTGGGGTTCCATTTCGGGGTTCTGTGTCGGGGGTCCAGTGTTGGGTTTCAGTATTAGGGTTCAGTGCTGGGGTCCAGTGCTGGTGTTCAGTGCTATGGCTCGGTGTTGGGGGTTCAGTGTTGGGGTTCAGTGTTGGGGTTCAGTGATGGGGGGTTCAGTGTTGGGAATCAGTGTTGGTGGTTCAGTGTTGAGGGTTTTGTGTTGGTGGTTCAGTGTTGGGGCTTCAGTGTTGGGGGCCAGTGTGGGGGTTCAGTGTTGGGGTTCAGTGCGGGAGTTCAGTGCTGGGGTTCAGTGCTGGGGTTCAGTGTTGGGGTTCAGTGTTGGTGTTCAGCATTGGGAGTTCAGTGGTGGGGTTCAGTGTTGGGAGGTCAGTGCTGGGGT
The DNA here is from genome assembly GCF_044704955.1 of Pristiophorus japonicus. Classification (NCBI taxonomy): domain Eukaryota; kingdom Metazoa; phylum Chordata; class Chondrichthyes; family Pristiophoridae; genus Pristiophorus; species Pristiophorus japonicus. The sequence goes on from NC_091993.1 coordinate 61,153,205, forward strand.
TCAGTGTTGGGTGTTCAGCGGTGGTGTTCAGTGTTGGGGTTCAGCAATGGGAGTTCAGTGTTGGGGTTCAGTGTTGTATGTTCAGTGTTGGGGTCCATTGTTGGGGGTTCGGTGTTGGGGGCCAGTGTTGGGGTTCACTGTTGGGGTTCAGTGCTAGGGGCTCGGTGTTGCAGGTTCAGAGTTGTGGTTCAGTGGCAGCGTTCAGTGTTGGGGGTTCAGTTTTGGGGTTCAGTGCCAAGGGTTTTGTGCTGGGGTCAGTATTGGGGGTTCAGCGTTAGGGTTCAGTGTTCAAGGTTTAGCGTTGGAGTTCAGTGCTATGACTCGGTGTTGGGGTTCAGTGGGGGGTTCAGTGTTGGGTTTCAGTGCTGGGGTTCAGTGTTGGGGTTCAGCTTTGGTGTTCAGCATTGGGAGTTCAGTGCTGGGGTTCAATGTTGTGTGTTCAGTGTTGTGGTTCAGTGCTGGGGTTCATTGGTGGGGGTTTCGGTGTTGGGGTTCAGTGTTGGGGGTCAGTGTTGGTGTTCACTGTTGGGTTCAGTGTTAGGGGCTCGGTGTTGGGGGTTCAGTGTTGGGGTACAGTAGCAGTGTTCAGTGTTGCGTGTTCAGTGTTGGGGTTCAATTTCGGGGTTCTGTGTTGGGGGTCCAGTGTTGGGTTTCAGTATTAGGGTTCAGTGCTGGGGTCCAGTGCTGGTGTTCAGTGCTATGGTTCGGTGTTGGGGGTTCAGTGTTGGCGTACAGTGTTGGGGTTCAGTGATGGGGGGTTCAGTGTTGGGAATCAGTGTTGGTGGTTCAGTGTTGGGGGTTTTGTGTTGGTGGTTCAGTGTTGGGGGTTCTGTGCTGGTGTCCAGTGTGGGGGTTCAGTGTTGGGGTTCAGCACGAGAGTTCAGTGCTGGGGTTCAGTGTTGGGGTTCAGTGTTGGTGTTCAGCATTGGGAGTTCAGTGGTGGGGTTGAGTGTTGGGAGGTCAGTGCTGGGGTTCAGTGTTGGGTGTTCAGCGGTGGGGTTCAGTGTTGGGGTTCAGCAATGGGAGTTCAGTGTTGGGGTTCAGTGTTGTATGTTCAGTGTTGGGGTTCAGTGTTGGGGTCCATTGGTGGGGGTTCGGTGTTGGGGGCCAGTGTTGGGGTTCGCTGTTGGCGTTCAGTGCTAGGGGCTCGGTGTTGCAGGTTCAGTGTTGTGGTTCAGTGGCAGTGTTCAGTGTTGGGGGTTCAGTGTTGGGGTTCAGTGTCAGGGTTTTGTGCTGGGGTCAGTATTGGGGGTTCAGCGTTAGGGTTCAGTGTTCAAGGTTTAGCGTTGGGGTTGAGTGCTATGACTCGGTGTTGGGGTTCAGTGGGGGGTTCAGTGTTGGGGTTCAGTGTTGTGTGTTCAGTGCTGGGGTTCATTGGTGGGGGTTCGGTCTTGGGATTCAGTGTTGGGGGTCAGTGTTGGGGTTCACCGTTTGGGTTCAGCTTTAGGGGTTCAGTGATGGGGGTTCAGTGTTGGAAATCAGTGTTGGTGGTTCAGTGTTGGGGGTTTTATATTGGTGGTTCAGTGTTGGGGGTTCAGTGCTGGGGTTCAGTGTTGGGGTCCAGTGTGGGGTTCAGTGTTGGGGTTCAGTGCTGGGGTCCAGTGCTGGTGTTCAGTGCTGTGGCTCGGTGTTGGGTGTTCAGTGTTGGGGTTCAGTGTTGGGCGTTCAGTGTTGGGGTTCAGTGTTGGTGCTCAGCATTGGGAGTTCAGTGTTGGGGTTCAGTGTTGTGTGTCCAGTGTTGGGGTTCATTGGTGGGGGTTCGGTGTTGGGGTTCAGTGTTGGGGGCCAGTGTTGGGGTTCACTGTTGGGGGTCAGTGTTAGGGGCTCGGTGTTGGGGGTTCAGTGTTGGTGTTCAGTGTCAGGGTTCAGTGCTGGGGGTCAGGATTGGTGGTTCAGCGTTAGGTTCAGTGTTCAAGGTTTAGGGTTGGGGTTCAGTGCTATGACTCGGTGTTGGGGTTCAGTGGGGGTTCAGTGTTGGTGATACAGCGTTGGTGGGTTCACTGTCGGGGTTCAGTGTTGGGGTCCAGTGTGGGGGTTCAATGTTGGGTTCAGTGCTGGGGTTCACTCTTGCGGGTTCAGTGTTGGGGTTCAATGCTGGGAGGACAGTGATGGGGTTCAATGTTGGGGTCCAGTGTGGGGGTCCAGTGTTGGGGTTCAGTGCGGGAGTTCAGTGCTGGGGTTCAGTGTTGGGGTTCAGTGATGGGAGGTCAGTGATTGGGTTCAGTGTTGGGGTCCAGTGTGGTGGTCCAGTTGTGGGGTTCAGTGCGGGAGTTCAGTGCTGGGGTTCAGTGTTGGTGTTCAGTGTTGGTGTTCAGCATTGGGAGTTCAGTGTTGGGGTTCAGTGGCAGTGTTCAGTGTTGTGGGGTTCAGTGTTGAGAATATGTGTTGTGGTTTCAGTGTTGGGGTTTAATGTTGGGGTTCAGTGTTGGGCTGGTCAGTTTTGGGGGGGTCAGTGTTGGGTGTTCATTGTTGGGCGTTCAGTGTTTGGGGATTCAGTGTTGGGGTTCAATGTTGGGTTTAGTGTTGGGGTTAGTGTTGGGGTGTTCAGTGTTGGGGGTTCGGTGTTGTGGGTTCAACTTTGGGGTTCAGTTTTAGGGTTCAGTGCTGGGGTTCGGTGTTGGGGTTCAGTGGTGGGATTTCGGTGTTGGGGTTCAGTGTTGGGGTTCAGTGTTAGGGTTTAGTGTTGGGGTTCAGCGTTAGGGGCTCAGTGTTGGGGTTCCATTTCGGTGTTCTGTGTTGGGTGTTCAGCGGTGGTGTTCAGTGTTGGGGTTCAGCAATGGGAGTTCAGTGTTGGGGTTCAGTGTTGTATGTTCAGTGTTGGGGTCCATTGTTGGGGGTTCGGTGTTGGGGGCCAGTGTTGGGGTTCACTGTTGGGGTTCAGTGCTAGGGGCTCGGTGTTGCAGGTTCAGAGTTGTGGTTCAGTGGCAGCGTTCAGTGTTGGGGGTTCAGTGTTGGGGTTCAGTGCCAAGGGTTTTGTGCTGGGGTCAGTATTGGGGGTTCAGCGTTAGGGTTCAGTGTTCAAGGTTTAGCGTTGGAGTTCAGTGCTATGACTCGGTGTTGGGGTTCAGTGGGGGGTTCAGTGTTGGGTTTCAGTGCTGGGGTTCAGTGTTGGGGTTCAGCTTTGGTGTTCAGCATTGGGAGTTCAGTGCTGGGGTTCAATGTTGTGTGTTCAGTGTTGTGGTTCAGTGCTGGGGTTCATTGGTGGGGGTTTCGGTGTTGGGGTTCAGTGTTGGGGGTCAGTGTTGGTGTTCACTGTTGGGTTCAGTGTTAGGGGCTCGGTGTTGGGGGTTCAGTGTTGGGGTACAGTAGCAGTGTTCAGTGTTGCGTGTTCAGTGTTGGGGTTCAATTTCGGGGTTCTGTGTTGGGGGTCCAGTGTTGGGTTTCAGTATTAGGGTTCAGTGCTGGGGTCCAGTGCTGGTGTTCAGTGCTATGGTTCGGTGTTGGGGGTTCAGTGTTGGCGTACAGTGTTGGGGTTCAGTGATGGGGGGTTCAGTGTTGGGAATCAGTGTTGGTGGTTCAGTGTTGGGGGTTTTGTGTTGGTGGTTCAGTGTTGGGGGTTCTGTGCTGGTGTCCAGTGTGGGGGTTCAGTGTTGGGGTTCAGCACGAGAGTTCAGTGCTGGGGTTCAGTGTTGGGGTTCAGTGTTGGTGTTCAGCATTGGGAGTTCAGTGGTGGGGTTGAGTGTTGGGAGGTCAGTGCTGGGGTTCAGTGTTGGGTGTTCAGCGGTGGGGTTCAGTGTTGGGGTTCAGCAATGGGAGTTCAGTGTTGGGGTTCAGTGTTGTATGTTCAGTGTTGGGGTTCAGTGTTGGGGTCCATTGGTGGGGGTTCGGTGTTGGGGGCCAGTGTTGGGGTTCGCTGTTGGCGTTCAGTGCTAGGGGCTCGGTGTTGCAGGTTCAGTGTTGTGGTTCAGTGGCAGTGTTCAGTGTTGGGGGTTCAGTGTTGGGGTTCAGTGTCAGGGTTTTGTGCTGGGGTCAGTATTGGGGGTTCAGCGTTAGGGTTCAGTGTTCAAGGTTTAGCGTTGGGGTTGAGTGCTATGACTCGGTGTTGGGGTTCAGTGGGGGGTTCAGTGTTGGGGTTCAGTGTTGTGTGTTCAGTGCTGGGGTTCATTGGTGGGGGTTCGGTCTTGGGATTCAGTGTTGGGGGTCAGTGTTGGGGTTCACCGTTTGGGTTCAGCTTTAGGGGTTCAGTGATGGGGGTTCAGTGTTGGAAATCAGTGTTGGTGGTTCAGTGTTGGGGGTTTTATATTGGTGGTTCAGTGTTGGGGGTTCAGTGCTGGGGTTCAGTGTTGGGGTCCAGTGTGGGGTTCAGTGTTGGGGTTCAGTGCTGGGGTCCAGTGCTGGTGTTCAGTGCTGTGGCTCGGTGTTGGGTGTTCAGTGTTGGGGTTCAGTGTTGGGCGTTCAGTGTTGGGGTTCAGTGTTGGTGCTCAGCATTGGGAGTTCAGTGTTGGGGTTCAGTGTTGTGTGTCCAGTGTTGGGGTTCATTGGTGGGGGTTCGGTGTTGGGGTTCAGTGTTGGGGGCCAGTGTTGGGGTTCACTGTTGGGGGTCAGTGTTAGGGGCTCGGTGTTGGGGGTTCAGTGTTGGTGTTCAGTGTCAGGGTTCAGTGCTGGGGGTCAGGATTGGTGGTTCAGCGTTAGGTTCAGTGTTCAAGGTTTAGGGTTGGGGTTCAGTGCTATGACTCGGTGTTGGGGTTCAGTGGGGGTTCAGTGTTGGTGATACAGCGTTGGTGGGTTCACTGTCGGGGTTCAGTGTTGGGGTCCAGTGTGGGGGTTCAATGTTGGGTTCAGTGCTGGGGTTCACTCTTGCGGGTTCAGTGTTGGGGTTCAATGCTGGGAGGACAGTGATGGGGTTCAATGTTGGGGTCCAGTGTGGGGGTCCAGTGTTGGGGTTCAGTGCGGGAGTTCAGTGCTGGGGTTCAGTGTTGGGGTTCAGTGATGGGAGGTCAGTGATTGGGTTCAGTGTTGGGGTCCAGTGTGGTGGTCCAGTTGTGGGGTTCAGTGCGGGAGTTCAGTGCTGGGGTTCAGTGTTGGTGTTCAGTGTTGGTGTTCAGCATTGGGAGTTCAGTGTTGGGGTTCAGTGGCAGTGTTCAGTGTTGTGGGGTTCAGTGTTGAGAATATGTGTTGTGGTTTCAGTGTTGGGGTTTAATGTTGGGGTTCAGTGTTGGGCTGGTCAGTTTTGGGGGGGTCAGTGTTGGGTGTTCATTGTTGGGCGTTCAGTGTTTGGGGATTCAGTGTTGGGGTTCAATGTTGGGTTTAGTGTTGGGGTTAGTGTTGGGGTGTTCAGTGTTGGGGGTTCGGTGTTGTGGGTTCAACTTTGGGGTTCAGTTTTAGGGTTCAGTGCTGGGGTTCGGTGTTGGGGTTCAGTGGTGGGATTTCGGTGTTGGGGTTCAGTGTTGGGGTTCAGTGTTAGGGTTTAGTGTTGGGGTTCAGCGTTAGGGGCTCAGTGTTGGGGTTCCATTTCGGGGTTCTGTGTTGGGGGTCCAGTGTTGGGTTTCAGTATTAGGGTTCAGTGCTGGAGTCCAGTGCTGGTGTTCAGTGCTATGGTTCGGTGTTGGGGGTTCAGTGTTGGGGTACAGTGTTAGGGTTCAGTGATGGGGGGTTCAGTGTTGGGAATCAGTGTTGGTGGTTCAGTGTTGGGGGTTTTGTGTTGGTGGTTCAGTGTTGGGATTTCAGTGCTGGTGTCCAGTGTGGGGGTTCAGTGTTGGGGTTCAGTGCGGGCGTTCAGTGCTGGGGTTCATTGTTGGGGTTCAGTGTTGGTGTTCAGCATTGGGAGTTCAGTGGTGGGGTTCAGTGTTGGGAGGTCAGTGCTGGGGTTCAGTGTTGGGTGTTCAGCGGTGGGGTTCAGTGTTGGGGTTCAGCAATGGGAGTTCAGTGTTGGGGTTCAGTGTTGTATGTTCAGTGTTGGGGTCCATTGGTGGGGGTTCGGTGTTGGGGACCAGTGTTGGGGTTCACTGTTGGGGTTCAGTGCTAGGGGCTCGGTGTTGCGGGTTCAGTGTTGTGGTTCAGTGGCAGTGTTCAGTGTTGGGGGTTCAGTGTTGGGGTTCAGTGGCAGGGTTTTGTGATGGGGTCAGTATTGGGGGTTCAGCGTTAGGGTTCAGTGTTCAAGGTTTAGTGTTGGGGTTCAGTGCTATGCCTCGGTGTTGGGGTTCAGTGTGGGGTTCAGTGTTGGGGGGTCATTTTTGAGACCGGTCAGTGTTGGGGTTCAGTTTTGGGGTTCAGTATTGGGGTTCAGTATTGGGGTTCAATTTTGGGGATTCAGTGTTGGGGGGTCAGTGTTGGGGTTCAGTGTTGGGTGTTCAGTGTTGGGGTTCAGTGTTGGGCGTTTGTCAGCGTTGGGGGTCAGTGTTGATGTGTTCAGTGTTGGGGGTTCAGTGTCGGGGCTGGTCAGTGTTGGGGGTTCATTGTTTGGGGGTTCAGTGTTGGGGTTCAGTGTTGTGGTTTCAGTGTTGGGGTTTAATGTTGGGGTTTAGTGTTGGGCTGGTCAGTTTTGGGGGTGTCAGTGTTGGGTGTTAATTGTTGGGCGTTCAGTGTTGGGGGATTCAGTGTTGGGAGTCAATGTTGGGTTTAGTGTTGGGGGTTAGTGTTGGGGTGTTCAGTGTTGGGGGTTCGGTGTTGTGGGTTCAACTTTGGGGTTCAGTTTTAGGGTTCAGTGCTGGGGTTCGGTGTTGGGGTTCAGTGGTGGGATTTCGGTGTTGGGGTTCAGTGTTGGGGTTCAGTGTTAGGGTTCAGTGTTGGGGTTCAGCGTTAGGGGCTCAGTGTTGGGGTTCAATTTCGGGGTTCTGTGTTGGGGGTCCAGTGTTGGGTTTCAGTATTAGGGTTCAGTGCTGGGATCCAGTGCTGGTGTTCAGTGCTATGGCTCGGTGTTGGGGGTTTAGTGTTGGGGTTCAGTGATGGGGGTTCAGTGTTGGGAATCAGTGTTGGTGGTTCAGTGTTGGGGGTTTTGTGTTGGTGGTTCAGTGTTGGGGGTTCTGTGCTGGGGTCCAGTGTGGGGGTTCAATGTTGGGGTTCAGCACGGGAGTTCAGTGCTGGGGTTCAGTGTTGGGGTTCAGTGTTGGTGTTCAGCATTGGGAGTTCAGTGTTGGTGTTCAGCATTGGGAGTTCAGTGGCGGGGTTCAGTGTTGGGAGGTCAGTGCTGGGGTTCAGTGTTGGGTGTTCAGCGGTGGGGTTCAGTGTTGGGGTTCAGCAATGGGAGTTCAGTGTTGGGGTTCAGTGTTGTATGTTCAGTGTTGGGGTCCATTGGTGGGGGTTCGGTGTTGGGGGCCAGTGTTGGGGTTCACTGTTGGGGTTCAGTGCTAGGGGCTCGGTGTTGCAGGTTCAGAGTTGTGGTTCAGTGGCAGCGTTCAGTGTTGGGGGTTCAGTGTTGGGGTTCAGTGTCAGGGTTTTGTGCTGGGGTCAGTATTGGGGGTTCAGCGTTAGGGTTCAGTGTTCAAGGTTTAGCGTTGGAGTTCAGTGCTATGACTCGGTGTTGGGGTTCAGTGGGGGGTTCAGTGTTGGGTTTCAGTGTTGGGGTTCAGTGTTGGGGTTCAGCTTTGGTGTTCAGCATTGGGAGTTCAGTGCTGGGGTTCAATGTTGTGTGTTCAGTGTTGTGGTTCAGTGCTGGGGTTCATTGGTGGGGGTTTCGGTGTTGGGGTTCAGTGTTGGGGGTCAGTGTTGGTGTTCACTGTTGGGTTCAGTGTTAGGAGCTCGGTGTTGGGGGTTCAGTGTTGGGGTACAGTAGCAGTGTTCAGTGTTGCGTGTTCAGTGTTGGGGTTCAGTGTCAGGGTTCAGTGCTGGGGTCAGTATTGGTAGTTCAGCGTTAGGTTGAGTGTTCAAGGTTTAGTGTTGGGGTTCAGTGCTATGACTCGGTGTTGGGGTTCAGTGTTAGGGTTCAGTGTTGGGGTTCAGCGTTAGGGGCTCAGTGTTGGGGTTCCATTTCGGGGTTCTGTGTCGGGGGTCCAGTGTTGGGTTTCAGTATTAGGGTTCAGTGCTGGGGTCCAGTGCTGGTGTTCAGTGCTATGGCTCGGTGTTGGGGGTTCAGTGTTGGGGTTCAGTGTTGGGGTTCAGTGTTGGGGTTCAGTGATGGGGGGTTCAGTGTTGGGAATCAGTGTTGGTGGTTCAGTGTTGAGGGTTTTGTGTTGGTGGTTCAGTGTTGGGGCTTCAGTGTTGGGGGCCAGTGTGGGGGTTCAGTGTTGGGTTCAGTGTTAGGGGCTCGGTGTTGGGGGTTCAGTGTTGGGGTACAGTAGCAGTGTTCAGTGTTGCGTGTTCAGTGTTGGGGTTCAGTGTCAGGGTTCAGTGCTGGGGTCAGTATTGGTAGTTCAGCGTTAGGTTGAGTGTTCAAGGTTTAGTGTTGGGGTTCAGTGCTATGACTCGGTGTTGGGGTTCAGTGTTAGGGTTCAGTGTTGGGGTTCAGCGTTAGGGGCTCAGTGTTGGGGTTCCATTTCGGGGTTCTGTGTCGGGGGTCCAGTGTTGGGTTTCAGTATTAGGGTTCAGTGCTGGGGTCCAGTGCTGGTGTTCAGTGCTATGGCTCGGTGTTGGGGGTTCAGTGTTGGGGTTCAGTGTTGGGGTTCAGTGATGGGGGGTTCAGTGTTGGGAATCAGTGTTGGTGGTTCAGTGTTGAGGGTTTTGTGTTGGTGGTTCAGTGTTGGGGCTTCAGTGTTGGGGGCCAGTGTGGGGGTTCAGTGTTGGGGTTCAGTGCGGGAGGTCAGTGCGGGAGTTCAGTGCTGGGGTCCAGTGTTGGGGTTCAGTGTTGTGTGTTCAGTGTTGGGGGTTCAGTGTTGGAGTCCAGTGTTAGGGTTCAGTGTTCAGGGTTAGTGTTGGGGTTCAGTGCTATGGCTCGGTGTTGGGGTTCAGTGGTGGGGTGTTCATCGTTGGGGGTTCAGTGTTGGGGTTCAGTGTTGGGTGTGTTGTGTTGGTGGTCCAGTGTTGGGGTTCAGTGTTGGGGTCCAGTGTGGAGGTTCAGTTGTGGGATTCAGTGATGGGAGGTCAGTGCTGGGGTTCAGTGTTGTGTGTTCAGTGTTGGGGTTCAGTGCTGGGGTTCATTGCTGGGGGTTCAGTGTTGGGGTTCAGTGCGGGAGTTCAGTGCTGGAGTTCAGTGTGGGTGTTCAGCTTTGGTGTTCAGCATTGGGAGTTCAGTGCTGGGGTTCAATGTTGTGTGTTCAGTGTTGGGGTTCAGTGCTGGGGCTCATTGGTGGGGGTTTCGGTGTTGGGGTTCAGTGTTGGGGTCAGTGTTGGGGTTCAGTGTTAGGGTTCAGTGTTCAGGGTTAGTGTTGGGGATCAGTGCTATGGTTCAATGTCGGGGTTCAGTGATGGAGGGTTCAGTGTTGGGAATCAGTGTTGGGGTTCAGTGTTGGGTGTTTTGTGTTGGTGGTCCAGTCTTGGGGGTTCAGTGTTGGGGTTCAGTTTTGTGGTTCAGTGTTGGGTTCAGTGCTGGGGTTCACTCTTGTCGGTTCAGTGGTGGGGTTTAGTGATGGGAGGTCAGTGCTGGGGTTCAGTGTTGTGTATTCAGTGTTGGGGTTCAGTGCTGGAGTTCATTGGTGGCGGTTCGGTGTTGGGGTTCAGTGTTGGGGAATTCAGTGTTGGGGTTCAGTATTGGGGTTCAATTTTGGGGATTCAGTGTTGGCGGTTCAGTGTTGGGGGGTCAGTGTTGGGGTTCAGTGTTGGGTGTTTAGTGTTGGGGTTCAGTGTTGGGCGTTTGTCAGCGTTGGAGGGGTCAGTGTTGATGTGTTCAGTGTTGGGGGTTCAGTGTCGGGGCTGGTCAGTGTTTGGGGATCAGTGTTTGGGGTTTCAGTGTTGGGGTTTAATGTTGGGGTTCAGTGTTGGACTGGTCAGTTTTGGGGGGTCAGTGTTGGGTGTTCATTGTTGGGGGTTCATTTTTGGGGATTCAGTGTTGGGGGTTCAATGTTGGGTTTAGTGTTGGGGGTCAGTGTTGGGGTGTTCAGTGTTGGGGGTCGGTGTTTCGGGGTGTCAGTGTTGGGGTTCAGTGTTGGGGGTTCGGTGTTGTGGGTAAACTTTGGGGTTCAGTGTTACGGTTCAGTGCTGGGGTTCGGTGTTGGGGTTCAGTGCTGGGGTCCAGTGCTGGTGTTCAGTGCTATGGCTCGGTGTTGGGTGTTCAGTGTTGTGGTTCAGTGTTGGGATTCAGTGTTGGGGGTTCAGTGTTGGGAATCAGTGTTGGTGGTTCAGTGTTGGGGGTTTTGTGTTGGTGGTTCAGTGTTGGGGGTTCAGTGCTGGGGTCCAGTGTGGGGGTTTCACTGTTGGGGTTCAGTGTTGGGGTTCAGTTTTGGTGTTCAGCATTGGGAGTTCAGTGGTGGGGTTCAGTGGTGGGGGTCAGTGTTGGGGTTCACTGTTTGGGTCCAGCGTTAGGGACTCAGTGTTGGGGGTTCAGTGTTGGGGTTCAGTGGCAGTGTTCAGTGTTGTGGGGTTCAGTGCTGGGAATGAGTGTTGGTGGTTCTGTGTTGGGCGTTTTGTGTTGGTGGTTCAGTGTTGGGGGTTCAGTGCTGGGGTTCAGTGTTGGAGTCCAGTGTTGGGGTTCAGTGCGGGAGTTCAGTGCTGGGGTTCAGTGCTGGGGGTTCAGTGTTGGGGTTCAGTATTGGGGGTTCGGTGTTAGGTTTCAGTTTTCAGGGTTAGTGTTGGGGTTCAGAGCTATGGCTCGGTGTTGGGGTTCAGTGGTGGGGGTTCAGTGTTGGGGGTTCAGTGTTGGGGGGTTCAGTGTTGGGAATCATTGTTGGGCTTCATTGTTGGGGGTTGTGTGGTGGTGGTCCAGTGTTGGGGGTTCAGTGTTGGGGTTCAGTGTTGGGGTCCAGTGTGGGGGGTCAGTGAGGGGGTTCAGTGCTGGGATTCACTCTTGTGGGTTCAGTGGTGGGGTTCAGTGCTGGGAGGTCAGTGCTGGGGTTCAGTGTTGGGTGTTCAGTGTTGGGGGTCAGTGTTGGTGCTCAGCATTGGGAGTTCAGTGTTGGGGTTCAGTGATGTGCGTTCAGTGTTGGGGTTCATTGGTGGAGTTCATTGGTGAGGGTTCGGTGTTGGGCTTCAGTGGTGGGGGTCAGTGTTGGGGTTCACTGTTTGCGTTCAGCGTTAGGGACTCAGTGTTGGGGGTTCAGTGTTGGGGTTCAGTGGCAGTGTTCAGTGTTGTGGGGTTCAGTGTTGTGAGGTTCAGTGTTGGTGGTTCTGTGTTGGGGGTTTTGTGTTGGTGGTTCAGTGCTGGGGTTCAGTGTTGGGGTCCAGTGTTGGGGGTTCCGTGCGGGAGTTCAGTGCTGGGGGTCAGTATTGGGGGTTCAGTGTTAGGGTTCAGTGTTCAGGGTTAGTGTTGGGGATCAGTGCTATGGTTCAATGTCGGGGTTCAGTGGTGGGGGATTCAGTGTTGGGAATCAGTGTTGGGGTTCAGTGTGGGGGTTCAGTGTTGGGGTTCAGTGTTGGGTTCAGTGCTGGGGTTCACTCTTGTCGGTTCAGTGGTGGGGTTCAATGATGAGAGGTCAGTGCTGGGGTTCAGTGTTGGGGGGTTCACTGTTGGGGTTTATGTGTTGGTGGTTCAGTGTTGGGGTCCAGTGTGGGGTTCAGTGTTGGGGGTTCATTTTTGAGACTGGTCAGTGTTGGGGTTCAGTTTTGGGGTTCAGTGTTGGGGTTCAGTATTGGAGATCAATTTTGGGGATTCAGTGTTGGGGGGTCAGTGTTGGGGTTCAGTGTTGGGTGTTCAGTGTTGGGCGTTTGTCAGCGTTGGGGGTCAGTGTTGATGTGTTCAGTGTTGGGGGTTCAGTGTCGGGGCTGGTCAGTTTTGGGGGTTCATTGTTTGGGGGTTCAGTGTTGGGGTTCAGTGTTGTGGTTTCAGTGTTGGGGTTTAATGTTGGGGTTTAGTGTTGGGCTGGTCAGTTTTGGGGGTGTCAGTGTTGGGTGTTCATTGTTGGGCGTTCAGTGTTGGGGGATTCAGTGTTGGGATTCAATGTTGGGTTTAGTGTTGGGGGTTAGTGTTGGGGTGTTCAGTGTTGGGGGTTCGGTGTTGTGGGTTCAGCTTTGGGGTTCAGTTTTAGGGTTCAGTGCTGGGGTTCGGTGTTGGGGTTCAGTGGTGGGATTTCGGTGTTGGGGTTCAGTGTTGGGGTTCAGTGTTAGGGTTCAGTGTTGGGGTTCAGCGTTAGGGGCTCAGTGTTGGGGTTCAATTTCGGGGTTCTGTGTTGGGGTCCAGTGTTGGGTTTCAGTATTAGGGTTCAGTGCTGGGGTCCAGTGCTGGTGTTCAGTGCTATGGCTCGGTATTGGGGGTTCAGTGTTGGGGTTCAGTGATGGGGGTTCAGTGTTGGGAATCAGTGTTGGTGGTTCAGTGTTGGGGGTTTTGTGTTGGTGGTTCAGTGTTGGGGGTTCTGTGCTGGGGTCCAGTGTGGGGGTTCAGTGTTGGGGTTCAGCACGGGAGTTCAGTGCTGGGGTTCAGTGTTGGGGTTCAGTGTTGGTGTTCAGCATTGGGAGTTCAGTGTTGGTGTTCAGCATTGGGAGTTCAGTGGCGGGGTTCAGTGTTGGGAGGTCAGTGCTGGGGTTCAGTGTTGGGTGTTCAGCGGTGGGGTTCAGTGTTGGGGTTCAGCAATGGGAGTTCAGTGTTGGGGTTCAGTGTTGTATGTTCAGTGTTGGGGTCCATTGGTGGGGGTTCGGTGTTGGGGGCCAGTGTTGGGGTTCACTGTTGGGGTTCAGTGCTAGGGGCTCGGTGTTGCAGGTTCAGAGTTGTGGTTCAGTGGCAGCGTTCAGTGTTGGGGGTTCAGTGTTGGGGTTCAGTGTCAGGGTTTTGTGCTGGGGTCAGTATTGGGGGTTCAGCGTTAGGGTTCAGTGTTCAAGGTTTAGCGTTGGAGTTCAGTGCTATGACTCGGTGTTGGGGTTCAGTGGGGGGTTCAGTGTTGGGTTTCAGTGCTGGGGTTCAGTGTTGGGGTTCAGCTTTGGTGTTCAGCATTGGGAGTTCAGTGCTGGGGTTCAATGTTGTGTGTTCAGTGTTGTGGTTCAGTGCTGGGGTTCATTGGTGGGGGTTTCGGTGTTGGGGTTCAGTGTTGGGGGTCAGTGTTGGTGTTCACTGTTGGGTTCAGTGTTAGGGGCTCGGTGTTGGGGGTTCAGTGTTGGGGTACAGTAGCAGTGTTCAGTGTTGCGTGTTCAGTGTTGGGGTTCAGTGTCAGGGTTCAGTGCTGGGTCAGTATTGGTAGTTCAGCGTTAGGTTGAGTGTTCAAGGTTTAGTGTTGGGGTTCAGTGCTATGACTCGGTGTTGGGGTTCAGTGTTAGGGTTCAGTGTTGGGGTTCAGCGTTAGGGGCTCAGTGTTGGGGTTCAATTTCGGGGTTCTGTGTTGGGGGTCCAGTGTTGGGTTTCAGTATTAGGGTTCAGTGCTGGGGTCCAGTGCTGGTGTTCAGTGCTATGGTTCGGTGTTGGGGGTTCAGTGTTGGCGTACAGTGTTGGGGTTCAGTGATGGGGGGTTCAGTGTTGGGAATCAGTGTTGGTGGTTCAGTGTTGGGGGTTTTGTGTTGGTGGTTCAGTGTTGGGGTTTCAGTGCTGGTGTCCAGTGTGGGGGTTCAGTGTTGGGGTTCAGTGCGGGAGTTCAGTGCTGGGGTTCATTGTTGGGGTTCAGTGTTGGTGTTCAGCATTGGGAGTTCAGTGGTGGGGTTCAGTGTTGGGAGGTCAGTGCTGGGGTTCAGTGTTGGGTGTTCAGCGGTGGGGTTCAGTGTTGGGGTTCAGCAATGGGAGTTCAGTGTTGGGGTTCAGTGTTGTATGTTCAGTGTCGGGGTCCATTGGTGGGGGTTCGGTGTTGGGGGCCAGTGTTGGGGTTCACTGTTGAGGTTCAGTGCTAGGGGCTCGGTGTTGCGGGTTCAGTGTTGTGGTTCAGTGGCAGTGTTCAGTGTTGGGGGTTCAGTGTTGGGGTTCAGTGACAGGGTTTTGTGATGGGGTCAGTATTGGGGGTTCAGCGTTAGGGTTCAGTGTTCAAGGTTTAGTGTTGGGGTCCAGTGCTATGACTCGGTGTTGGGGTTCAGTGGGGGTTCAGTGTTGGGGTTCAGTGTGGGGGTTCAGTGTTGGAGGGTTCACTGTTGGGGTTTATGTGTTGGTGGTTCAGTGTTGGGGTCCAGTGTGGGGTTCAGTGTTGGGGGTTCATTTTTGAGACTGGTCAGTGTTGGGGTTCAGTTTTGGGGTTCAGTGTTGGGGTTCAGTATTGGGGTTCAATTTTGGGGATTCAGTGTTGGGGGGTCAGTGTTGAGGTGCAGTGTTGGGTGTTCAGTGTTGGGGTTCAGTGTTGGGCGTTTGTCAGCGTTGGGGGGTCAGTGTTGATGTGTTCAGTGTTGGGGGTTCAGTGTCGGTGCTGGTCAGTGTTGGGGGTTCATTGTTTGAGGTTCAGTGTTGGGTTTCAGTGTTGTGGTTTCAGTGTTGGGGTTTAATGTTGGGGTTTAGTGTTGGGCTGGTCAGTTTTGGGGGTGTCATTGTTGGGTGTTCATTGTTGGGCGTTCAGTGTTGGGGGATTCAGTGTTGGGATTCAATTTTGGGTTTAGTGTTGGGGGTTAGTGTTGGGGTGTTCAGTGTTGGGGGTTCGGTGTTTGTGGGTTCAACTTTGGGGTTCAGTTTTAGGGTTCAGTGCTGGGGTTCGGTGTTGGGGTTCAGTGGTGGGATTTCGGTGTTGGGGTTCAGTGTTGTGGTTCAGTGTTAGGGTTCAGTGTTGGGGTTCAGCGTTAGGGGCTCAGTGTTGGGGTTCAATTTCGGGGTTCTGTGTTGGGGGTCCAGTGTTGGGTTTCAGTATTAGGGTTCAGTGCTGGGGTCCAGTGCTGGTGTTCAGTGCTATGGCTCGGTGTTGGGGATTCAGTGTTGGGGTTCAGTGATGGGGGTTCAGTGTTGGGAATCAGTGTTGGTGGTTCAGTGTTGGGGGTTTTGTGTTGGTGGTTCAGTGTTGGGGGTTCTGTGCTGGGGTCCAGTGTGGGGGTTCAGTGTTGGGGTTCAGCACGGGAGTTCAGTGCTGGGGTTCAGTGTTGGGGTTCAGTGTTGGTGTTCAGCATTGGGAGTTCAGCGGTGGGGTTCAGTGTTGGGGTTCAGCAATGGGAGTTCAGTGTTGGGGTTCAGTGTTGTATGTTCAGTGTTGGGGTTCAGTGTTGGGGTCCATTGGTGGGGGTTCGGTGTTGGGGGCCAGTGTTGGGGTTCGCTGTTGGGGTTCAGTGCTAGGGGCTCGGTGTTGCAGGTTCAGTGTTGTGGTTCAGTGGCAGTGTTCAGTGTTGGGGGTTCAGTGTTGGGGTTCAGTGTCAGGGTTTTGTGCTGGGGTCAGTATTGGGGGTTCAGCGTTAGGGTTCAGTGTTCAAGGTTTAGCGTTGGGGTTGAGTGCTATGACTCGGTGTTGGGGTTCAGTGGGGGGTTCAGTGTTGGGGTTCAGTGTTGTGTGTTCAGTGCTGGGGTTCATTGGTGGGGGTTCGGTGTTGGGATTCAGTGTTGGGGGTCAGTGTTGGGGTTCACCGTTTGGGTTCAGCTTTAGGGGTTCAGTGATGGGGGTTCAGTGTTGGAAATCAGTGTTGGTGGTTCAGTGTTGGGGGTTTTATATTGGTGGTTCAGTGTTGGGGGTTCAGTGCTGGGGTTCAGTGTTGGGGTCCAGTGTGGGGTTCAGTGTTGGGGTTCAGTGCTGGGGTCCAGTGCTGGTGTTCAGTGCTGTGGCTCGGTGTTGGGTGTTCAGTGTTGGGGTTCAGTGTTGGGCGTTCAGTGTTGGGGTTCAGTGTTGGTGCTCAGCATTGGGAGTTCAGTGTTGGGGTTCAGTGTTGTGTGTCCAGTGTTGGGGTTCATTGGTGGGGGTTCGGTGTTGGGGTTCAGTGTTGGGGGCCAGTGTTGGGGTTCACTGTTGGGGGTCAGTGTTAGGGGCTCGGTGTTGGGGGTTCAGTGTTGGTGTTCAGTGTCAGGGTTCAGTGCTGGGGGTCAGGATTGGTGGTTCAGCGTTAGGTTCAGTGTTCAAGGTTTAGGGTTGGGGTTCAGTGCTATGACTCGGTGTTGGGGTTCAGTGGGGGTTCAGTGTTGGTGATACAGCGTTGGTGGTTTCACTGTCGGGGTTCAGTGTTGGGGTCCAGTGTGGGGGTTCAATGTTGGGTTCAGTGCTGGGGTTCACTCTTGCGGGTTCAGTGTTGGGGTTCAATGCTGGGAGGACAGTGATGGGGTTCAATGTTGGGGTCCAGTGTGGGGGTCCAGTGTTGGGGTTCAGTGCGGGAGTTCAGTGCTGGGGTTCAGTGTTGGGGTTCAGTGATGGGAGGTCAGTGATTGGGTTCAGTGTTGGGGTCCAGTGTGGTGGTCCAGTTGTGGGGTTCAGTGCGGGAGTTCAGTGCTGGGGTTCAGTGTTGGTGTTCAGTGTTGGTGTTCAGCATTGGGAGTTCAGTGTTGGGGTTCAGTGGCAGTGTTCAGTGTTGTGGGGTTCAGTGTTGAGAATATGTGTTGTGGTTTCAGTGTTGGGGTTTAATGTTGGGGTTCAGTGTTGGGCTGGTCAGTTTTGGGGGGGTCAGTGTTGGGTGTTCATTGTTGGGCGTTCAGTGTTTGGGGATTCAGTGTTGGGGTTCAATGTTGGGTTTAGTGTTGGGGTTAGTGTTGGGGTGTTCAGTGTTGGGGGTTCGGTGTTGTGGGTTCAACTTTGGGGTTCAGTTTTAGGGTTCAGTGCTGGGGTTCGGTGTTGGGGTTCAGTGGTGGGATTTCGGTGTTGGGGTTCAGTGTTAGGGTTTAGTGTTGGGGTTCAGCGTTAGGGGCTCAGTGTTGGGGTTCCATTTCGGGGTTCTGTGTTGGGGGTCCAGTGTTGGGTTTCAGTATTAGGGTTCAGTGCTGGAGTCCAGTGCTGGTGTTCAGTGCTATGGTTCGGTGTTGGGGGTTCAGTGTTGGGGTACAGTGTTAGGGTTCAGTGATGGGGGGTTCAGTGTTGGGAATCAGTGTTGGTGGTTCAGTGTTGGGGGTTTTGTGTTGGTGGTTCAGTGTTGGGATTTCAGTGCTGGTGTCCAGTGTGGGGGTTCAGTGTTGGGGTTCAGTGCGGGAGTTCAGTGCTGGGGTTCATTGTTGGGGTTCAGTGTTGGTGTTCAGCATTGGGAGTTCAGTGGTGGGGTTCAGTGTTGGGAGGTCAGTGCTGGGGTTCAGTGTTGGGTGTTCAGCGGTGGGGTTCAGTGTTGGGGTTCAGCAATGGGAGTTCAGTGTTGGGGTTCAGTGTTGTATGTTCAGTGTTGGGGTCCATTGGTGGGGGTTCGGTGTTGGGGACCAGTGTTGGGGTTCACTGTTGGGGTTCAGTGCTAGGGGCTCGGTGTTGCGGGTTCAGTGTTGTGGTTCAGTGGCAGTGTTCAGTGTTGGGGGTTCAGTGTTGGGGTTCAGTGGCAGGGTTTTGTGATGGGGTCAGTATTGGGGGTTCAGCGTTAGGGTTCAGTGTTCAAGGTTTAGTGTTGGGGTTCAGTGCTATGCCTCGGTGTTGGGGTTCAGTGTGGGGTTCAGTGTTGGGGGGTCATTTTTGAGACTGGTCAGTGTTGGGGTTCAGTTTTGGGGTTCAGTATTGGGGTTCAGTATTGGGGTTCAATTTTGGGGATTCAGTGTTGGGGGGTCAGTGTTGGGGTTCAGTGTTGGGTGTTCAGTGTTGGGGTTCAGTGTTGGGCGTTTGTCAGCGTTGGGGGTCAGTGTTGATGTGTTCAGTGTTGGGGGTTCAGTGTCGGGGCTGGTCAGTGTTGGGGGTTCATTGTTTGGGGGTTCAGTGTTGGGGTTCAGTGTTGTGGTTTCAGTGTTGGGGTTTAATGTTGGGGTTTAGTGTTGGGCTGGTCAGTTTTGGGGGTGTCAGTGTTGGGTGTTCATTGTTGGGCGTTCAGTGTTGGGGGATTCAGTGTTGGGAGTCAATGTTGGGTTTAGTGTTGGGGGTTAGTGTTGGGGTGTTCAGTGTTGGGGGTTCGGTGTTGTGGGTTCAACTTTGGGGTTCAGTTTTAGGGTTCAGTGCTGGGGTTCGGTGTTGGGGTTCAGTGGTGGGATTTCGGTGTTGGGGTTCAGTGTTGGGGTTCAGTGTTAGGGTTCAGTGTTGGGGTTCAGCGTTAGGGGCTCAGTGTTGGGGTTCAATTTCGGGGTTCTGTGTTGGGGGTCCAGTGTTGGGTTTCAGTATTAGGGTTCAGTGCTGGGATCCAGTGCTGGTGTTCAGTGCTATGGCTCGGTGTTGGGGGTTTAGTGTTGGGGTTCAGTGATGGGGGTTCAGTGTTGGGAATCAGTGTTGGTGGTTCAGTGTTGGGGGTTTTGTGTTGGTGGTTCAGTGTTGGGGGTTCTGTGCTGGGGTCCAGTGTGGGGGTTCAGTGTTGGGGTTCAGCACGGGAGTTCAGTGCTGGGGTTCAGTGTTGGGGTTCAGTGTTGGTGTTCAGCATTGGGAGTTCAGTGTTGGTGTTCAGCATTGGGAGTTCAGTGGCGGGGTTCAGTGTTGGGAGGTCAGTGCTGGGGTTCAGTGTTGGGTGTTCAGCGGTGGGGTTCAGTGTTGGGGTTCAGCAATGGGAGTTCAGTGTTGGGGTTCAGTGTTGTATGTTCAGTGTTGGGGTCCATTGGTGGGGGTTCGGTGTTGGGGGCCAGTGTTGGGGTTCACTGTTGGGGTTCAGTGCTAGGGGCTCGGTGTTGCAGGTTCAGAGTTGTGGTTCAGTGGCAGCGTTCAGTGTTGGGGGTTCAGTGTTGGGGTTCAGTGTCAGGGTTTTGTGCTGGGGTCAGTATTGGGGGTTCAGCGTTAGGGTTCAGTGTTCAAGGTTTAGCGTTGGAGTTCAGTGCTATGACTCGGTGTTGGGGTTCAGTGGGGGGTTCAGTGTTGGGTTTCAGTGTTGGGGTTCAGTGTTGGGGTTCAGCTTTGGTGTTCAGCATTGGGAGTTCAGTGCTGGGGTTCAATGTTGTGTGTTCAGTGTTGTGGTTCAGTGCTGGGGTTCATTGGTGGGGGTTTCGGTGTTGGGGTTCAGTGTTGGGGGTCAGTGTTGGTGTTCACTGTTGGGTTCAGTGTTAGGGGCTCGGTGTTGGGGGTTCAGTGTTGGGGTACAGTAGCAGTGTTCAGTGTTGCGTGTTCAGTGTTGGGGTTCAGTGTCAGGGTTCAGTGCTGGGGTCAGTATTGGTAGTTCAGCGTTAGGTTGAGTGTTCAAGGTTTAGTGTTGGGGTTCAGTGCTATGACTCGGTGTTGGGGTTCAGTGTTAGGGTTCAGTGTTGGGGTTCAGCGTTAGGGGCTCAGTGTTGGGGTTCCATTTCGGGGTTCTGTGTCGGGGGTCCAGTGTTGGGTTTCAGTATTAGGGTTCAGTGCTGGGGTCCAGTGCTGGTGTTCAGTGCTATGGCTCGGTGTTGGGGGTTCAGTGTTGGGGTTCAGTGTTGGGGTTCAGTGATGGGGGGTTCAGTGTTGGGAATCAGTGTTGGTGGTTCAGTGTTGAGGGTTTTGTGTTGGTGGTTCAGTGTTGGGGCTTCAGTGTTGGGGGCCAGTGTGGGGGTTCAGTGTTGGGTTCAGTGTTAGGGGCTCGGTGTTGGGGGTTCAGTGTTGGGGTACAGTAGCAGTGTTCAGTGTTGCGTGTTCAGTGTTGGGTTTCAGTGTCAGGGTTCAGTGCTGGGGTCAGTATTGGTAGTTCAGCGTTAGGTTGAGTGTTCAAGGTTTAGTGTTGGGGTTCAGTGCTATGACTCGGTGTTGGGGTTCAGTGTTAGGGTTCAGTGTTGGGGTTCAGCGTTAGGGGCTCAGTGTTGGGGTTCCATTTCGGGGTTCTGTGTCGGGGTCCAGTGTTGGGTTTCAGTATTAGGGTTCAGTGCTGGGGTCCAGTGCTGGTGTTCAGTGCTATGGCTCGGTGTTGGGGGTTCAGTGTTGGGGTTCAGTGTTGGGGTTCAGTGATGGGGGGTTCAGTGTTGGGAATCAGTGTTGGTGGTTCAGTGTTGAGGGTTTTGTGTTGGTGGTTCAGTGTTGGGGCTTCAGTGTTGGGGGCCAGTGTGGGGGTTCATTGTTGGGGTTCAGTGCGGGAGGTCAGTGCGGGAGTTCAGTGCTGGGGTCCAGTGTTGGGGTTCAGTGTTGTGTGTTCAGTGTTGGGGGTTCAGTGTTGGAGCCCAGTGTTAGGGTTCAGTGTTCAGGGTTAGTGTTGGGGTTCAGTGCTATGGCTCGGTGTTGGGGTTCAGTGGTGGGGTGTTCATCGTTGGGGGTTCAGTGTTGGGGTTCAGTGTTGGGTGTGTTGTGTTGGTGGTCCAGTGTTGGGGTTCAGTGTTGGGGTCCAGTGTGGAGGTTCAGTTGTGGGATTCAGTGATGGGAGGTCAGTGCTGGGGTTCAGTGTTGTGTGTTCAGTGTTGGGGTTCAGTGCTGGGGTTCATTGCTGGGGGTTCAGTGTTGGGGTTCAGTGCGGGAGTTCAGTGCTGGAGTTCAGTGTGGGTGTTCAGCTTTGGTGTTCAGCATTGGGAGTTCAGTGCTGGGGGTCAATGTTGTGTGTTCAGTGTTGGGGTTCAGTGCTGGGGCTCATTGGTGGGGGTTTCGGTGTTGGGGTTCAGTGTTGGGGTCAGTGTTGGGGTTCAGTGTTAGGGTTCAGTGTTCAGGGTTAGTGTTGGGGATCAGTGCTATGGTTCAATGTCGGGGTTCAGTGATGGGGGGTTCAGTGTTGGGAATCAGTGTTGGGGTTCAGTGTTGGGTGTTTTGTGTTGGTGGTCCAGTCTTGGGGGCTCAGTGTTGGGGTTCAGTTTTGTGGTTCAGTGTTGGGTTCAGTGCTGGGGTTCACTCTTGTCGGTTCAGTGGTGGGGTTTAGTGATGGGAGGTCAGTGCTGGGGTTCAGTGTTGTGTATTCAGTGTTGGGGTTCAGTGCTGGAGTTCATTGGTGGCGGTTCGGTGTTGGGGTTCAGTGTTGGGGGATTCAGTGTTGGGGTTCAGTATTGGGGTTCAATTTTGGGGATTCAGTGTTGGCGGTTCAGTGTTGGGGGGTCAGTGTTGGGGTTCAGTGTTGGGTGTTTAGTGTTGGGGTTCAGTGTTGGGCGTTTGTCAGCGTTGGAGGGGTCAGTGTTGATGTGTTCAGTGTTGGGGGTTCAGTGTCGGGGCTGGTCAGTGTTTGGGGTTCAGTGTTTGGGGTTTCAGTGTTGGGGTTTAATGTTGGGGTTCAGTGTTGGACTGGTCAGTTTTGGGGGGTCAGTGTTGGGTGTTCATTGTTGGGGGTTCATTTTTGGGGATTCAGTGTTGGGGGTTCAATGTTGGGTTTAGTGTTGGGGGTCAGCGTTGGGGTGTTCAGTGTTGGGGGTCGGTGTTTCGGGGTGTCAGTGTTGGGGTTCAGTGTTGGGGGTTCGGTGTTGTGGGTAAACTTTGGGGTTCAGTGTTACGGTTCAGTGCTGGGGTTCGGTGTTGGGGTTCAGTGCTGGGGTCCAGTGCTGGTGTTCAGTGCTATGGCTCGGTGTTGGGTGTTCAGTGTTGTGGTTCAGTGTTGGGATTCAGTGTTGGGGGTTCAGTGTTGGGAATCAGTGTTGGTGGTTCAGTGTTGGGGGTTTTGTGTTGGTGGTTCAGTGTTGGGGGTTCAGTGCTGGGGTCCAGTGTGGGGGTTTCACTGTTGGGGTTCAGTGTTGGGGTTCAGTTTTGGTGTTCAGCATTGGGAGTTCAGTGGTGGGGTTCAGTGGTGGGGGTCAGTGTTGGGGTTCACTGTTTGGGTCCAGCGTTAGGGACTCAGTGTTGGGGGTTCAGTGTTGGGGTTCAGTGGCAGTGTTCAGTGTTGTGGGGTTCAGTGCTGGGAATGAGTGTTGGTGGTTCTGTGTTGGGCGTTTTGTGTTGGTGGTTCAGTGTTGGGGGTTCAGTGCTGGGGTTCAGTGTTGGAGTCCAGTGTTGGGGTTCAGTGCGGGAGTTCAGTGCTGGGGTTCAGTGCTGGGGTTCAGTGTTGGTGTTCAGTGTTGGTGTTCAGCATTGGGAGTTCAGTGTTGGGGTTCAGTGGCAGTGTTCAGTGTTGTGGGGTTCAGTGTTGAGAATATGTGTTGTGGTTTCAGTGTTGGGGTTTAATGTTGGGGTTCAGTGTTGGGCTGGTCAGTTTTGGGGGGGTCAGTGTTGGGTGTTCATTGTTGGGCGTTCAGTGTTTGGGGATTCAGTGTTGGGGTTCAATGTTGGGTTTAGTGTTGGGGTTAGTGTTGGGGTGTTCAGTGTTGGGGGTTCGGTGTTGTGGGTTCAACTTTGGGGTTCAGTTTTAGGGTTCAGTGCTGGGGTTCGGTGTTGGGGTTCAGTGGTGGGATTTCGGTGTTGGGGTTCAGTGTTAGGGTTTAGTGTTGGGGTTCAGCGTTAGGGGCTCAGTGTTGGGGTTCCATTTCGGGGTTCTGTGTTGGGGGTCCAGTGTTGGGTTTCAGTATTAGGGTTCAGTGCTGGAGTCCAGTGCTGGTGTTCAGTGCTATGGTTCGGTGTTGGGGGTTCAGTGTTGGGGTACAGTGTTAGGGTTCAGTGATGGGGGGTTCAGTGTTGGGAATCAGTGTTGGTGGTTCAGTGTTGGGGGTTTTGTGTTGGTGGTTCAGTGTTGGGATTTCAGTGCTGGTGTCCAGTGTGGGGGTTCAGTGTTGGGGTTCAGTGCGGGAGTTCAGTGCTGGGGTTCATTGTTGGGGTTCAGTGTTGGTGTTCAGCATTGGGAGTTCAGTGGTGGGGTTCAGTGTTGGGAGGTCAGTGCTGGGGTTCAGTGTTGGGTGTTCAGCGGTGGGGTTCAGTGTTGGGGTTCAGCAATGGGAGTTCAGTGTTGGGGTTCAGTGTTGTATGTTCAGTGTTGGGGTCCATTGGTGGGGGTTCGGTGTTGGGGACCAGTGTTGGGGTTCACTGTTGGGGTTCAGTGCTAGGGGCTCGGTGTTGCGGGTTCAGTGTTGTGGTTCAGTGGCAGTGTTCAGTGTTGGGGGTTCAGTGTTGGGGTTCAGTGGCAGGGTTTTGTGATGGGGTCAGTATTGGGGGTTCAGCGTTAGGGTTCAGTGTTCAAGGTTTAGTGTTGGGGTTCAGTGCTATGCCTCGGTGTTGGGGTTCAGTGTGGGGTTCAGTGTTGGGGGGTCATTTTTGAGACTGGTCAGTGTTGGGGTT
The DNA here is from genome assembly GCF_044704955.1 of Pristiophorus japonicus. Classification (NCBI taxonomy): domain Eukaryota; kingdom Metazoa; phylum Chordata; class Chondrichthyes; family Pristiophoridae; genus Pristiophorus; species Pristiophorus japonicus. The sequence continues at coordinate 61,176,133 of NC_091993.1, forward strand.
CAGTTTTGGGGTTCAGTATTGGGGTTCAGTATTGGGGTTCAATTTTGGGGATTCAGTGTTGGGGGGTCAGTGTTGGGGTTCAGTGTTGGGTGTTCAGTGTTGGGGTTCAGTGTTGGGCGTTTGTCAGCGTTGGGGGTCAGTGTTGATGTGTTCAGTGTTGGGGGTTCAGTGTCGGGGCTGGTCAGTGTTGGGGGTTCATTGTTTGGGGGTTCAGTGTTGGGGTTCAGTGTTGTGGTTTCAGTGTTGGGGTTTAATGTTGGGGTTTAGTGTTGGGCTGGTCAGTTTTGGGGGTGTCAGTGTTGGGTGTTCATTGTTGGGCGTTCAGTGTTGGGGGATTCAGTGTTGGGAGTCAATGTTGGGTTTAGTGTTGGGGGTTAGTGTTGGGGTGTTCAGTGTTGGGGGTTCGGTGTTGTGGGTTCAACTTTGGGGTTCAGTTTTAGGGTTCAGTGCTGGGGTTCGGTGTTGGGGTTCAGTGGTGGGATTTCGGTGTTGGGGTTCAGTGTTGGGGTTCAGTGTTAGGGTTCAGTGTTGGGGTTCAGCGTTAGGGGCTCAGTGTTGGGGTTCAATTTCGGGGTTCTGTGTTGGGGGTCCAGTGTTGGGTTTCAGTATTAGGGTTCAGTGCTGGGATCCAGTGCTGGTGTTCAGTGCTATGGCTCGGTGTTGGGGGTTTAGTGTTGGGGTTCAGTGATGGGGGTTCAGTGTTGGGAATCAGTGTTGGTGGTTCAGTGTTGGGGGTTTTGTGTTGGTGGTTCAGTGTTGGGGGTTCTGTGCTGGGGTCCAGTGTGGGGGTTCAGTGTTGGGGTTCAGCACGGGAGTTCAGTGCTGGGGTTCAGTGTTGGGGTTCAGTGTTGGTGTTCAGCATTGGGAGTTCAGTGTTGGTGTTCAGCATTGGGAGTTCAGTGGCGGGGTTCAGTGTTGGGAGGTCAGTGCTGGGGTTCAGTGTTGGGTGTTCAGCGGTGGGGTTCAGTGTTGGGGTTCAGCAATGGGAGTTCAGTGTTGGGGTTCAGTGTTGTATGTTCAGTGTTGGGGTCCATTGGTGGGGGTTCGGTGTTGGGGGCCAGTGTTGGGGTTCACTGTTGGGGTTCAGTGCTAGGGGCTCGGTGTTGCAGGTTCAGAGTTGTGGTTCAGTGGCAGCGTTCAGTGTTGGGGGTTCAGTGTTGGGGTTCAGTGTCAGGGTTTTGTGCTGGGGTCAGTATTGGGGGTTCAGCGTTAGGGTTCAGTGTTCAAGGTTTAGCGTTGGAGTTCAGTGCTATGACTCGGTGTTGGGGTTCAGTGGGGGGTTCAGTGTTGGGTTTCAGTGTTGGGGTTCAGTGTTGGGGTTCAGCTTTGGTGTTCAGCATTGGGAGTTCAGTGCTGGGGTTCAATGTTGTGTGTTCAGTGTTGTGGTTCAGTGCTGGGGTTCATTGGTGGGGGTTTCGGTGTTGGGGTTCAGTGTTGGGGGTCAGTGTTGGTGTTCACTGTTGGGTTCAGTGTTAGGGGCTCGGTGTTGGGGGTTCAGTGTTGGGGTACAGTAGCAGTGTTCAGTGTTGCGTGTTCAGTGTTGGGGTTCAGTGTCAGGGTTCAGTGCTGGGGTCAGTATTGGTAGTTCAGCGTTAGGTTGAGTGTTCAAGGTTTAGTGTTGGGGTTCAGTGCTATGACTCGGTGTTGGGGTTCAGTGTTAGGGTTCAGTGTTGGGGTTCAGCGTTAGGGGCTCAGTGTTGGGGTTCCATTTCGGGGTTCTGTGTCGGGGGTCCAGTGTTGGGTTTCAGTATTAGGGTTCAGTGCTGGGGTCCAGTGCTGGTGTTCAGTGCTATGGCTCGGTGTTGGGGGTTCAGTGTTGGGGTTCAGTGTTGGGGTTCAGTGATGGGGGGTTCAGTGTTGGGAATCAGTGTTGGTGGTTCAGTGTTGAGGGTTTTGTGTTGGTGGTTCAGTGTTGGGGCTTCAGTGTTGGGGGCCAGTGTGGGGGTTCAGTGTTGGGTTCAGTGTTAGGGGCTCGGTGTTGGGGGTTCAGTGTTGGGGTACAGTAGCAGTGTTCAGTGTTGCGTGTTCAGTGTTGGGTTTCAGTGTCAGGGTTCAGTGCTGGGGTCAGTATTGGTAGTTCAGCGTTAGGTTGAGTGTTCAAGGTTTAGTGTTGGGGTTCAGTGCTATGACTCGGTGTTGGGGTTCAGTGTTAGGGTTCAGTGTTGGGGTTCAGCGTTAGGGGCTCAGTGTTGGGGTTCCATTTCGGGGTTCTGTGTCGGGGTCCAGTGTTGGGTTTCAGTATTAGGGTTCAGTGCTGGGGTCCAGTGCTGGTGTTCAGTGCTATGGCTCGGTGTTGGGGGTTCAGTGTTGGGGTTCAGTGTTGGGGTTCAGTGATGGGGGGTTCAGTGTTGGGAATCAGTGTTGGTGGTTCAGTGTTGAGGGTTTTGTGTTGGTGGTTCAGTGTTGGGGCTTCAGTGTTGGGGGCCAGTGTGGGGGTTCATTGTTGGGGTTCAGTGCGGGAGGTCAGTGCGGGAGTTCAGTGCTGGGGTCCAGTGTTGGGGTTCAGTGTTGTGTGTTCAGTGTTGGGGGTTCAGTGTTGGAGCCCAGTGTTAGGGTTCAGTGTTCAGGGTTAGTGTTGGGGTTCAGTGCTATGGCTCGGTGTTGGGGTTCAGTGGTGGGGTGTTCATCGTTGGGGGTTCAGTGTTGGGGTTCAGTGTTGGGTGTGTTGTGTTGGTGGTCCAGTGTTGGGGTTCAGTGTTGGGGTCCAGTGTGGAGGTTCAGTTGTGGGATTCAGTGATGGGAGGTCAGTGCTGGGGTTCAGTGTTGTGTGTTCAGTGTTGGGGTTCAGTGCTGGGGTTCATTGCTGGGGGTTCAGTGTTGGGGTTCAGTGCGGGAGTTCAGTGCTGGAGTTCAGTGTGGGTGTTCAGCTTTGGTGTTCAGCATTGGGAGTTCAGTGCTGGGGGTCAATGTTGTGTGTTCAGTGTTGGGGTTCAGTGCTGGGGCTCATTGGTGGGGGTTTCGGTGTTGGGGTTCAGTGTTGGGGTCAGTGTTGGGGTTCAGTGTTAGGGTTCAGTGTTCAGGGTTAGTGTTGGGGATCAGTGCTATGGTTCAATGTCGGGGTTCAGTGATGGGGGGTTCAGTGTTGGGAATCAGTGTTGGGGTTCAGTGTTGGGTGTTTTGTGTTGGTGGTCCAGTCTTGGGGGCTCAGTGTTGGGGTTCAGTTTTGTGGTTCAGTGTTGGGTTCAGTGCTGGGGTTCACTCTTGTCGGTTCAGTGGTGGGGTTTAGTGATGGGAGGTCAGTGCTGGGGTTCAGTGTTGTGTATTCAGTGTTGGGGTTCAGTGCTGGAGTTCATTGGTGGCGGTTCGGTGTTGGGGTTCAGTGTTGGGGGATTCAGTGTTGGGGTTCAGTATTGGGGTTCAATTTTGGGGATTCAGTGTTGGCGGTTCAGTGTTGGGGGGTCAGTGTTGGGGTTCAGTGTTGGGTGTTTAGTGTTGGGGTTCAGTGTTGGGCGTTTGTCAGCGTTGGAGGGGTCAGTGTTGATGTGTTCAGTGTTGGGGGTTCAGTGTCGGGGCTGGTCAGTGTTTGGGGTTCAGTGTTTGGGGTTTCAGTGTTGGGGTTTAATGTTGGGGTTCAGTGTTGGACTGGTCAGTTTTGGGGGGTCAGTGTTGGGTGTTCATTGTTGGGGGTTCATTTTTGGGGATTCAGTGTTGGGGGTTCAATGTTGGGTTTAGTGTTGGGGGTCAGCGTTGGGGTGTTCAGTGTTGGGGGTCGGTGTTTCGGGGTGTCAGTGTTGGGGTTCAGTGTTGGGGGTTCGGTGTTGTGGGTAAACTTTGGGGTTCAGTGTTACGGTTCAGTGCTGGGGTTCGGTGTTGGGGTTCAGTGCTGGGGTCCAGTGCTGGTGTTCAGTGCTATGGCTCGGTGTTGGGTGTTCAGTGTTGTGGTTCAGTGTTGGGATTCAGTGTTGGGGGTTCAGTGTTGGGAATCAGTGTTGGTGGTTCAGTGTTGGGGGTTTTGTGTTGGTGGTTCAGTGTTGGGGGTTCAGTGCTGGGGTCCAGTGTGGGGGTTTCACTGTTGGGGTTCAGTGTTGGGGTTCAGTTTTGGTGTTCAGCATTGGGAGTTCAGTGGTGGGGTTCAGTGGTGGGGGTCAGTGTTGGGGTTCACTGTTTGGGTCCAGCGTTAGGGACTCAGTGTTGGGGGTTCAGTGTTGGGGTTCAGTGGCAGTGTTCAGTGTTGTGGGGTTCAGTGCTGGGAATGAGTGTTGGTGGTTCTGTGTTGGGCGTTTTGTGTTGGTGGTTCAGTGTTGGGGGTTCAGTGCTGGGGTTCAGTGTTGGAGTCCAGTGTTGGGGTTCAGTGCGGGAGTTCAGTGCTGGGGTTCAGTGCTGGGGGTTCAGTGTTGGGGTTCAGTATTGGGGGTTCGGTGTTAGGTTTCAGTTTTCAGGGTTAGTGTTGGGGTTCAGAGCTATGGCTCGGTGTTGGGGTTCAGTGGTGGGGGTTCAGTGTTGGGGGTTCAGTGTTGGGGGGTTCAGTGTTGGGAATCATTGTTGGGCTTCATTGTTGGGGGTTGTGTGGTGGTGGTCCAGTGTTGGGGGTTCAGTGTTGGGGTTCAGTGTTGGGGTCCAGTGTGGGGGGTCAGTGAGGGGGTTCAGTGCTGGGATTCACTCTTGTGGGTTCAGTGGTGGGGTTCAGTGCTGGGAGGTCAGTGCTGGGGTTCAGTGTTGGGTGTTCAGTGTTGGGGGTCAGTGTTGGTGCTCAGCATTGGGAGTTCAGTGTTGGGGTTCAGTGATGTGCGTTCAGTGTTGGGGTTCATTGGTGGAGTTCATTGGTGAGGGTTCGGTGTTGGGCTTCAGTGGTGGGGGTCAGTGTTGGGGTTCACTGTTTGCGTTCAGCGTTAGGGACTCAGTGTTGGGGGTTCAGTGTTGGGGTTCAGTGGCAGTGTTCAGTGTTGTGGGGTTCAGTGTTGTGAGGTTCAGTGTTGGTGGTTCTGTGTTGGGGGTTTTGTGTTGGTGGTTCAGTGCTGGGGTTCAGTGTTGGGGTCCAGTGCTGGGGGTTCCGTGCGGGAGTTCAGTGCTGGGGGTCAGTATTGGGGGTTCAGTGTTAGGGTTCAGTGTTCAGGGTTAGTGTTGGGGATCAGTGCTATGGTTCAATGTCGGGGTTCAGTGGTGGGGGATTCAGTGTTGGGAATCAGTGTTGGGGTTCAGTGTGGGGGTTCAGTGTTGGGGTTCAGTGTTGGGTTCAGTGCTGGGGTTCACTCTTGTCGGTTCAGTGGTGGGGTTCAATGATGAGAGGTCAGTGCTGGGGTTCAGTGTTGGGGGGTTCACTGTTGGGGTTTATGTGTTGGTGGTTCAGTGTTGGGGTCCAGTGTGGGGTTCAGTGTTGGGGGTTCATTTTTGAGACTGGTCAGTGTTGGGGTTCAGTTTTGGGGTTCAGTGTTGGGGTTCAGTATTGGGGATCAATTTTGGGGATTCAGTGTTGGGGGGTCAGTGTTGGGGTTCAGTGTTGGGTGTTCAGTGTTGGGCGTTTGTCAGCGTTGGGGGTCAGTGTTGATGTGTTCAGTGTTGGGGGTTCAGTGTCGGGGCTGGTCAGTTTTGGGGGTTCATTGTTTGGGGGTTCAGTGTTGGGGTTCAGTGTTGTGGTTTCAGTGTTGGGGTTTAATGTTGGGGTTTAGTGTTGGGCTGGTCAGTTTTGGGGGTGTCAGTGTTGGGTGTTCATTGTTGGGCGTTCAGTGTTGGGGGATTCAGTGTTGGGATTCAATGTTGGGTTTAGTGTTGGGGGTTAGTGTTGGGGTGTTCAGTGTTGGGGGTTCGGTGTTGTGGGTTCAGCTTTGGGGTTCAGTTTTAGGGTTCAGTGCTGGGGTTCGGTGTTGGGGTTCAGTGGTTGGATTTCGGTGTTGGGGTTCAGTGTTGGGGTTCAGTGTTAGGGTTCAGTGTTGGGGTTCAGCGTTAGGGGCTCAGTGTTGGGGTTCAATTTCGGGGTTCTGTGTTGGGGTCCAGTGTTGGGTTTCAGTATTAGGGTTCAGTGCTGGGGTCCAGTGCTGGTGTTCAGTGCTATGGCTCGGTATTGGGGGTTCAGTGTTGGGGTTCAGTGATGGGGGTTCAGTGTTGGGAATCAGTGTTGGTGGTTCAGTGTTGGGGGTTTTGTGTTGGTGGTTCAGTGTTGGGGGTTCTGTGCTGGGGTCCAGTGTGGGGGTTCAGTGTTGGGGTTCAGCACGGGAGTTCAGTGCTGGGGTTCAGTGTTGGGGTTCAGTGTTGGTGTTCAGCATTGGGAGTTCAGTGTTGGTGTTCAGCATTGGGAGTTCAGTGGCGGGGTTCAGTGTTGGGAGGTCAGTGCTGGGGTTCAGTGTTGGGTGTTCAGCGGTGGGGGCCAGTGTTGGGGTTCAGCAATGGGAGTTCAGTGTTGGGGTTCAGTGTTGTATGTTCAGTGTTGGGGTCCATTGGTGGGGGTTCGGTGTTGGGGGCCAGTGTTGGGGTTCTCTGTTGGGGTTCAGTGCTAGGGGCTCGGTGTTGCAGGTTCAGAGTTGTGGTTCAGTGGCAGCGTTCAGTGTTGGGGGTTCAGTGTTGGGGTTCAGTGCCAAGGGTTTTGTGCTGGGGTCAGTATTGGGGGTTCAGCGTTAGGGTTCAGTGTTCAAGGTTTAGCGTTGGAGTTCAGTGCTATGACTCGGTGTTGGGGTTCAGTGGGGGGTTCAGTGTTGGGTTTCAGTGCTGGGGTTCAGTGTTGGGGTTCAGCTTTGGTGTTCAGCATTGGGAGTTCAGTGCTGGGGTTCAATGTTGTGTGTTCAGTGTTGTGGTTCAGTGCTGGGGTTCATTGGTGGCGGTTTCGGTGTTGGGGTTCAGTGTTGGGGGTCAGTGTTGGTGTTCACTGTTGGGTTCAGTGTTAGGGGCTCGGTGTTGGGGGTTCAGTGTTGGGGTACAGTAGCAGTGTTCAGTGTTGCGTGTTCAGTGTTGGGGTTCAGTGTCAGGGTTCAGTGCTGGGTCAGTATTGGTAGTTCAGCGTTAGGTTGAGTGTTCAAGGTTTAGTGTTGGGGTTCAGTGCTATGACTCGGTGTTGGGGTTCAGTGTTAGGGTTCAGTGTTGGGGTTCAGCGTTAGGGGCTCAGTGTTGGGGTTCAATTTCGGGGTTCTGTGTTGGGGGTCCAGTGTTGGGTTTCAGTATTAGGGTTCAGTGCTGGGGTCCAGTGCTGGTGTTCAGTGCTATGGTTCGGTGTTGGGGGTTCAGTGTTGGCGTACAGTGTTGGGGTTCAGTGATGGGGGGTTCAGTGTTGGGAATCAGTGTTGGTGGTTCAGTGTTGGGGGTTTTGTGTTGGTGGTTCAGTGTTGGGGTTTCAGTGCTGGTGTCCAGTGTGGGGGTTCAGTGTTGGGGTTCAGTGCGGGAGTTCAGTGCTGGGGTTCATTGTTGGGGTTCAGTGTTGGTGTTCAGCATTGGGAGTTCAGTGGTGGGGTTCAGTGTTGGGAGGTCAGTGCTGGGGTTCAGTGTTGGGTGTTCAGCGGTGGGGTTCAGTGTTGGGGTTCAGCAATGGGAGTTCAGTGTTGGGGTTCAGTGTTGTATGTTCAGTGTCGGGGTCCATTGGTGGGGGTTCGGTGTTGGGGGCCAGTGTTGGGGTTCACTGTTGAGGTTCAGTGCTAGGGGCTCGGTGTTGCGGGTTCAGTGTTGTGGTTCAGTGGCAGTGTTCAGTGTTGGGGGTTCAGTGTTGGGGTTCAGTGACAGGGTTTTGTGATGGGGTCAGTATTGGGGGTTCAGCGTTAGGGTTCAGTGTTCAAGGTTTAGTGTTGGGGTCCAGTGCTATGACTCGGTGTTGGGGTTCAGTGGGGGTTCAGTGTTGGGGTTCAGTGTGGGGGTTCAGTGTTGGAGGGTTCACTGTTGGGGTTTATGTGTTGGTGGTTCAGTGTTGGGGTCCAATGTGGGGTTCAGTGTTGGGGGTTCATTTTTGAGACTGGTCAGTGTTGGGGTTCAGTTTTGGGGTTCAGTGTTGGGGTTCAGTATTGGGGTTCAATTTTGGGGATTCAGTGTTGGGGGGTCAGTGTTGAGGTGCAGTGTTGGGTGTTCAGTGTTGGGGTTCAGTGTTGGGCGTTTGTCAGCGTTGGGGGGTCAGTGTTGATGTGTTCAGTGTTGGGGGTTCAGTGTCGGTGCTGGTCAGTGTTGGGGGTTCATTGTTTGAGGTTCAGTGTTGGGTTTCAGTGTTGTGGTTTCAGTGTTGGGGTTTAATGTTGGGGTTTAGTGTTGGGCTGGTCAGTTTTGGGGGTGTCATTGTTGGGTGTTCATTGTTGGGCGTTCAGTGTTGGGGGATTCAGTGTTGGGATTCAATTTTGGGTTTAGTGTTGGGGGTTAGTGTTGGGGTGTTCAGTGTTGGGGGTTCGGTGTTTGTGGGTTCAACTTTGGGGTTCAGTTTTAGGGTTCAGTGCTGGGGTTCGGTGTTGGGGTTCAGTGGTGGGATTTCGGTGTTGGGGTTCAGTGTTGTGGTTCAGTGTTAGGGTTCAGTGTTGGGGTTCAGCGTTAGGGGCTCAGTGTTGGGGTTCAATTTCGGGGTTCTGTGTTGGGGGTCCAGTGTTGGGTTTCAGTATTAGGGTTCAGTGCTGGGGTCCAGTGCTGGTGTTCAGTGCTATGGCTCGGTGTTGGGGATTCAGTGTTGGGGTTCAGTGATGGGGGTTCAGTGTTGGGAATCAGTGTTGGTGGTTCAGTGTTGGGGGTTTTGTGTTGGTGGTTCAGTGTTGGGGGTTCTGTGCTGGGGTCCAGTGTGGGGGTTCAGTGTTGGGGTTCAGCACGGGAGTTCAGTGCTGGGGTTCAGTGTTGGGGTTCAGTGTTGGTGTTCAGCATTGGGAGTTCAGCGGTGGGGTTCAGTGTTGGGGTTCAGCAATGGGAGTTCAGTGTTGGGGTTCAGTGTTGGGGTTCAGTGTTGGGGTCCATTGGTGGGGGTTCGGTGTTGGGGGCCAGTGTTGGGGTTCGCTGTTGGGGTTCAGTGCTAGGGGCTCGGTGTTGCAGGTTCAGTGTTGTGGTTCAGTGGCAGTGTTCAGTGTTGGGGGTTCAGTGTTGGGGTTCAGTGTCAGGGTTTTGTGCTGGGGTCAGTATTGGGGGTTCAGCGTTAGGGTTCAGTGTTCAAGGTTTAGCGTTGGGGTTGAGTGCTATGACTCGGTGTTGGGGTTCAGTGGGGGGTTCAGTGTTGGGGTTCAGTGTTGTGTGTTCAGTGCTGGGGTTCATTGGTGGGGGTTCGGTGTTGGGATTCAGTGTTGGGGGTCAGTGTTGGGGTTCACCGTTTGGGTTCAGCTTTAGGGGTTCAGTGATGGGGGTTCAGTGTTGGAAATCAGTGTTGGTGGTTCAGTGTTGGGGGTTTTATATTGGTGGTTCAGTGTTGGGGGTTCAGTGCTGGGGTTCAGTGTTGGGGTCCAGTGTGGGGTTCAGTGTTGGGGTTCAGTGCTGGGGTCCAGTGCTGGTGTTCAGTGCTGTGGCTCGGTGTTGGGTGTTCAGTGTTGGGGTTCAGTGTTGGGCGTTCAGTGTTGGGGTTCAGTGTTGGTGCTCAGCATTGGGAGTTCAGTGTTGGGGTTCAGTGTTGTGTGTCCAGTGTTGGGGTTCATTGGTGGGGGTTCGGTGTTGGGGTTCAGTGTTGGGGGCCAGTGTTGGGGTTCACTGTTGGGGGTCAGTGTTAGGGGCTCGGTGTTGGGGGTTCAGTGTTGGTGTTCAGTGTCAGGGTTCAGTGCTGGGGGTCAGGATTGGTGGTTCAGCGTTAGGTTCAGTGTTCAAGGTTTAGGGTTGGGGTTCAGTGCTATGACTCGGTGTTGGGGTTCAGTGGGGGTTCAGTGTTGGTGATACAGCGTTGGTGGGTTCACTGTCGGGGTTCAGTGTTGGGGTCCAGTGTGGGGGTTCAATGTTGGGTTCAGTGCTGGGGTTCACTCTTGCGGGTTCAGTGTTGGGGTTCAATGCTGGGAGGACAGTGATGGGGTTCAATGTTGGGGTCCAGTGTGGGGGTCCAGTGTTGGGGTTCAGTGCGGGAGTTCAGTGCTGGGGTTCAGTGGTGGGGTTCAGTGATGGGAGGTCAGTGATTGGGTTCAGTGTTGGGGTCCAGTGTGGTGGTCCAGTTGTGGGGTTCAGTGCGGGAGTTCAGTGCTGGGGTTCAGTGTTGGTGTTCAGTGTTGGTGTTCAGCATTGGGAGTTCAGTGTTGGGGTTCAGTGGCAGTGTTCAGTGTTGTGGGGTTCAGTGTTGAGAATATGTGTTGTGGTTTCAGTGTTGGGGTTTAATGTTGGGGTTCAGTGGTGGGATTTCGGTGTTGGGGTTCAGTGTTGGGGTTCAGTGTTAGGGTTTAGTGTTGGGGTTCAGCGTTAGGGGCTCAGTGTTGGGGTTCCATTTCGGGGTTCTGTGTTGGGGGTCCAGTGTTGGGTTTCAGTATTAGGGTTCAGTGCTGGAGTCCAGTGCTGGTGTTCAGTGCTATGGTTCGGTGTTGGGGGTTCAGTGTTGGGGTACAGTGTTAGGGTTCAGTGATGGGGGGTTCAGTGTTGGGAATCAGTGTTGGTGGTTCAGTGTTGGGGGTTTTGTGTTGGTGGTTCAGTGTTGGGATTTCAGTGCTGGTGTCCAGTGTGGGGGTTCAGTGTTGGGGTTCAGTGCGAGAGTTCAGTGCTGGGGTTCATTGTTGGGGTTCAGTGTTGGTGTTCAGCATTGGGAGTTCAGTGGTGGGGTTCAGTGTTGGGAGGTCAGTGCTGGGGTTCAGTGTTGGGTGTTCAGCGGTGGGGTTCAGTGTTGGGGTTCAGCAATGGGAGTTCAGTGTTGGGGTTCAGTGTTGTATGTTCAGTGTTGGGGTCCATTGGTGGGGGTTCGGTGTTGGGGACCAGTGTTGGGGTTCACTGTTGGGGTTCAGTGCTAGGGGCTCGGTGTTGCGGGTTCAGTGTTGTGGTTCAGTGGCAGTGTTCAGTGTTGGGGGTTCAGTGTTGGGGTTCAGTGTCAGGGTTTTGTGCTGGGGTCAGTATTGGGGGTTCAGCGTTAGGGTTCAGTGTTCAAGGTTTAGTGTTGGGGTTCAGTGCTATGCCTCGGTGTTGGGGTTCAGTGTGGGGTTCAGTGTTGGGGGGTCATTTTTGAGACTGGTCAGTGTTGGGGTTCAGTTTTGGGGTTCAGTATTGGGGTTCAGTATTGGGGTTCAATTTTGGGGATTCAGTGTTGGGGGGTCAGTGTTGGGGTTCAGTGTTGGGTGTTCAGTGTTGGGGTTCAGTGTTGGGCGTTTGTCAGCGTTGGGGGTCAGTGTTGATGTGTTCAGTGTTGGGGGTTCAGTGTCGGGGCTGGTCAGTGTTGGGGGTTCATTGTTTGGGGGTTCAGTGTTGGGGTTCAGTGTTGTGGTTTCAGTGTTGGGGTTTAATGTTGGGGTTTAGTGTTGGGCTGGTCAGTTTTGGGGTGTCAGTGTTGGGTGTTCATTGTTGGGCGTTCAGTGTTGGGGGATTCAGTGTTGGGAGTCAATGTTGGGTTTAGTGTTGGGGGTTAGTGTTGGGGTGTTCAGTGTTGGGGGTTCGGTGTTGTGGGTTCAACTTTGGGGTTCAGTTTTAGGGTTCAGTGCTGGGGTTCGGTGTTGGGGTTCAGTGGTGGGATTTCGGTGTTGGGGTTCAGTGTTGGGGTTCAGTGTTAGGGTTCAGTGTTGGGGTTCAGCGTTAGGGGCTCAGTGTTGGGGTTCAATTTCGGGGTTCTGTGTTGGGGGTCCAGTGTTGGGTTTCAGTATTAGGGTTCAGTGCTGGGATCCAGTGCTGGTGTTCAGTGCTATGGCTCGGTGTTGGGGGTTTAGTGTTGGGGTTCAGTGATGGGGGTTCAGTGTTGGGAATCAGTGTTGGTGGTTCAGTGTTGGGGGTTTTGTGTTGGTGGTTCAGTGTTGGGGGTTCTGTGCTGGGGTCCAGTGTGGGGGTTCAGTGTTGGGGTTCAGCACGGGAGTTCAGTGCTGGGGTTCAGTGTTGGGGTTCAGTGTTGGTGTTCAGCATTGGGAGTTCAGTGTTGGTGTTCAGCATTGGGAGTTCAGTGGCGGGGTTCAGTGTTGGGAGGTCAGTGCTGGGGTTCAGTGTTGGGTGTTCAGCGGTGGGGTTCAGTGTTGGGGTTCAGCAATGGGAGTTCAGTGTTGGGGTTCAGTGTTGTATGTTCAGTGTTGGGGTCCATTGGTGGGGGTTCGGTGTTGGGGGCCAGTGTTGGGGTTCACTGTTGGGGTTCAGTGCTAGGGGCTCGGTGTTGCAGGTTCAGAGTTGTGGTTCAGTGGCAGCGTTCAGTGTTGGGGGTTCAGTGTTGGGGTTCAGTGTCAGGGTTTTGTGCTGGGGTCAGTATTGGGGGTTCAGCGTTAGGGTTCAGTGTTCAAGGTTTAGCGTTGGAGTTCAGTGCTATGACTCGGTGTTGGGGTTCAGTGGGGGGTTCAGTGTTGGGTTTCAGTGTTGGGGTTCAGTGTTGGGGTTCAGCTTTGGTGTTCAGCATTGGGAGTTCAGTGCTGGGGTTCAATGTTGTGTGTTCAGTGTTGTGGTTCAGTGCTGGGGTTCATTGGTGGGGGTTTCGGTGTTGGGGTTCAGTGTTGGGGGTCAGTGTTGGTGTTCACTGTTGGGTTCAGTGTTAGGGGCTCGGTGTTGGGGGTTCAGTGTTGGGGTACAGTAGCAGTGTTCAGTGTTGCGTGTTCAGTGTTGGGGTTCAGTGTCAGGGTTCAGTGCTGGGGTCAGTATTGCTAGTTCAGCGTTAGGTTGAGTGTTCAAGGTTTAGTGTTGGGGTTCAGTGCTATGACTCGGTGTTGGGGTTCAGTGTTAGGGTTCAGTGTTGGGGTTCAGCGTTAGGGGCTCAGTGTTGGGGTTCCATTTCGGGGTTCTGTGTCGGGGGTCCAGTGTTGGGTTTCAGTATTAGGGTTCAGTGCTGGGGTCCAGTGCTGGTGTTCAGTGCTATGGCTCGGTGTTGGGGGTTCAGTGTTGGGGTTCAGTGTTGGGGTTCAGTGATGGGGGGTTCAGTGTTGGGAATCAGTGTTGGTGGTTCAGTGTTGAGGGTTTTGTGTTGGTGGTTCAGTGTTGGGGCTTCAGTGTTGGGGGCCAGTGTGGGGGTTCAGTGTTGGGGTTCAGTGCGGGAGTTCAGTGCTGGGGTTCAGTGCTGGGGTTCAGTGTTGGGGTTCAGTGTTGGTGTTCAGCATTGGGAGTTCAGTGGTGGGGTTCAGTGTTGGGAGGTCAGTGCTGGGGTTCAGTGTTGGGTGTTCAGCGGTGGTGTTCAGTGTTGGGGTTCAGCAATGGGAGTTCAGTGTTGGGGTTCAGTGTTGTATGTTCAGTGTTGGGGTCCATTGTTGGGGGTTCGGTGTTGGGGGCCAGTGTTGGGGTTCACTGTTGGGGTTCAGTGCTAGGGGCTCGGTGTTGCAGGTTCAGAGTTGTGGTTCAGTGGCAGCGTTCAGTGTTGGGGGTTCAGTGTTGGGGTTCAGTGCCAAGGGTTTTGCGCTGGGGTCAGTATTGGGGGTTCAGCGTTAGGGTTCAGTGTTCAAGGTTTAGCGTTGGAGTTCAGTGCTATGACTCGGTGTTGGGGTTCAGTGGGGGGTTCAGTGTTGGGTTTCAGTGCTGGGGTTCAGTGTTGGGGTTCAGCTTTGGTGTTCAGCATTGGGAGTTCAGTGCTGGGGTTCAATGTTGTGTGTTCAGTGTTGTGGTTCAGTGCTGGGGTTCATTGGTGGGGGTTTCGGTGTTGGGGTTCAGTGTTGGGGGTCAGTGTTGGTGTTCACTGTTGGGTTCAGTGTTAGGGGCTCGGTGTTGGGGGTTCAGTGTTGGGGTACAGTAGCAGTGTTCAGTGTTGCGTGTTCAGTGTTGGGGTTCAATTTCGGGGTTCTGTGTTGGGGGTCCAGTGTTGGGTTTCAGTATTAGGGTTCAGTGCTGGGGTCCAGTGCTGGTGTTCAGTGCTATGGTTCGGTGTTGGGGGTTCAGTGTTGGCGTACAGTGTTGGGGTTCAGTGATGGGGGGTTCAGTGTTGGGAATCAGTGTTGGTGGTTCAGTGTTGGGGGTTTTGTGTTGGTGGTTCAGTGTTGGGGTTTCAGTGCTGGTGTCCAGTGTGGGGGTTCAGTGTTGGGGTTCAGTGCGGGAGTTCAGTGCTGGGGTTCATTGTTGGGGTTCAGTGTTGGTGTTCAGCATTGGGAGTTCAGTGGTGGGGTTCAGTGTTGGGAGGTCAGTGCTGGGGTTCAGTGTTGGGTGTTCAGCGGTGGGGTTCAGTGTTGGGGTTCAGCAATGGGAGTTCAGTGTTGGGGTTCAGTGTTGTATGTTCAGTGTCGGGGTCCATTGGTGGGGGTTCGGTGTTGGGGGCCAGTGTTGGGGTTCACTGTTGAGGTTCAGTGCTAGGGGCTCGGTGTTGCGGGTTCAGTGTTGTGGTTCAGTGGCAGTGTTCAGTGTTGGGGGTTCAGTGTTGGGGTTCAGTGACAGGGTTTTGTGATGGGGTCAGTATTGGGGGTTCAGCGTTAGGGTTCAGTGTTCAAGGTTTAGTGTTGGGGTCCAGTGCTATGACTCGGTGTTGGGGTTCAGTGGGGGTTCAGTGTTGGGGTTCAGTGTGGGGGTTCAGTGTTGGAGGGTTCACTGTTGGGGTTTATGTGTTGGTGGTTCAGTGTTGGGGTCCAGTGTGGGGTTCAGTGTTGGGGGTTCATTTTTGAGACTGGTCAGTGTTGGGGTTCAGTTTTGGGGTTCAGTGTTGGGGTTCAGTATTGGGGTTCAATTTTGGGGATTCAGTGTTGGGGGGTCAGTGTTGAGGTGCAGTGTTGGGTGTTCAGTGTTGGGGTTCAGTGTTGGGCGTTTGTCAGCGTTGGGGGGTCAGTGTTGATGTGTTCAGTGTTGGGGGTTCAGTGTCGGTGCTGGTCAGTGTTGGGGGTTCATTGTTTGAGGTTCAGTGTTGGGTTTCAGTGTTGTGGTTTCAGTGTTGGGGTTTAATGTTGGGGTTTAGTGTTGGGCTGGTCAGTTTTGGGGGTGTCATTGTTGGGTGTTCATTGTTGGGCGTTCAGTGTTGGGGGATTCAGTGTTGGGATTCAATTTTGGGTTTAGTGTTGGGGGTTAGTGTTGGGGTGTTCAGTGTTGGGGGTTCGGTGTTTGTGGGTTCAACTTTGGGGTTCAGTTTTAGGGTTCAGTGCTGGGGTTCGGTGTTGGGGTTCAGTGGTGGGATTTCGGTGTTGGGGTTCAGTGTTGTGGTTCAGTGTTAGGGTTCAGTGTTGGGGTTCAGCGTTAGGGGCTCAGTGTTGGGGTTCAATTTCGGGGTTCTGTGTTGGGGGTCCAGTGTTGGGTTTCAGTATTAGGGTTCAGTGCTGGGGTCCAGTGCTGGTGTTCAGTGCTATGGCTCGGTGTTGGGGATTCAGTGTTGGGGTTCAGTGATGGGGGTTCAGTGTTGGGAATCAGTGTTGGTGGTTCAGTGTTGGGGGTTTTGTGTTGGTGGTTCAGTGTTGGGGGTTCTGTGCTGGGGTCCAGTGTGGGGGTTCAGTGTTGGGGTTCAGCACGGGAGTTCAGTGCTGGGGTTCAGTGTTGGGGTTCAGTGTTGGTGTTCAGCATTGGGAGTTCAGCGGTGGGGTTCAGTGTTGGGGTTCAGCAATGGGAGTTCGGTGTTGGGGTTCAGTGTTGGGGTTCAGTGTTGGGGTCCATTGGTGGGGGTTCGGTGTTGGGGGCCAGTGTTGGGGTTCGCTGTTGGGGTTCAGTGCTAGGGGCTCGGTGTTGCAGGTTCAGTGTTGTGGTTCAGTGGCAGTGTTCAGTGTTGGGGGTTCAGTGTTGGGGTTCAGTGTCAGGGTTTTGTGCTGGGGTCAGTATTGGGGGTTCAGCGTTAGGGTTCAGTGTTCAAGGTTTAGCGTTGGGGTTGAGTGCTATGACTCGGTGTTGGGGTTCAGTGGGGGGTTCAGTGTTGGGGTTCAGTGTTGTGTGTTCAGTGCTGGGGTTCATTGGTGGGGGTTCGGTGTTGGGATTCAGTGTTGGGGGTCAGTGTTGGGGTTCACCGTTTGGGTTCAGCTTTAGGGGTTCAGTGATGGGGGTTCAGTGTTGGAAATCAGTGTTGGTGGTTCAGTGTTGGGGGTTTTATATTGGTGGTTCAGTGTTGGGGGTTCAGTGCTGGGGTTCAGTGTTGGGGTCCAGTGTGGGGTTCAGTGTTGGGGTTCAGTGCTGGGGTCCAGTGCTGGTGTTCAGTGCTGTGGCTCGGTGTTGGGTGTTCAGTGTTGGGGTTCAGTGTTGGGCGTTCAGTGTTGGGGTTCAGTGTTGGTGCTCAGCATTGGGAGTTCAGTGTTGGGGTTCAGTGTTGTGTGTCCAGTGTTGGGGTTCATTGGTGGGGGTTCGGTGTTGGGGTTCAGTGTTGGGGGCCAGTGTTGGGGTTCACTGTTGGGGGTCAGTGTTAGGGGCTCGGTGTTGGGGGTTCAGTGTTGGTGTTCAGTGTCAGGGTTCAGTGCTGGGGGTCAGGATTGGTGGTTCAGCGTTAGGTTCAGTGTTCAAGGTTTAGGGTTGGGGTTCAGTGCTATGACTCGGTGTTGGGGTTCAGTGGGGGTTCAGTGTTGGTGATACAGCGTTGGTGGGTTCACTGTCGGGGTTCAGTGTTGGGGTCCAGTGTGGGGGTTCAATGTTGGGTTCAGTGCTGGGGTTCACTCTTGCGGGTTCAGTGTTGGGGTTCAATGCTGGGAGGACAGTGATGGGGTTCAATGTTGGGGTCCAGTGTGGGGGTCCAGTGTTGGGGTTCAGTGCGGGAGTTCAGTGCTGGGGTTCAGTGGTGGGGTTCAGTGATGGGAGGTCAGTGATTGGGTTCAGTGTTGGGGTCCAGTGTGGTGGTCCAGTTGTGGGGTTCAGTGCGGGAGTTCAGTGCTGGGGTTCAGTGTTGGTGTTCAGTGTTGGTGTTCAGCATTGGGAGTTCAGTGTTGGGGTTCAGTGGCAGTGTTCAGTGTTGTGGGGTTCAGTGTTGAGAATATGTGTTGTGGTTTCAGTGTTGGGGTTTAATGTTGGGGTTCAGTGGTGGGATTTCGGTGTTGGGGTTCAGTGTTGGGGTTCAGTGTTAGGGTTTAGTGTTGGGGTTCAGCGTTAGGGGCTCAGTGTTGGGGTTCCATTTCGGGGTTCTGTGTTGGGGGTCCAGTGTTGGGTTTCAGTATTAGGGTTCAGTGCTGGAGTCCAGTGCTGGTGTTCAGTGCTATGGTTCGGTGTTGGGGGTTCAGTGTTGGGGTACAGTGTTAGGGTTCAGTGATGGGGGGTTCAGTGTTGGGAATCAGTGTTGGTGGTTCAGTGTTGGGGGTTTTGTGTTGGTGGTTCAGTGTTGGGATTTCAGTGCTGGTGTCCAGTGTGGGGGTTCAGTGTTGGGGTTCAGTGCGAGAGTTCAGTGCTGGGGTTCATTGTTGGGGTTCAGTGTTGGTGTTCAGCATTGGGAGTTCAGTGGTGGGGTTCAGTGTTGGGAGGTCAGTGCTGGGGTTCAGTGTTGGGTGTTCAGCGGTGGGGTTCAGTGTTGGGGTTCAGCAATGGGAGTTCAGTGTTGGGGTTCAGTGTTGTATGTTCAGTGTTGGGGTCCATTGGTGGGGGTTCGGTGTTGGGGACCAGTGTTGGGGTTCACTGTTGGGGTTCAGTGCTAGGGGCTCGGTGTTGCGGGTTCAGTGTTGTGGTTCAGTGGCAGTGTTCAGTGTTGGGGGTTCAGTGTTGGGGTTCAGTGTCAGGGTTTTGTGCTGGGGTCAGTATTGGGGGTTCAGCGTTAGGGTTCAGTGTTCAAGGTTTAGTGTTGGGGTTCAGTGCTATGCCTCGGTGTTGGGGTTCAGTGTGGGGTTCAGTGTTGGGGGGTCATTTTTGAGACTGGTCAGTGTTGGGGTTCAGTTTTGGGGTTCAGTATTGGGGTTCAGTATTGGGGTTCAATTTTGGGGATTCAGTGTTGGGGGGTCAGTGTTGGGGTTCAGTGTTGGGTGTTCAGTGTTGGGGTTCAGTGTTGGGCGTTTGTCAGCGTTGGGGGTCAGTGTTGATGTGTTCAGTGTTGGGGGTTCAGTGTCGGGGCTGGTCAGTGTTGGGGGTTCATTGTTTGGGGGTTCAGTGTTGGGGTTCAGTGTTGTGGTTTCAGTGTTGGGGTTTAATGTTGGGGTTTAGTGTTGGGCTGGTCAGTTTTGGGGTGTCAGTGTTGGGTGTTCATTGTTGGGCGTTCAGTGTTGGGGGATTCAGTGTTGGGAGTCAATGTTGGGTTTAGTGTTGGGGGTTAGTGTTGGGGTGTTCAGTGTTGGGGGTTCGGTGTTGTGGGTTCAACTTTGGGGTTCAGTTTTAGGGTTCAGTGCTGGGGTTCGGTGTTGGGGTTCAGTGGTGGGATTTCGGTGTTGGGGTTCAGTGTTGGGGTTCAGTGTTAGGGTTCAGTGTTGGGGTTCAGCGTTAGGGGCTCAGTGTTGGGGTTCAATTTCGGGGTTCTGTGTTGGGGGTCCAGTGTTGGGTTTCAGTATTAGGGTTCAGTGCTGGGATCCAGTGCTGGTGTTCAGTGCTATGGCTCGGTGTTGGGGGTTTAGTGTTGGGGTTCAGTGATGGGGGTTCAGTGTTGGGAATCAGTGTTGGTGGTTCAGTGTTGGGGGTTTTGTGTTGGTGGTTCAGTGTTGGGGGTTCTGTGCTGGGGTCCAGTGTGGGGGTTCAGTGTTGGGGTTCAGCACGGGAGTTCAGTGCTGGGGTTCAGTGTTGGGGTTCAGTGTTGGTGTTCAGCATTGGGAGTTCAGTGTTGGTGTTCAGCATTGGGAGTTCAGTGGCGGGGTTCAGTGTTGGGAGGTCAGTGCTGGGGTTCAGTGTTGGGTGTTCAGCGGTGGGGTTCAGTGTTGGGGTTCAGCAATGGGAGTTCAGTGTTGGGGTTCAGTGTTGTATGTTCAGTGTTGGGGTCCATTGGTGGGGGTTCGGTGTTGGGGGCCAGTGTTGGGGTTCACTGTTGGGGTTCAGTGCTAGGGGCTCGGTGTTGCAGGTTCAGAGTTGTGGTTCAGTGGCAGCGTTCAGTGTTGGGGGTTCAGTGTTGGGGTTCAGTGTCAGGGTTTTGTGCTGGGGTCAGTATTGGGGGTTCAGCGTTAGGGTTCAGTGTTCAAGGTTTAGCGTTGGAGTTCAGTGCTATGACTCGGTGTTGGGGTTCAGTGGGGGGTTCAGTGTTGGGTTTCAGTGTTGGGGTTCAGTGTTGGGGTTCAGCTTTGGTGTTCAGCATTGGGAGTTCAGTGCTGGGGTTCAATGTTGTGTGTTCAGTGTTGTGGTTCAGTGCTGGGGTTCATTGGTGGGGGTTTCGGTGTTGGGGTTCAGTGTTGGGGGTCAGTGTTGGTGTTCACTGTTGGGTTCAGTGTTAGGGGCTCGGTGTTGGGGGTTCAGTGTTGGGGTACAGTAGCAGTGTTCAGTGTTGCGTGTTCAGTGTTGGGGTTCAGTGTCAGGGTTCAGTGCTGGGGTCAGTATTGCTAGTTCAGCGTTAGGTTGAGTGTTCAAGGTTTAGTGTTGGGGTTCAGTGCTATGACTCGGTGTTGGGGTTCAGTGTTAGGGTTCAGTGTTGGGGTTCAGCGTTAGGGGCTCAGTGTTGGGGTTCCATTTCGGGGTTCTGTGTCGGGGGTCCAGTGTTGGGTTTCAGTATTAGGGTTCAGTGCTGGGGTCCAGTGCTGGTGTTCAGTGCTAGGGCTCGGTGTTGGGGGTTCAGTGTTGGGGTTCAGTGTTGGGGTTCAGTGATGGGGGGTTCAGTGTTGGGAATCAGTGTTGGTGGTTCAGTGTTGAGGGTTTTGTGTTGGTGGTTCAGTGTTGGGGCTTCAGTGTTGGGGGCCAGTGTGGGGGTTCAGTGTTGGGGTTCAGTGCGGGAGTTCAGTGCTGGGGTTCAGTGCTGGGGTTCAGTGTTGGGGTTCAGTGTTGGTGTTCAGCATTGGGAGTTCAGTGGTGGGGTTCAGTGTTGGGAGGTCAGTGCTGGGGTTCAGTGTTGGGTGTTCAGCGGTGGTGTTCAGTGTTGGGGTTCAGCAATGGGAGTTCAGTGTTGGGGTTCAGTGTTGTATGTTCAGTGTTGGGGTCCATTGTTGGGGGTTCGGTGTTGGGGGCCAGTGTTGGGGTTCACTGTTGGGGTTCAGTGCTAGGGGCTCGGTGTTGCAGGTTCAGAGTTGTGGTTCAGTGGCAGCGTTCAGTGTTGGGGGTTCAGTGTTGGGGTTCAGTGCCAAGGGTTTTGTGCTGGGGTCAGTATTGGGGGTTCAGCGTTAGGGTTCAGTGTTCAAGGTTTAGCGTTGGAGTTCAGTGCTATGACTCGGTGTTGGGGTTCGGTGGGGGGTTCAGTGTTGGGTTTCAGTGCTGGGGTTCAGTGTTGGGGTTCAGCTTTGGTGTTCAGCATTGGGAGTTCAGTGCTGGGGTTCAATGTTGTGTGTTCAGTGTTGTGGTTCAGTGCTGGGGTTCATTGGTGGGGGTTTCGGTGTTGGGGTTCAGTGTTGGGGGTCAGTGTTGGTGTTCACTGTTGGGTTCAGTGTTAGGGGCTCGGTGTTGGGGGTTCAGTGTTGGGGTACAGTAGCAGTGTTCAGTGTTGCGTGTTCAGTGTTGGGGTTCAATTTCGGGGTTCTGTGTTGGGGGTCCAGTGTTGGGTTTCAGTATTAGGGTTCAGTGCTGGGGTCCAGTGCTGGTGTTCAGTGCTATGGTTCGGTGTTGGGGGTTCAGTGTTGGCGTACAGTGTTGGGGTTCAGTGATGGGGGGTTCAGTGTTGGGAATCAGTGTTGGTGGTTCAGTGTTGGGGGTTTTGTGTTGGTGGTTCAGTGTTGGGGGTTCTGTGCTGGTGTCCAGTGTGGGGGTTCAGTGTTGGGGTTCAGCACGAGAGTTCAGTGCTGGGGTTCAGTGTTGGGGTTCAGTGTTGGTGTTCAGCATTGGGAGTTCAGTGGTGGGGTTGAGTGTTGGGAGGTCAGTGCTGGGGTTCAGTGTTGGGTGTTCAGCGGTGGGGTTCAGTGTTGGGGTTCAGCAATGGGAGTTCAGTGTTGGGGTTCAGTGTTGTATGTTCAGTGTTGGGGTTCAGTGTTGGGGTCCATTGGTGGGGGTTCGGTGTTGGGGGCCAGTGTTGGGGTTCGCTGTTGGCGTTCAGTGCTAGGGGCTCGGTGTTGCAGGTTCAGTGTTGTGGTTCAGTGGCAGTGTTCAGTGTTGGGGGTTCAGTGTTGGGGTTCAGTGTCAGGGTTTTGTGCTGGGGTCAGTATTGGGGGTTCAGCGTTAGGGTTCAGTGTTCAAGGTTTAGCGTTGGGGTTGAGTGCTATGACTCGGTGTTGGGGTTCAGTGGGGGGTTCAGTGTTGGGGTTCAGTGTTGTGTGTTCAGTGCTGGGGTTCATTGGTGGGGGTTCGGTCTTGGGATTCAGTGTTGGGGGTCAGTGTTGGGGTTCACCGTTTGGGTTCAGCTTTAGGGGTTCAGTGATGGGGGTTCAGTGTTGGAAATCAGTGTTGGTGGTTCAGTGTTGGGGGTTTTATATTGGTGGTTCAGTGTTGGGGGTTCAGTGCTGGGGTTCAGTGTTGGGGTCCAGTGTGGGGTTCAGTGTTGGGGTTCAGTGCTGGGGTCCAGTGCTGGTGTTCAGTGCTGTGGCTCGGTGTTGGGTGTTCAGTGTTGGGGTTCAGTGTTGGGCGTTCAGTGTTGGGGTTCAGTGTTGGTGCTCAGCATTGGGAGTTCAGTGTTGGGGTTCAGTGTTGTGTGTCCAGTGTTGGGGTTCATTGGTGGGGGTTCGGTGTTGGGGTTCAGTGTTGGGGGCCAGTGTTGGGGTTCACTGTTGGGGGTCAGTGTTAGGGGCTCGGTGTTGGGGGTTCAGTGTTGGTGTTCAGTGTCAGGGTTCAGTGCTGGGGGTCAGGATTGGTGGTTCAGCGTTAGGTTCAGTGTTCAAGGTTTAGGGTTGGGGTTCAGTGCTATGACTCGGTGTTGGGGTTCAGTGGGGGTTCAGTGTTGGTGATACAGCGTTGGTGGGTTCACTGTCGGGGTTCAGTGTTGGGGTCCAGTGTGGGGGTTCAATGTTGGGTTCAGTGCTGGGGTTCACTCTTGCGGGTTCAGTGTTGGGGTTCAATGCTGGGAGGACAGTGATGGGGTTCAATGTTGGGGTCCAGTGTGGGGGTCCAGTGTTGGGGTTCAGTGCGGGAGTTCAGTGCTGGGGTTCAGTGTTGGGGTTCAGTGATGGGAGGTCAGTGATTGGGTTCAGTGTTGGGGTCCAGTGTGGTGGTCCAGTTGTGGGGTTCAGTGCGGGAGTTCAGTGCTGGGGTTCAGTGTTGGTGTTCAGTGTTGGTGTTCAGCATTGGGAGTTCAGTGTTGGGGTTCAGTGGCAGTGTTCAGTGTTGTGGGGTTCAGTGTTGAGAATATGTGTTGTGGTTTCAGTGTTGGGGTTTAATGTTGGGGTTCAGTGTTGGGCTGGTCAGTTTTGGGGGGGTCAGTGTTGGGTGTTCATTGTTGGGCGTTCAGTGTTTGGGGATTCAGTGTTGGGGTTCAATGTTGGGTTTAGTGTTGGGGTTAGTGTTGGGGTGTTCAGTGTTGGGGGTTCGGTGTTGTGGGTTCAACTTTGGGGTTCAGTTTTAGGGTTCAGTGCTGGGGTTCGGTGTTGGGGTTCAGTGGTGGGATTTCGGTGTTGGGGTTCAGTGTTGGGGTTCAGTGTTAGGGTTTAGTGTTGGGGTTCAGCGTTAGGGGCTCAGTGTTGGGGTTCCATTTCGGGGTTCTGTGTTGGGGGTCCAGTGTTGGGTTTCAGTATTAGGGTTCAGTGCTGGAGTCCAGTGCTGGTGTTCAGTGCTATGGTTCGGTGTTGGGGGTTCAGTGTTGGGGTACAGTGTTAGGGTTCAGTGATGGGGGGTTCAGTGTTGGGAATCAGTGTTGGTGGTTCAGTGTTGGGGGTTTTGTGTTGGTGGTTCAGTGTTGGGATTTCAGTGCTGGTGTCCAGTGTGGGGGTTCAGTGTTGGGGTTCAGTGCGGGCGTTCAGTGCTGGGGTTCATTGTTGGGGTTCAGTGTTGGTGTTCAGCATTGGGAGTTCAGTGGTGGGGTTCAGTGTTGGGAGGTCAGTGCTGGGGTTCAGTGTTGGGTGTTCAGCGGTGGGGTTCAGTGTTGGGGTTCAGCAATGGGAGTTCAGTGTTGGGGTTCAGTGTTGTATGTTCAGTGTTGGGGTCCATTGGTGGGGGTTCGGTGTTGGGGACCAGTTTTGGGGTTCACTGTTGGGGTTCAGTGCTAGGGGCTCGGTGTTGCGGGTTCAGTGTTGTGGTTCAGTGGCAGTGTTCAGTGTTGGGGGTTCAGTGTTGGGGTTCAGTGGCAGGGTTTTGTGATGGGGTCAGTATTGGGGGTTCAGCGTTAGGGTTCAGTGTTCAAGGTTTAGTGTTGGGGTTCAGTGCTATGCCTCGGTGTTGGGGTTCAGTGTGGGGTTCAGTGTTGGGGGGTCATTTTTGAGACCGGTCAGTGTTGGGGTTCAGTTTTGGGGTTCAGTATTGGGGTTCAGTATTGGGGTTCAATTTTGGGGATTCAGTGTTGGGGGGTCAGTGTTGGGGTTCAGTGTTGGGTGTTCAGTGTTGGGGTTCAGTGTTGGGCGTTTGTCAGCGTTGGGGGTCAGTGTTGATGTGTTCAGTGTTGGGGGTTCAGTGTCGGGGCTGGTCAGTGTTGGGGGTTCATTGTTTGGGGGTTCAGTGTTGGGGTTCAGTGTTGTGGTTTCAGTGTTGGGGTTTAATGTTGGGGTTTAGTGTTGGGCTGGTCAGTTTTGGGGGTGTCAGTGTTGGGTGTTAATTGTTGGGCGTTCAGTGTTGGGGGATTCAGTGTTGGGAGTCAATGTTGGGTTTAGTGTTGGGGGTTAGTGTTGGGGTGTTCAGTGTTGGGGGTTCGGTGTTGTGGGTTCAACTTTGGGGTTCAGTTTTAGGGTTCAGTGCTGGGGTTCGGTGTTGGGGTTCAGTGGTGGGATTTCGGTGTTGGGGTTCAGTGTTGGGGTTCAGTGTTAGGGTTCAGTGTTGGGGTTCAGCGTTAGGGGCTCAGTGTTGGGGTTCAATTTCGGGGTTCTGTGTTGGGGGTCCAGTGTTGGGTTTCAGTATTAGGGTTCAGTGCTGGGATCCAGTGCTGGTGTTCAGTGCTATGGCTCGGTGTTGGGGGTTTAGTGTTGGGGTTCAGTGATGGGGGTTCAGTGTTGGGAATCAGTGTTGGTGGTTCAGTGTTGGGGGTTTTGTGTTGGTGGTTCAGTGTTGGGGGTTCTGTGCTGGGGTCCAGTGTGGGGGTTCAATGTTGGGGTTCAGCACGGGAGTTCAGTGCTGGGGTTCAGTGTTGGGGTTCAGTGTTGGTGTTCAGCATTGGGAGTTCAGTGTTGGTGTTCAGCATTGGGAGTTCAGTGGCGGGGTTCAGTGTTGGGAGGTCAGTGCTGGGGTTCAGTGTTGGGTGTTCAGCGGTGGGGTTCAGTGTTGGGGTTCAGCAATGGGAGTTCAGTGTTGGGGTTCAGTGTTGTATGTTCAGTGTTGGGGTCCATTGGTGGGGGTTCGGTGTTGGGGGCCAGTGTTGGGGTTCACTGTTGGGGTTCAGTGCTAGGGGCTCGGTGTTGCAGGTTCAGAGTTGTGGTTCAGTGGCAGCGTTCAGTGTTGGGGGTTCAGTGTTGGGGTTCAGTGTCAGGGTTTTGTGCTGGGGTCAGTATTGGGGGTTCAGCGTTAGGGTTCAGTGTTCAAGGTTTAGCGTTGGAGTTCAGTGCTATGACTCGGTGTTGGGGTTCAGTGGGGGGTTCAGTGTTGGGTTTCAGTGTTGGGGTTCAGTGTTGGGGTTCAGCTTTGGTGTTCAGCATTGGGAGTTCAGTGCTGGGGTTCAATGTTGTGTGTTCAGTGTTGTGGTTCAGTGCTGGGGTTCATTGGTGGGGGTTTCGGTGTTGGGGTTCAGTGTTGGGGGTCAGTGTTGGTGTTCACTGTTGGGTTCAGTGTTAGGAGCTCGGTGTTGGGGGTTCAGTGTTGGGGTACAGTAGCAGTGTTCAGTGTTGCGTGTTCAGTGTTGGGGTTCAGTGTCAGGGTTCAGTGCTGGGGTCAGTATTGGTAGTTCAGCGTTAGGTTGAGTGTTCAAGGTTTAGTGTTGGGGTTCAGTGCTATGACTCGGTGTTGGGGTTCAGTGTTAGGGTTCAGTGTTGGGGTTCAGCGTTAGGGGCTCAGTGTTGGGGTTCCATTTCGGGGTTCTGTGTTGGGGGTCCAGTGTTGGGTTTCAGTATTAGGGTTCAGTGCTGGGGTCCAGTGCTGGTGTTCAGTGCTATGGCTCGGTGTTGGGGGTTCAGTGTTGGGGTTCAGTGTTGGGGTTCAGTGTTGGGGTTCAGTGATGGGGGGTTCAGTGTTGGGAATCAGTGTTGGTGGTTCAGTGTTGAGGGTTTTGTGTTGGTGGTTCAGTGTTGGGGCTTCAGTGTTGGGGGCCAGTGTGGGGGTTCAGTGTTGGGTTCAGTGTTAGGGGCTCGGTGTTGGGGGTTCAGTGTTGGGGTACAGTAGCAGTGTTCAGTGTTGCGTGTTCAGTGTTGGGGTTCAGTGTCAGGGTTCAGTGCTGGGGTCAGTATTGGTAGTTCAGCGTTAGGTTGAGTGTTCAAGGTTTAGTGTTGGGGTTCAGTGCTATGACTCGGTGTTGGGGTTCAGTGTTAGGGTTCAGTGTTGGGGTTCAGCGTTAGGGGCTCAGTGTTGGGGTTCCATTTCGGGGTTCTGTGTCGGGGGTCCAGTGTTGGGTTTCAGTATTAGGGTTCAGTGCTGGGGTCCAGTGCTGGTGTTCAGTGCTATGGCTCGGTGTTGGGGGTTCAGTGTTGGGGTTCAGTGTTGGGGTTCAGTGATGGGGGGTTCAGTGTTGGGAATCAGTGTTGGTGGTTCAGTGTTGAGGGTTTTGTGTTGGTGGTTCAGTGTTGGGGCTTCAGTGTTGGGGGCCAGTGTGGGGGTTCAGTGTTGGGGTTCAGTGCGGGAGGTCAGTGCGGGAGTTCAGTGCTGGGGTCCAGTGTTGGGGTTCAGTGTTGTGTGTTCAGTGTTGGGGGTTCAGTGTTGGAGTCCAGTGTTAGGGTTCAGTGTTCAGGGTTAGTGTTGGGGTTCAGTGCTATGGCTCGGTGTTGGGGTTCAGTGGTGGGGTGTTCATCGTTGGGGGTTCAGTGTTGGGGTTCAGTGTTGGGTGTGTTGTGTTGGTGGTCCAGTGTTGGGGTTCAGTGTTGGGGTCCAGTGTGGAGGTTCAGTTGTGGGATTCAGTGATGGGAGGTCAGTGCTGGGGTTCAGTGTTGTGTGTTCAGTGTTGGGGTTCAGTGCTGGGGTTCATTGCTGGGGGTTCAGTGTTGGGGTTCAGTGCGGGAGTTCAGTGCTGGAGTTCAGTGTGGGTGTTCAGCTTTGGTGTTCAGCATTGGGAGTTCAGTGCTGGGGTTCAATGTTGTGTGTTCAGTGTTGGGGTTCAGTGCTGGGGCTCATTGGTGGGGGTTTCGGTGTTGGGGTTCAGTGTTGGGGTCAGTGTTGGGGTTCAGTGTTAGGGTTCAGTGTTCAGGGTTAGTGTTGGGGATCAGTGCTATGGTTCAATGTCGGGGTTCAGTGATGGAGGGTTCAGTGTTGGGAATCAGTGTTGGGGTTCAGTGTTGGGTGTTTTGTGTTGGTGGTCCAGTCTTGGGGGTTCAGTGTTGGGGTTCAGTTTTGTGGTTCAGTGTTGGGTTCAGTGCTGGGGTTCACTCTTGTCGGTTCAGTGGTGGGGTTTAGTGATGGGAGGTCAGTGCTGGGGTTCAGTGTTGTGTATTCAGTGTTGGGGTTCAGTGCTGGAGTTCATTGGTGGCGGTTCGGTGTTGGGGTTCAGTGTTGGGGAATTCAGTGTTGGGGTTCAGTATTGGGGTTCAATTTTGGGGATTCAGTGTTGGCGGTTCAGTGTTGGGGGGTCAGTGTTGGGGTTCAGTGTTGGGTGTTTAGTGTTGGGGTTCAGTGTTGGGCGTTTGTCAGCGTTGGAGGGGTCAGTGTTGATGTGTTCAGTGTTGGGGGTTCAGTGTCGGGGCTGGTCAGTGTTTGGGGATCAGTGTTTGGGGTTTCAGTGTTGGGGTTTAATGTTGGGGTTCAGTGTTGGACTGGTCAGTTTTGGGGGGTCAGTGTTGGGTGTTCATTGTTGGGGGTTCATTTTTGGGGATTCAGTGTTGGGGGTTCAATGTTGGGTTTAGTGTTGGGGGTCAGTGTTGGGGTGTTCAGTGTTGGGGGTCGGTGTTTCGGGGTGTCAGTGTTGGGGGTTCAGTGTTGGGGTTCAGTGTCAGGGTTTTGTGCTGGGGTCAGTATTGGGGGTTCAGCGTTAGGGTTCAGTGTTCAAGGTTTAGCGTTGGGGTT